>NC_059364.1:19615000-19972500 GCF_019703515.2 Myxocyprinus asiaticus | reverse complement strand
TAAAACATTCACATGCCCACAGCAAGCGATGTCCTTCATAAAGTCAATGGAGTAAGTTATCTTGTGGTACGTTGCAGCTGAGTGGACCGGCTCACTGAACATTCACTTGACTGTTCCAGGAAACTGAGCGCCTTTTATTTTTATTTTTGTGCTGGTTCCACCTGTCGTGCACGGGGTTAATACGCACGTTTTTCTTTTTCTGTTTGTTTGGTTTTGGGGATGTTCGGGTTCTAATGGTTGCACTAATGTTGGAATGTGATCTTTATAATTTTGTTTTTGACACACAATCTATTTTTTTCTTGTATGTCAAAATGTCAGATGTTAATATGAGTTGATTGTCTCTCTCCATGTGGAATGTGAATGGGTTGGGGCACCCCATAAAAAGAAGGAAGGTTATTTCTCTTCTTAAGTGTAAGAAATATGATATAGTGTTTTTTCAAGAAAAGCATGTTTCTCTGCAGGAAGCTGTAAAATTTGGGAAGTTATGGGGTTGGCATTTTTTTTTTATAGTGCTGGCTCGAGTAAGAGCAGAGGAGTCATTACACTGATTAGTAAACATCAACAATTAAAATGTCTCAAACACAGTAAAGATAAATTAGGAAGAGTCATTATTGTTTTAGCTAAAATTCAGGGACAAAGTCTTATTTTGGCTAATATATATGCACCTAATGTTGATGATCAGGGCTTGGACTCTTTTGAACCCATCTGGTAGGGACTATAATTTTTTTTCAACAGTCCATAAGATTTACTCTAGAATTTTTTTATCGAAGTCCTTCATTTCATCTGTTGTTGATTGCTCAATTGGAAACATTTTAGTCTCAGATCTCGCCCTGGTGTGTTTAGAGGTGTTGCCACATATGAAAAGCAAATCATATAGTTGCCGCTTTAATGTATCCCTTTTTCAAAATCCTGAATTCCAACATATGCTAAAGGCTGAAATCAATGTCTATATGGAGACCAACTGGTCCTCAGTATCCTCTGTGGGCGTGGCTTGGGAGGCACTTAAGGCAGTTCTTAGGGGTTGGATCATACAATATGCCGCATTCACCAAAAAATCCAAAGCACAAGAACTTGTGGAATTGGAAGGGAACATTAAAAGTGCCGAGAAGGAGCTGAAGCACCAAATGTCGTCTAATGGCCTCAGAGAATTGATCCGATTGAAATACAAATATAATACTATTTTGTCACGGAAGGTGGAGTTTTGGCTATTCAGGGCAAGACAGTCATACTTTGAGTCGGGGGACAAGGCAGGAAAACTGCTGGCTAGATATATAAAACAGAGAGAGTCTTTTTCTACCATTCCCTCAGTGAAATCTGCTGGTGGTAAAATATTTAACTCGGCCATTGATATTAACAATGCTTTTAAAGAATACTATCTTTATCTTTATAGCTCCACGTCTTCGTCTACTGAAGAGGATATTAGAAACTTTGTGGAACCATTAGAACATCCTAAACTGACGACTGAGCAAAAAAATTCTCTAGATTGTGAGGTAACCTTGGAGGAGCTTGGCTAGGTAATTAAAGCCTTGCCTACAGGCAAGGCTCCGGGGCCAGACGGCTTTGCTGTTGAATTTTTTAGATCTTATGCTACAGAACTGACTCCACTTTTGCTAGAAGTTTATACGGAATCATTAAAGAATGGAAAGCTTCCGCCAACCATGACACAAGCCCGGATCAGTCTGATTCTTAAAAAAGGACAAAGATCCAAGCGAGTGTAAGAGTTACCGTCCAATTTCCCTGATCCAGCTAAAATATTAAAAATTAAGATGTTAAATATTGTCAAAAATTTTGGCTAACCGATTGAGTAAAGTTATGACATTTCTTATACATATAGATCAGGTGGGGTTTATTCGGGGCCGTAACTCTTGTGATAACATTAGGTGTTTCATTAATGTCATGTGGACAGTGGCGAACGATCAGACTCCGGTCGCTGCCATCTCACTTGGCGCTGAAAAGGAGTTTGATATGGTAGAATGGGACTATCTTTTTAAGATTGGGAATACTTTTATTTGGTGGATTAAGTTACTTAATAGATAACCGGTAGCTGCAGTTCAAACGAACTGATTAATTTCAGATTATTTTACTCTGGATAGGGGAACCCGGTAGGGTTGCCCTCTTTCCCCATTATTGTTCTGTCTTGCCCTGGAACCATTAGCAGCCTCAATAAGAAAGGAGGATGATTTTCCAGGGATGATTGCGGGAGGTGTGGCGCATAAACTTCTGCTTTACGCAGATGATATTTTATTATTCGTCTCTGACCCTACTAGATCTATGCCTTGCCTCCACAGAATTATTAATTCCTTTTCCAAGTTCTCAGGATACAAAGTCAGTTGGTCTAAATCCGAAGCTTTGGATTTGACAGCGTACTGTCCAGTAACGGCCTTCCAGCCAGGTGCCTTCCAGTGGCCCAAACAGGGAATTAAGAATTTGGGTATTTTATTCCCAGCAAATTTGTGTGATTTAGTTAAGAGTTAATTTTAACCTCTAAAGGTTTTTGAGCGATGTTGGCAGGTGGGCTTCATTACATTTATCTACTGGGAAGGTTAATGTTATTAAAATTAATTGTATTCCAAAATTCAGCTACCTGCTACAATCTATCCCTATAGATGTCCCCCTCTCTTATTTCAAGCAATTTGATAGCATAGCAAAGTCTTTCATTTGGAATGGTAAACGTCCCAGATTACACTTCAATAAGTTACATAGGCCAATTGACAAAGGTGGGCTAGGCCTACCCAAGATTTTGTTTTATTATTATGCATTCGGTCTCAGACATTTGGCTCATTGGTTGCTTCCACCTGAGAGAGCCCCTTCCTGGTTTTGTATTGAATAGGAAGTTCTTGCCCCTATTTCGCCATTGCAAAGCCTTTCTATCAAACTAACCAGTGAAGTTAAGTTGCACCCTGTTATCTCACATTTGCACACTATGGACAAAAGTGTCCAGTGTTTAATTCAGACATTTATTTAAATGTTGCTTCAAGCATATGGCTGAACCCCAAATTATGTATTAATAAGTTCCCTTTCTGCTGGACAGTGTGGATTGTGAGGGAGGTTAATACGCTCGGTGACCTATATGAGAATAGAGTGTTGAGATCCATTGAAAATATGGTTCAACATTTTGGGATTCCCAGGTCTCAATTCTTCAGGTATTTACAGCTGCGCCACCTGCTTTGTACTATTTGTGGGAGTAGTATACACCCACCTAGAGTGGCAGATACTCTGGGATTGGTGATTGCTGCTTTTGGAAAAGGTCATGAGGCATCTCAGTGTATTACTCCCTGATAAAACAGAGTCTGGGGGGATGGTATTGGTATTCCTACCCCTAATTTATTGGACTGTGTCATTTCACATACGCTCCAGAAGGCACATACAATGTTAAATGATCCAGACCATCCACTTTAACAGTATTTCATCCTCCTCCCTTCTGGCCACAGGTATAGACTACCCATGTGCAGAAAGGCCAGCTATGGTAGGAGTTTTGTTCCTATGGCTATACTAGCTTTAAACACATCAGCCATTGTAATGCCATCTTGTGCTCTGGAACTCGTTGTATGATCTTTTTTTCTTTTTTCTCTATGTTTGTGATTGTTTTGGTTAATATGTATGGTGTTGTTGTGTTTATGTTTTCTACGCACCCATGGTGGAAACAAATTTCCTCTTTGAGGACAAATAAACTATTGATTCTATGAATATATGTTTTGTTTTTCTGTTTCAAATGTGTGAATCAATAAAAAGTGTTAATCAGAAAAAAAATACCAATTTCCTTCCAAAACAGCAAAATCTGTACATTATTCCAAACTTTTGGCCGCCAGTGTGTATATAAACACAGGTCATAAGAAAGCATTCAGATTGCTAAATTAAAATTACAGTAAGATCGAGTCCTCGCATTTTCTGTGATAGTTCTCTTCACAGTAAAGCACAAGATAAACCCTAAACACACACACACGCACGCACGCAAAACATCCCAAAACAACATGCAGGAACATCTTAATAAGCGATAATCAAAAAGTAATAAAAGGAGGAAACAATTTTAAAAACATTTGTTCACAGGCCTTTGTTTTCAACTAAAACAACAACAAAAAAACATTTTTTTTAAAACAATTATCAAAAGTACAGAAAAATCTAAAACACAATCAATGTAAATACACCCACGATATACAGTAGATCTACCCTAAAGGGAAGAGCCAAAAATAAAAAGTGAGGGGTTTAATTACTTTAAATAACTAAAAGTCCTTTAAAAGTCTTTTAATAACTAAAAAATATCACTATCAAACAGTACAGCCAAAAAATGCTCAATAATCTTCAACAGAACCTGTGATTGATTGAAATGCATTGGATACTGATTACTTCATGGGAAGACAGTCTTTGGTTATGGATGCATCACTTCTTTTCTGTGGTCTTTCAGAGATCACATTTGCAAAGGTCATCTTGAGAGAACTCAAGCCCACAGTTTGTTTCTTATCCCAACTTAAAATACTGTTCGAATGATCCAAGAGAAATACTGTAGTTTTATAAATGGATTTACATCTCAAACATCTAAAATTCCCTCCTTGATTCAAAACAACATCTAAAAGACAAAAGCACCAAAGTGCTAATTTGAGCACTGTATCAATCGAAGAAAAGAAAAATCCTTCAAGTAATAGTCCCCAGATTAAGTTCATGACATACAGGGTCCAGATCCATAAGACAGAGGCTTTGGATTGTTCTTGTACTGTAGGTTCTACCTGAACACAATGGCTTAGAAAATGTTCATTTTGACAGAGTCTCTCTTCCTTTTGGTCCACTGTTACCAACAAAGCTTTGTTTCCATGGCCAGGTTCCATTTAATACAACCACACCTGCTTATATAAGCCCTCTCCCTATTAAATCACTGTCTCCACCCAAATGTTATGGTTGCACTAACTTCAAACAACATTTTTTGAAATTAAAATATTCTGTATATCATTGAATATAAAAATAGCAAATCGTGAATCTATGCTCTAGATTCAAGGTCTAACAATCAACACAGTAATGGTGAGTACAAAAGGGGCAGTTCAGTCTGAACACGTTCTTGCGCTAAAAAAGCTAGACGCAGCACAACGAATAGAACAGAACGAAAGCACCTTGAGGACACATTTTTAAAAGTTGGAAGTTCTTACTAACTAGACAACTAGACAATGTCGAAGTCTAGCTTGTTGTTTAGCGCAACAACGCATTTGGTCTGAATGGCTCCTAAGAGATATTTCAATGTTGGCTTATTCTTCCAAGCAGTTATTAGCAGCCATTAAAAAAGGTGAGGTTGAGGACTTCTTTACTCTTCAGTTTCAGCTATGCAGCATTGCCAAGTAACTTGTGACCCATGCATAAAATGGCAAGTTGCATGTGTTTCATTTTTTAAATGTTTGTTTAGAAATTACCCAATAATATGACAGCAGTTTGCATACTAACAGTTCTGACAAAAAAGAAGCATGATAATCTGTTACAACATTTTAACAGCCATTGAGAGAGGTGCAGTCTTCTACTTCGCAAGCTTTCATTGTTGGTGTGACATTTCTAAGGAAATTCTTCCAAGCAAACTACATGGCTCATCTCCAAAACTTTGGATGCAATCGAAAAGAATTCATGCAGCCATAGTATGAGTATGCATGCTATTATTTCAAGCTTAACTAAATCAGAGACAGATCTTGCTTTATATGTTCCCTCAATATCATGCAAATATTGTATGTTTGTTATGCAATTTAAACAGGGACTTTCAAATCTCTGTTAACCAAAACAGTGAAATCAATTAAATATTTTCATTATTATTAATATTTTTTTCAACACATTTTCAAGTGTGGCCACAAACGGTTTTGTGAGCGAAGGCTTATGGAGATATTTCCTTAAACCTAATTTCAAAATAAGATTCTGGAACTACAAAAGCCCCAGTTTTAGCTTCGTACTCTCATCAGACTCCGAAATATGGAACCTGGTTTGAAATATACAATGCAAGAAATAAACATATTCTCTTTTATCCCGACAAAATATATGGCTGAATGTATATGCAAAGATCAAACTTGTTTAAACCATAGACACATCTCTGAAGCACCTGAATCCAGTTTAACAGTAATGCCAAAGGTCTGCTTATTCTTCCTCCTCTTCCTCTTCCTCATCATCATCCTCATCATGGCAGTGCGTGATCTCCTGTGGTGTCTGAGGGAAGAGGTGGGGAGGGTTGATCTCGCTTATGGAGCGGGTGAGCTGATGTCTCTTACATTCGCGTTCTCTGAAGTCAATGGAGTGGCGGTTGCGTGTCGCCATTGGCGACTCTATGTCATTAATGTCCACATGAGTGTGCTCCACTGTGGACTCATGAGGCATCTAAACATAAACCACAGACACAAAAGCAGTTGCTATAGTTTATTGCATGAAATGGATCTTCTGCAAGACTTCATAATGCCGTTGCTGCCCATTAGGGCCAATATGAACAAAATCTTATATCATGGTATGAGTCATTTTAACACCACTGTAACAAAATATATCACAGTATAGTAATTTTTAGCCAGACATATATATATATATATATATATATATATATATATATATATATATATATATATATATATACACACACACACACACAATACCATTCAAAAGTTTAGGGTCACTTATTCATTATTTTTATGTTTTTATTTTATTTCTTTCACATTTTACAATAATAGTAAAGTCATCACAACTATGGAATAATAGAAATGGAAATATGGGAATTATGTTGTGACTAAACAAAATCCAAAATAAATCAAAATTATGTTATATTTTAGCATCTTCAAGCAACTTTAACAACTTTGCCTAGATTTTGCAGAAATGTACTCTTGACATTTTCTCAACCAACTTCTTGAGGTATCACCCTGGGATGCTTTTTAAACAGTATTGAAGCAGTTCCCATCTATATGCTTGTCACATAGTGGCTCCTTTTCTTAATTATTCGGTCCAAGTCATCCATTTCAAAAAATGTTTTTTTATTTTTATAAAATTTTAGTTTTGTAATTAAATAAATTAATATGTTGACACAATTATATCTTTGTCTACAAAACTAATTTCAAACATTTAAGCATACGCCTTCAGATCAAAAGATTTTTAAGATCATGAGAAACATTTCAGGCAAGTGACCCCAAACTTTATATATATATAAACCTCCTGAGACCCGAGCATGACTGCTGTGTGCATTATGTATAGATGTTACAGACAAACTATACAAATAAAATTATTTAACTTTTATGTTACAATGTTTTTTTTCTACTTTGGCAACAAAACTTCAATGTTCTCTCTTTGCACTGTCAAACAAACAAGTGACAGCCATTGCTAAATTATTTTACCAATCATAATTAGCATAATTAATGGCCAGCATCATCCAATCACTGCCAACCAAGTTAAAATAAAATTATACATTTTGAATCTATGTACTGATTACTATTGTCCCATGTCTGCCAAACATGTTGAGTGTTTCAAACATCATCTGCAGACTGAAACTGAACTTTTGATAGAAGTTTGGATAGAATGCACTTAGCTTCATATGAAAGCTATAAGATGCTCCCTTGCTCCCTATTTAATGAATGACTTCTGTCTGTCTGCACTGGTCTCAACACAGTTTGAAATGCACCGTATTTTCATCCTAACTCCATATAAAGCCTCTGAAAAAAAAAATTCTTAATGTGATAATGCACAGTAAATAAAGGATTTCTAATGAAAAACTTGTGCTATTGTCCACTGTAATGTACATTGCGTTTAGCAGCATGGCGGTTCGCAATAAATCACTCAAATTTAAAAAAATGGCATATTGGATGAAACTAGAGACTCTAATCTTTTGACTCAAACAGGTTTCAGCGTAAAATCTTAATAATGTTTCTAGATGTACTTTTGTTGGCGTTTCTCTCAAAGACAAACTCCACTGTGGTCGGCGCCATGTTTTGTCGCATGATTCAATATGTCAAAATTTAACCCTCAGAGTCTCCTGAACTGAGATCAGTGAGTTTAAATTAATTAAAATTACGTGTTGTATATAGTGAAGGCAAAATACAATGACCAAGTATGTGTACACTGGGTTGCACGAGGTTAAATAACTATGTGGTAATGGCTATTTTTAGATAATTTACTGAATTAAACACTTTTAAAAAGAACTTTACAGTATGTCATTTGATTATTTAGTTTTTAGTTTGGAACTTGATGATGCAAACCAAAAAATTAGATTATTCATAACAAATGAATAAGTTGAGAAAACAGCTGCTTTACATTATGTTACACTTGAGTTTTAAACAAACGATTAAAAAAAACAAACAGTTAAACTAATATTATAAAATGGATTTTATAAGCAACATTAGAAGTAGTAAAATAGCCATTATACACCTGGGACCACACATTAATTTTTTTTTATTAATGAGGCAAGTAGCGGTGTTCCACAGTGACTATAAACAACCAAAGCCGATCCAAGTTGTGCTAAAAATACCCCCTAAATGGTGCCGCGGATGGCTGCCTCGGTGTGGAGCTCCTCAGTTCTTTTGTTGTTTTTGTTTGTCCTGTGTTTAGTAATCTTTTTCCATTCAGTTTTAACAGAGACGAACTGCTGAACATTTGACAGCATGTACCAGACAATCTTTTCCTGGTTTTCGAATATTCAGATGTTTTGTTAGACATTTGAGTTGGAGGCGCAACTCTGCTGTTCATGAGCCGGTGCGCTGGTCAAACTCCGTCGGCACGGATTTCTAACAGCGCTGCCGAGCATTCATCTTGCAAATCTCCGCTCTCTTCCTAACAAAACGGACGAACTACATCTCCTCACATGCAAAAACAAGGACTTTTCAACCTCTGCTGCCTTGTGCTTCACAGAAACCTGGCTGAGTGAAGCCATTCTGGACAGTGCATTATATCTGCAGGGCCTTCAGCTTTTCAGAGCAGATCGCATCACGGAGTTAACGGGGAAAACGAGAGGCGGTGGAACATGCTTTTATATCAATGAAAGTTGGTGTACAGATGTAACAATGTTAAAGAGGATGTGTTGTCCTAATATGGAAGCGCTCTTTATTAACTGTAAGCCTTTCTACTCGCCGCGGAAGTTTTCCTCGTTTATTTTGGTGAGTGTGTACATCGCGCCAAACAAGTGTTTGAATGCGGTGCTGCAACAGCTGACTGATCAAATCACAGACATGGAACAACAATACCCGGACTCAATTATTATTATTATTCTTGGGGATTTTAACAAAGCAAATCTCACACGTGAACTGCCCAAATACAAACAGCACATCACATGCCCCACCAGAGACAGGAACATACTGGATCACTGTTACACAGCAATAAAGGATGCATATCGCTCTGTCCCTAGAGCAGCTTTGGGACTCTCTGATCACTGTCTGGTTCATCTTCTTCCAACCTACAGGCAGAAATTAAAATCAACCAAGCCAGTAGTAAGGACTGTAAATGAATGGACCAATGAAGCAGAGCAGTAACTACAAGCCTGTGTCAATTGCACGGATTGGAGTGTTTTTGAGGCTGCAGCCACAGACCTGGATGAGCTCACAGATACTGTTACATCATATATCAGTTTCTGTGAGGATATGTGCATTCCTACTAGGACTTATTTAAAGTTCAACAATGACAAACCGTGGTTTACAGCAGAGCTCAGGCAGCTTCGTCAGGCCAAAGAGGATGCTTACAGGGGTGGGGATAAAGTCTTGTACAATCAGGCCAGGAACACACTTAACAGGGAAATCAGAGTGGCTAAAAGGAGATACTCTGAGAAGCTGAAAAACAAGTTTTCAGCTAATGACCCTGCATCAGTGTGGAGTGGCATGAAACAAATCACAAATTACAGGACTCCTATCCCCAACTCTGTAGGGAACCAACAACTGGCTGACAACTTGAATGTGTTCTACTGCAGATTTGAAAGGCCCAATCTCACACCCCACACCCACTCTGACCTTCACTTCACACAAACACCAACATCTCCTGCATCCCCCCTCCTCCCCCCTCCTGCTACTCAACCTGCACTTAAGATCTGTGAAGATGATGTAAGCCGCGTCTTTCAGAAACAAAAGACAAGGAAGGTTTCAGGCCCAGATGGCGTCTCACCAGCGTGTCTTCGATCCTGTGCTAACCAGCTGGCCCCCATCTTCACACAGATCCCTGGAGCAGTGTGAAGTGCCATGCTGCTTCAAATGCTCAATCATTATTCCTGTCCCAAAGAAACCAAAAATCACAGGACTTAATGACTACAGACCTGTCGCCCTGACGTCTGTGGTCATGAAATCATTTGAGAGACTGGTGTTGGCCCACCTGAAGAACATCACTGGACCGTTTCTAGATCCCCTTCAATTTGCTTATCGAGCAAACAGGTCTGTGGATGATGCAGTCAACATATGATTGCATCATATCCTGCAACATTTGTAGAGACCAGGGACACATGCAAGGATCCTTTTTGTGGACTTCAGTTCAGCTTTCAACAGCATCATCCCAGCTATACTCCAGAATAAATTACACCAACTCTCTGTTCCCATGTCTATTTGTCAATGGATTACCAGCTTTCTGACGAACAGGCAGCAGCTTGTGAGATGGGAAACTCACTTCTAGCACCTGTACAATCAGCACCGGTGCCCCCCAGGGATGTGTGCTCTCCCCACTACCCTTCTCCCTCTACACCAATGACTGCATCGCCAAGGACCCCTCTGTCAAGCTCCTGAAGTTTGCAGATGACACCACTGTCATCGGCCTCATCCGAGATGACGATGAGTCTGCATACAGAAGGGCGGTTGAACAGCTGGCTGTCTGGTGCAGTCAAAACAACCTTGAGCTGAACACGCTCAAAATGGTGGAGATCATTGTGGACTTTAGGAGAAACACCCCAACACTGACCCCCTCACTATTCTAAATAGCACTGTGGCAGCAGTGGAGTCATTCAGGTTCCCGGGCACTACCATCTCACAGGACCTGAAGTGGGAGAACCACATTGACTCCATTGTGAAAAAGGCCCAGCAGATGTTGTACTTCCTTCGCCAGCTGAGGAAATTCAACCTGCCACAGGCGCTGCTGATACAGTTTTACTCAGCAGTCATTGAGTCTGTCCTCTGCACTTCAATAACTGTCTGGTTTGGTTCAGCTTCGAAATCAGACATCAGAAGACTACAAAGGACAGTTCGGACTGCTGAGAGGATTATTGGTTGCCCCCCCCCCCCCTTCAAGAACTATACACTTCCAGAGTGAGACAAAAGGCTGGAAAAATCACTCTGGACCCCCCATTCACCCTGCCCACTATCTTTTTGAACTGTTGCCTTCTGGCCGACGCTTCAGAGCTCTGTGCACCAGAACCGTCAGGCACAGGAACAGTTTTTTCCCTCAGGATATCCATCTCATGAACAGTTAAATTGCCCCATTGAGCAATAACTATGTGCAATACACAGTTTAGTCTTTCTTATATTTATCCAACACATCCAACCTCTTCTGCCATTTCATTCCTCAGGAAAAACAAAAACAAAAACATTTGCACTGTACATAACAGATTTGTATTTGCACTGTACATAACATATAACAGATTGTATTAGGTTTGCACTACCCATGTGTATGTGTGTATGTATGTATGTGTCTGTCTGTACGTATGTGTATAATTAGTTTTATTTTTTATTATTATCTATGTCTTGCTGCTGTTTTTGTATTGTTGTACACTGGAAGCTTCTGTCACCAAGACAAATTCCTTGTATGTGTAAACATACTTGGCAATAAAGCTGATTCTGATTCTAAATAACAAGTTTTTTTCATTTTCACTTGTTTGGGACAATTTCCGCTCTGCATTTTCGGATTTCATTCTCTTATGACCAGTGTATCCATGATTATTACAACTGTTGTCTGTTTGTTGAACTCACCAGCACATGGGCAGCTCTAAACAGGTAGCTGAAGGGGTAGTACAGCAGATTGATGAAGGATGCAGCGTACAAGTCAGCATAACGCATAACTTGAGATGCAAAAAGAGTCTGACGAGAACCACTGCGGAACAGACTTCCCATCATCCCATAACACATGTCCATGTCATGGGTCACTTTCTGAGAGGATCAGATACACAGAAAGACAACATATTATTCTGAACTTGAAGGAAACAAAGGGTTTTTTTTCTACCCTAGTATCAGAAATTTTACAACAACAGTTTTGGTCCTCTTATTTGATTGGTCAAGCGTGTGCCAAGAATGCTGATATTCAGTAACAGAACACTGGGACGTTTCAATGTTTTTATCACTCTACTTGTCTATGTTCGTGGTGTTCCAGACCAGAGTATGTGAGCAGTGCAGAGAGGAAGTGGAGTTGTGTGATTTTGCCTATTTTTATTGCCGGATAAAATATACAAACTGGCCACATTTTGTTGGAATGAAAGTAACTCAGTATTAACTTTTTGTTTGTAGAACTTTTGTATACAGTATATCAGCACTCCTGCTCATGTGACTTTGGCCATGTTTACATTTACACCAATACTCTGATTATTGCAATAATAAGGACTACTCTGGTTGCTCTGTCTGTTTTGATTCACTAAAAAGAATCAGTTCATAAGAGTAATTTGTGAGTTGGACTACACTGGTTGCTCTGTCTGTTTTGATTCACTAAAAAGAACCGGTTCATAGAGTAATTTGTTTGTCGGAATACTCTGGTTGCTCTGTCTGTTTTGATTCACTAAAAAGAATCAGTTCATAAGAGTAATCTGTGAGTTGGACTACACTGGTTGCTCTGTCTGTTTTGATTCACTAAAAAGAACCGGTTCATAAGAGTCATTTGTTTGTCGGAATACTCTGGTTGCTCTGTCTGTTTTGATTCACTAAAATGAACTGGTTCATAAGTCATTTGTTTGTCAGACAACACTGGTTGCTCTGTCTGTTATAATTCACTAAAAACAATCGGTTCATAACAGTAATTTGTTTGCGAGTCAGACTACACTGGGGGCGCTGGATGTTGTTGTGTTCTACAAGCAAGACGTGTTTCCTTGCCGTTATTTTGTGGCATATGTTTTTTTATTTCATCTCACAAACATTCGATTCAGACTGCAAACGGACATTCACAACTCAGGAAAATGTTTTCTTTTGCTATGGGGCTGTAGATTCTGCAAGGAACTGCCATTTCAGGGAAAGCCAAGAAGCGCAGCTTCTGTTTTGCAATGTTTCCGAAGTGCTTTATGGAGGATCGAATGTGACAATATAAAAATAAATAAACATATTTGCAAAGAAAAGTGTACTTATAAATATAGCAGCCATATCACCCTGTAGCTCAAGACCGGTTGCCCACTGAAGCTAAGCCGGGTTGAGCCTGGTCAGTACCTTGATGGGAGACCTCCTGGGGCAAACTAAGATTGCTGCTGGAAGAGGTATTAGGTAGGCCTGAGGGGGTGCTCACCCTGCAGTCTGTGTGGGTCCTAAAGCCCCAGTATAGTGACGGGGACACTATACTGTAAAAATGCACTGTCCTTCGATGAGACGTTAAACCGAGGTCCTGACTCTGTGGTCATTAAACATCCCAGGGCACTTCTCATAATGAGTAGGGGGGTGACCTGGCCAAATTCCCCCTATTGGCCCTTCTCAATCATGGCCTCCTAATAATCCCCATCCATTAACTGGCTCTATAACTCTACTCTCTCATCTCCACCAATAGCTGGTGTGTGGTGAGCGTACTGGCACACTATGGCTGCCGTCACATCATCCAAGTGGATGCTGCACACTGGTGGTGGTTGAGGAGAGTCCCCTGTTCACTGTGTAAAGCACTTTGAGTGTACTGTCAGAAAAACGCTATATAAACGTAACATTCATTCATTCATAAATAATGTTTAAATTGTACATAAATAAGTATTTATACATTTATTTCCTTATTTATACTATATTGTATTTATTTCCACATTTATTTATTTATTCATTTATTTATTTAAATTTTAATTATCTATACATGTTTTTATTTCCATATTTATTTATACATTTGAATATTTCTACATTTATTTATTTCCACATTTATGTATTTCTACATTTCTTTGTCCACATGGTAATGAGGGGGCGTGTTTTCCACTTCAGGCGTAGCAATCAAGCTCAGAGTGCTCCAGAGTGAAGCTTGAAGGCTTGAATCTTGTGGTTAAGTCACATAGGTCAAATAGGGAATGAATGATCTCTATTCAATGAATGACTTAGAGATGGGAGATATGACTTAAATCTTATAACACTTTTTAAGTCATTTCATATCACGGTAACCATACCTGTGTGTACTCTTTTAGAAACCCCAGCCATCTGGGATTTGGCTGAAAATCTTGACAGTCAATCTGAACAAAACCGCAACTTCAACTGATCTCATTACAGACACTTTGACATCAACAAAAGGCAGCACACGTGAAATTATCAAGTATTAATCATATTTAATGTAAACGCAGTGGATGTTGGTGATAAAAGCTTGCATTTATTCAGGGCCAGTACGTATGTAGGGCAGCAGCACAGCGAGGGAGGCAATAGGGCAAAGAAAGAGAGATGCACAGCTATTAATTTGGAATCATTTGCCAGATCAACACATTATTAACCTATTTCTAACCAATATCCTCTACTTCTGTTTAGATTTTAGACTGTGTTTATCTTTAATGTGGTTGGTTCCCTTTAGAACAGCCTGAAAAATCGCTCCAAAGGTTGTAGTGAATGGTAAATGAACGAGTGAGTAATTTCAGGCACAGCAAATGTCTGCCCACTGATCACATTTATTTATTCAATGTTTAAATTTGTAGTGAACTATTTTTTTTATTTTTTGATAATTAACACATTTGAAAAAAATAAAACAATTGTACTGTTGTTAGTTTAATTAGCTATCACTTAGCCATACATGTAACCAGGGGTTGCTTTAACTGAAAATTCTCCATCATTTATAAAAAAAATTAAATTTTGATGGATGTTTCCAAATGCTGTCCATCATTTTGACAGATAAAAAAGAAACAAGAAAAGCATTTAGTGTATCAGTTTTAATTTTAACCACCTTTACGTGACTTTACTCTCTCTGTGTGTGTGTGCCCAGTCACATCTGGTATTAATATGCATTATGGGAGATCCGATCACAAGTGGATGGGCGAGACAAGTCACCATTAACAACTGGTGTAATACAATATGCATCTCTTTTGACCACTTGTGTTCGGATTTCGAAGTGAGGGTCTCAAAAAAGTAGAAGAACAAAAAGAAAGTGAAAAAAATCAGCACAAATTGTACTTGCGTTTGACCTAAGCACAAGCTTGACGATTAGAGCAGAATGATCAACTAGTGTAGTAGAATACCTGTATAAACTTCAGGTGTTTGTGCTTTTCATCTGTGTCACTTCGTATTAATATCAGGCACACTGATGAAGTTCTGTGAAGTAGCCTATTGTGCATGTATATGTGCTTTTAAATTGCCCGCTCAGATGGTTATTTCCTTTTAAAGACGCACAAAACCGGCAAGTTTAAAAATCTTGTTTCAGAGCAACAGTTGATTGACAGATAGAACTTTCACACTAGAACTCCTCGGTTTTATCAGATTTGTGCTTGAGAAGTAAAAAAAAACATTTTACCCGAGTCAACTTTTTTGGCCCATCATCAAAAATATTACAAACAAAGAATAAACAACAAAGAATATATCTGAGCAAAGCTAATGTTTCATGAGAGCGACGGTCTGTCAGCACGCATTCATAGAAACAGTGTGTGTGCTCATGTGTGGTCTCAATCTCACCTGAGGTGAGATATATATATATATATATAAGAATTTCTATAAAAATTAATAGTGCAGCCCTAGAGGCTACATGGATCCAGCTTTGCGACCCCTGAGCTTTCCAAAGTTGAGTAGCCCTTCTCTAAGTCATTCATTGAATAGAGATCATTCATTCCCTATTTGACCTATGTGACTTAACCACAAGATGTCACAGTGGCCTTCAAGCTTCACTCTGGAGCACTCTGAACTTGATTGCTACAAACACGCCCCCTCATTACCATGTGGACAAAGAAATGTAGAAATACATAAATGTGGAAATAAATAAATGTATAAATTAAACAATTTTGAAATAAATGTGGAAATAAATGTATAAATAAACAAATGTGGGAATATATACAATAAAGCATATGTAAATAAATAAATGTATAAACACTAATGTACAATTAAAAAATGTACTTATTTCTAAATACAATTTTTATTTTTTACATTTCTTTGCAAATCTGTTTATTTATTTATCTATTTTTAATATTGTCACATTCGGTCCTCCATAGTGCTTGAGCGTAACATTATGTATCTGCAGCACTAGCACAGGCGCACTTTGGTCAAAGTGGAAGAAATGTGATTAAAGCGTTTACATGCCTGTAGAAAAGCAATTAAATTAGGAGTACTCCACATATCTTACTGCAATTATCATTACTCTGATTATTAGCAGAATCGCAATAAAATAATCTCAGTATTCTGTTTACATGAGCTTCAGTTTAACCGCAATATTGCCTTAATCGCATTACGAGGGTGCATGTAAACGTGGTCATTGCTTAAATATACCTTAATCCTCCTCTGAAGAGAACTGATATCGGGTCTCTCATTGCTGCTGCTGTCCAAATGCCTATGGACAGAGGCAAGAAAAGATATATAAAAATAGGTAGATATAGAGAGAAAGGTACCAGAGGAAATAGAGAGGCATGGGGTGAGAACAGTGAGGAATGAGTTAAATTTAAGAGAAGCAGTGCGTTGTTGGTTTTAAAATAGAAAGGATTGTGCACCCCTTTATTTGCACGTCAAATGGCTGCAGACAGCAGGCAGCAACGTGTGCTTCTCTAGGGACTCGCAAGTGCATGCACACATGCCATTGGATGGAGGTGATCAAATGCACAAACATCTGAGCAAGGGTTAGTGGATAATACCTACTTGTAGAGCTCTGCCAGGAAAATGTCCAAACTCTGTAGTTCCTCAAACAGCGCTGCAAATAAATAAAGAACACAGTGAACTGCATGTCCTCACCCGCTCACATGGCAGATGTCTTTTCTGATGAAGATTACTAACGGTCCTCAAACATTTCCCTCGATTGTGTGTTTGCAGGTCAAAGAGACTCACTGCTCTTGTCAGTCCACACATGCAGCTCCTGAGCCAGCTCAGGAATCACCAGAAATGTTCTCCAGCCCTGACGCTTCTTAGATTTAAGGATGTCTCCAAAGATGTGGTCACCAATGTACAAGATCTCCTTCCCCTTCGCTCCGAGTAGGTCACACACTATGTCTGAGGAACCTGAGGAGAAAAAACAATCAATCTTGCAATGCAGAATAGAATTGTCCTTAATAGTAACATAACCAGCACGCATTTTAGCTTACCACCAGAATACACAATGCCATGCTGCAAGGGCCCTGTGTATGTACCGATTTTAAGCCTCCCAGTGGTCTGCAAGAACAGGAGAACAGACACATGGCTGAATCTAAACAATTCAACCTAATCAATAGGAAACTCATCTGATTGAAATAAAAACCCATATTACACCTGCAGGTTAATGGCATCTGACTATTGTAAGTTTAGGAGAGCTTACCGTGTCCACCTGTCTCAGGACTGTGCCCTCGCCAAAGAACAGAGGCTTCCTGGCATCCACTAAAATGAGGTCAAAGTAGGACTGCCAGGGCTGATGAGGTTTACCCACCTGTAATAAATAAATGACAAATTCGGTCTGTCACTTGTCTTTGTGTATGCTGTAAAAAGGCAAAGCAATTAGTTCTCATATGGCCCTTGACACACTCTGTCATATCCTTTCTCTCAATACTTGGTAATAGCACACTTTTTAATGAAAAAACTTGCTTCAAACTATGTACCCAACCGTGTTATAGACACACATCCTCAGGGGTTTCTACTATACAGTACAGTGTGTGCCGCTTCAAGGACACTTGATAGACATTTTCAATGCGTATTTGAGCCAAAAAAAAAAAAGAAAAAAAAAAGAAAAAAAAGAAATGCAACTTACAAAATACACACACAAAAAAAATCTGAAGATGACTTACTTTTGGACCATGTGGAAAATCAAACAAGTATGTCATGATTTTCTGAAAGAGAAAAACTACATCAATAATTCTATTTTTCTGGAGGCATCTGTTTTTATTTAACCAAAATTCAATAGATTTTTTCTTTGCAACATGATCTTAACTTAGCCTTTATTAATGTGTGTCAGATGCTTGTGCTAAAGACTCACATCTGTGTACTTGTAGTCACTATTGGTAACAAGGAACACTTTGGAAACTTCATTCATTCGACTCAGAAGCAATGGCAATTTAGCCTAAATGAAAAAGACAACAAAAGACATCAACACACACAAAATGTTTTATTATTTTAGTAAAATATAAATAAACATAGAACATGATATTGGGCACCACAAAAATGCATGTCTGCAAATAGCTGTGCTATTATTTGGTTGACTCACGTCTTTCACCACATATTTCTCCAAGTTTTCAACGGTCTTCTCCTTCAGTGACCCCTGAAATGTCACAGAGAAGCAGTTGTTTTGTTCATAGTTTGACATTTATAGTCCTTTTTTTTTTTTTTTTTTTTTTTTTTTAAGAAAAGCAACATCCTGACACCTAAAAATAGCCTTTACCTTGAAATGGACCCAATCCACAGCATCTCTGACATCCTGAAACATGCTCTTGTAGGACATGAAAAGATCTCCATCTTTAAAGCCCATCTCACAACTGAGGACGTATTATATGCAAAAGATGTTAATGGTGCCATCACACTTTACATTAAAAGGGTATAAATAGAGCGGTTTCAGAAAGGCCCTTTTAAAGGAACCATGAAATGAAACACCAAGTTTCTATCTTTTGAAATAAATGAGTTCTATGCAAAAATACTCTAACTTTCAGAAACTTCCTTTCCAGTCCAAAAAGACTCTTTCTGAAATCCTTGCATTTCTGATATCAGAAACCTGAATATATTAACACATGACCGTCTACATTTACACATCAACACCACCTATTCAACACCATAGTGATGTAATAAGAAAGGTGTACAATTAATAAAACAAACCTTGTGTATCTGGCACAACTAGTGAAGAAGTCAACCAAGCAGGCAAAGAGGTACGTTTCTGATAAAGTACAAAAACAACTATATTAACTAACGCACAGACTGTATATTGTGCTGTTGATATTGGTTGATAAATGCAAAATTGTATAATGCATTCAGGAGTGGAGTGAAGACTCTTTACCTGGTAGGTTAAACAGTGTGTTGAGGATGTAGAATCGCTCTGTATCTCCACGCTGAATGAACTTGTTTGGGTACAGCTCTCTTATATCTGGACTAGAAATAAAAACAAATACACAACAAACTATGACTTTTTTGCTGGGTGGAAGTGCAATTAAGACTTTAATATAATTCACAGAATATTCTTTTAATGTACTAATTTAAAGGAATGGTTCACCCAAAATTGAAACTTCTCACATAATTTACTCACCCGCATGCCATATCAGATGTGTATGACTTTCTTTCTTCTGAACACAAACAAAGATTTTTCAGAAGACTACCTCTGTAGCTCTGTAGGTCCATACAATGCAGATGAACAGGGTCCAAAATTTTGAAGCTCAGAAAAAGCACAAAGGCAGCATAAAAGTAATCCATACGACTCTAGCAGTTAAATCCATGTCTTCAGTAGCAATATGATGTGTGTCAGTGAGAAACAGATTACTATTTAAGTCCTTTTTTTTAAACTAAAAATCTACTTTCAAACAGCCCTCCTAAGCACTCTTCTCTCCTAAGAGTTCTTCTTTTTTTGTTTTTGCCGATTCACATTCTTCGTGCATATTGCTACTTACTGGGCACGGAGAACAATTTATTGTTAAAAAGAACTTGAATTGCTTCTTTCATATTGCTTCTGAAGACATGGACTTAACCAGTCGTATGGATTACTTTAATGCTGCCTTTATGTGCTTTATTTAAGCTTCAAAGTCCTGGTCACCATTCCCTTGCATTGTATGGACCTACAGAGCTGAGATTTTCTTCTAAAAATCTGTGTTTGTGTTCTGCAGAAGAAAGTCATACACATCTGAGATGGCATGAGGGTGAGTATATGATGAGAGAGCTTTCATGTCTTTACATATTTACTGTCAAAGCAATACTCAAGTAAAAATTTATAAAAAGAAGGCTTTTATTATCTAATAAAAACAGATATATTAAGATGGAAACAGTCTATATTGTGGCTCAACTATGATAATTCGAATGAAAATAAGCACCATGCTTCAGTAACCAGGGCATCAACAGCTCTTAAATTATGAGTGTGACTCACCCACGCAGGAAGTTGAAACCATGAGCGCACACAAGAATGTTTCCATATGCATCTACTTTCAGCAGGTTTCCGTAAGTTGTATCAAACACCAAGCCTCTGCAAGATATAAAAAATTGTTAATCAAATTATGGAATAAAAATACAGGATGACTGCATTACAAATGCTGGAAAGGATCTTTCAGGTCACCTTGTGGGAAAAGCAGGATCATAGACAAAGTTTAGGAGCTCTTGTGGGTAACCAATGGAAACCAATCTTTCCACAGTCAGATCAAAGCCAAGGGATTCATACTCGGGAGACTTATACACTATTAACAAAGAAAGGACACAAAGACAAAACTATCAATCAGTGACAATAATGTACACATGTGGCGAAAACCACAAATGAACATCAAAATAAAATACTATTAATGAAACAAACCAGTGAAAGTGAGGGTTGAAAGGGTGCAGTGCTCTTCAGGAAAGATGTTCATACTTAATTACCCTCCCACAGCTGTATTTAATAGTGCCCCTCACTTCCTATTTCAAACCAGACCCCATTCATAATAGCAGGGCCGGCACAAAATGTGAATAGGTGTCCCCTCACTCCTGCACCCAATAGGTAGGCTAGACCATTCAAGAACTTAGTGGGCTCCTTTCAACACAGGGCCTGGAGCAATGTTTCCAGTGGTCCCCTCGACAACAACCCTGATCGAGAGTAATCTATAATTGGACTTTAGAATGAATGCTATGTGGATGACACAGTAACTGTGTCTTGGTGTCTCTTGGTGTCAAAAGGAGAGCAAAGAGCACCCTTAAGGAACCTGTTAAACCAGAGCTGAACTACTGAATTGTCTGCAGAAGCAAAAGGGCTTAGGTGAACTGATTTATTTCATATTTTATAAAAGGCTTTATTCTGGGAACCACAACTCAATTCACACTGCAAAACGAGGTGTCCTAAATTCTAACTAGATCACCAGACAGCAGTTTTACAGTTCAAGGTAGGAGCTTTGTTGTCAAGGCTATGAACAACCAGTCAAAAGGATGAAAAGGCATGGAGCTGAGATGCAACGTGTGTCATGAAACAGAAATTTACTTAGATTACAATCCTGCTCTATTACCACTGCACCCTTGAGATGGGTACTATTACTCACTTTGTATCCAAGTCTCCAGCAAAGTATCAGTTTTCAATCAGTAGAGTCTCGAGTCCCACACAATTCCTCAAATGAACATCATTAACTGATCTGCACTTTACCTCTCATCCCAACAGATACACAAACACACTGTGTGCTGGCACACATTACATGCTGCAAGTATTTATTGCTGTACCATATACATCCCGCCTCAAGTAAGAGCTCTTGTAAAAGCTGTTAACATACACAAACCCACAGATATAGTTGTATTGCACTGTCACATTCTATTTTTATAACTGGTACCTAATCAGAAGGTTTTAAATAATAAGTTTAAATGTACAGTGTCCACAGAATGTAACTATGACATAACAATGAACATATTCCACTAAGTTTAATAACCAGAAATGCTTTTGTCTTTATTTTTAACAGCATATGTACTCTGTTTTATCATTTTTCTTTCTTGTAAAGTGTGCTTGTGCTACTTTCTTTCAAATAAATTCTACTTGGTTTGATTATTTTTAAACTAATGCAATAACATTCATACATTTTTCTGAGTGGTTTACAGTAAGTGTCCACATACTTGTGGGAGCATTGTATGAACTTGCATGCCAACAAAGCACCAGTACTATTATGTGGCATTTTACAGGAAAACTCTTTGAACCTGAAAACAACATCAGAATAAACATTTCCCCAATAAGCAGATGGACTTCTGCTTGTTAGAGAGTAAGGAAATGACAACATTGCTAAAAACGCGAGGCTTAACCGTGAACAAGCTTTCATAAAGAATCCTAAACTCTCTGACGTATCATTATGGCAACACTTATCAACTAATCAACAGAAAGAACACATTACAGCTTAAGATTTAAACTTGGATACTAACACATTATCATTAGTGTAATAATAAGTCTAGAGATAAAAGTCAAAATGGTTGTGCAATAAAACACATTTTGTTGACCTCAAATGGAAAAGCATCTAAGTCTGGCTAGAAACACTTCACTTTTTTTCTGCTGAAACATTTGCAAAGCTAAGCAAGTTCAATGCACTGAAATTAGAAGAGCGTTACACATCATATGGGCATTGCTCTATTAAACTTAGCAGCTCACACCTGGTGTTGACATCAGGCAATGAGGGCAGGCAAGGCCCTATCTATCTGACTAACCATATGAAATTAAAACCCTTTCCTGTAAACACTGACACTTGTTTATGGATAGAAGCCCATAAATAAGATGTTGACCTATCAAGAGGACCACGTCTCATATCAGGATAACATACAGTACTTGTTTCAGAGCCTCCCTACTCAAATAAAGAGCAAGAAGTCAAGCATAAGTCCTCAGAACTGAGCCAGCTGAGAACGGGTGCTATTTAAAGAGCCATTACACCACTGTACGTGTGTGGCTTTAATACCAAATTCATAAGATCATGGTTTAACTTAGTTAGGATATTACCATTTAGCAACACCTTGCAATTCTTAATAGATCTTTCTGAACTTACTTCATAGTGTCCATACAAAATAAAATGACTGCAATGACTACAAAGGCACTATGTAGACCCTATCTGTCTTAGAGACAGCTCATCGAGTTGAGAGACTGTTATTTATTCTTACCTGCTAGAGTGTAGTCCATATCAAAGCCAAAGCATTTTATCTTCTCCATTGCCAAACTTCTATTGACAAAAACTCTGAGGAGGTAAACAACACAAATCAATACAAGGCCAATGTCATAGACGTTCAATATTCTCTCACTTGCAAACAGTGTTAGAGTCAGCAGACTGTATTATTCCATTGCCTTGAACACAACCTGTGAGCTGTTCAACTCTCAGGGAGTTCATATTAGTGTTAATAATGAGTTGCACTGACATAGTCTGGCCTGTGAAAGCAATAAATCAGAATTTTCCACATTATCCTACACAAAGAAAATATGCATTCAGTTAAATGACATCAACTGTCATTAAGCCAACTGCAGCAAAATATGAGATGCAAAATGGAGCAAATGGCAAGGTTATATTCCTTGATTTCTAAATAAATCAAGTTTTAGGGCATGAGCTGATGACCGTTCAAGACCAAAAATAGAGCAATATCAACTTTTTTTTAAAAAATACATTCAGGAATAAAGCATGCAAATACTCAGTCCGCTGAACACATCTGCACAACAAACCTCAAAAACATATTTTTCTGAATAAGTGACATAACCCAGCTGGTAAAAACAATACACTATATGTATATTTAACATTATGTATAAAGAACATGAAACATAATATCCAATTTATAAAAGACTGTGATCCATCACATTTGCACTTGGACACAGATATTTGCATTTGGGCAGACCTGGGAGCTTTCATTGTTAAGGGATTAAAAAGTAATAAACAAGCAGAGTTAGATTTATCTAAGCAAACTTTTTAAAAAAGGTATGTATTTGTTATTGTATTTACATGGCATAAACATTTTTTATAATCACTTGTTTCCTAAATGCAATTATTAAGAATATCAAGATGTAACAAGTTAATAAAGGTTCATTCCTAAAAACAAATAATGGAAATGTTAAATTAATGGTAGTACGAATTTGCAGTAGACTATAAAAACTGAATCTGCATTTACTCCATGGAACAAATTAGCTGTTATGCTACAGGGAAATTATGTGTTAAAAGAGCATGAAGAATGGAGATGTAGCTGGAAGGAAGGAAGAATGAAGGAGTGATCTCAGATTCAAATCCCATCATATGTCTTCCTATGGACACCTACTTAAAATCACAGCACATTCCAAAAACATTGATGGTTTTATTCATCTTGTATTTTTAGTGCTGTGATGATTACATGGGCAAAAAATAAAAAATAAAAAACATAAATTACAAAAACAAATGACCAGTCAACATTGCAGGTCAACAACAAAACTTAGCATACCTCATAGAAGGATGACAGTGGGCCAGTTCCTGTGGTAAGCTTTGTAATAAAGGAATACATGGACTATATATTACATCAGAGCATACTAGCTAATGCCACTACATGAAGAACTGTTCTGGTGCACTTACAGTTGAAGTCAGAAGTTTACATACACCTTAACCAAATACATTTAAACTCAGTGTTTCACAATTCCTGACATTTAATCGTAGAAAACATTCCCAGTCATAGGTCAGTTAGGATCACTACTTTATTTTAAGAATGTGAAATGTCAGAATAATAGAAGAGAGAATGATTCATTTCAGCTTTTATTTCTTTCATCACATTCCCAGTGGGTCAGAAGTTTACATACATTTTGTTAGTATTTGGAAGCATTGCCTTTAAATTGTTTAACTTGGGTCAAATGTTTTGGGTAGCCTTCCACAAGCTCCTCACAATAAGTTGCTGGAATTTTGTCCCATTGCTCCAGACAGAACTGGTGTAACTGAGTCAGGTTCGTAGGCCTCCTTGCTCGCGCACGCTTTTTCAGTTCTGCCCACAAATTTTCTATCGGATTGAGGTCAGGGCTTTGTGATGGCCACTCCAATACCTTGACTTTGTTTTCTTTAAGCCATTTTGCCACAACTTTGGAGTTATGCTTGGGGTCATTGTCCATTTGGAAGACCCACTTGCGACCGAGCTTTAACTTCCTGGCTGATGTCTTGAGATGTTGCTTCAATATATCCACATCATTTTCCTTCCTCATGATGCCATCAATTTTGTGAAGTGCACCAGTCCCTCCTGCAGCAAAGCACCCCCACAACGTGATGCTACCACCCCCATGCTTCACGGTTGGGATGGTGTTCTTCGGCTTGCAAGCCTCACCCTTTTTCCACCAAACATAAAGATGGTCATTATGGCCAAACAGTTCAATTTTTGTTTCATCAGACCAGAGGACATTTCTCCAAAAAGAAAGATCTTTGTCCCCATGTGCACTTGCAAACTCTAGTCTGGCTTTTTTATGCCGGTTTTGGAGCAGTGGCTTCTTCCTTGCCGAGCGACCTTTCAGGTTATGCCGATATAGGACTCATTTTACTGTGGATATAGATACCTGTCTACCTCTTTCCTCCAGCATCTTCACAAGGTCCTTTGCTGTTGTTCTGGGATTGATTTGCACTTTTTGCACCAAACTACTTTCATCTCTAGGACACAGAATGCGTCTCCTTCCTGAGCGGTATGATGGCTGCATGGTCCCATGGTGTTTATACATGCGTACTATTGTTTGCACAGATGAACGTGGTACCTTCAGGCGTTTAGAAATTGCTCCCAAGGATGAACCAGACTTGTGGAGGTCCACAAATTTTTTTTCTGAGGTCTTGGCTGATTTCTTTTGATTTTCCCATGATGTCAAGCAAAAAAGGCACTGAGTTTGAAGGTAGGCCTTAAAATACATCCACAGGTACACCTCTAATTCAGTACACCTCCTATCAGAAGCTAATTGGCTAATTGTCTAAAGGCTTGACATAATTTTCTGGAATTTTCCAAGCTGCTTAAAGGCACAGTTAACTTGGTGTATGTAAACTTCTGACCCACTGGAATTGTGATATAGTCAATTAAAAGTTAAACCATCTGTCTGTAAACAATTGTTGGAAAAATTACTTGTTTAATGAACAAAGTAGATGTCCTAAACAAATTGCCAAAACTATAGTTTGTTAATATAAAATCTGTGGAGTGGTTAAAAAATTAGTTTTAATGACTTTAACCTAAGTGTATGTAAACTTCTGTCTTCAACTGTATAAATGACAATTCATGTCTGTTCATGATACCCTTTGAATGTTGCTCATTTTGGCTGTGTTGATGTTTGTTGTGAAGAAAACTTTGAAAGCATAGTATACTCTGCATGTAACTAAAGAGTGTTCTTATTAAAGAATTCTTTGGCTTTGTCAAGACAAAACACAGCATTTTAGGAACTTGCACGCATTATGTTGTCAGGCCAAAATGACCTGCCATAGCACATGAAAAAAATTAAGTCTGCTTGTTTAATAAGAAACACGGGCCTGGTTAAATATGGCATATTAGTGACAGAATGTGCATATCCACTATTAAGGCAATACATTTATTCATTACTTGAAAATATTCAATATACGTTAGCATAGTCAAAAAACACTGCATTTTTTTAAATGAGCACAAAACTGGTAATACATGATTCTTGCCTACATCACATGCAGGGCAACATACTGTAGTTTCAACGATGAAGTTGACAGATCTTGACAGAAAAACGTGCATAGACACAGGTGCATCCAGAAAGCGGCATGGCAAAAGCAAACATACTCCTTGTCATGCCTGTATCTCTTTTAATAAAGAGGATAATTATAAACCTGCTGCACTAAATATAGAGATTTACACTGGAAATTACTGTTAAGGCAATGAGCTTTTATACTGAAAATGCATTGTGAGTGTAAAAGTTAAATGTCTTAATGAGAATGTCTTCATGAATGACAATAATCATAACTGGAATGGAGACTTTATCATTTAAATATGTACAAGAACATTTCTGCAACAACTCTTGTAACAAGAATAATATATTATTAGGCCTGAATTAACTTAACTTGAACATAACAAATAGATATGGAAACAGGTGAGCGATATGGCTACATGTGTAAGGAATGGAGTGATTATAGGAATGACAATAGGGATATTTAGTAGTTTGCAATCAAGAGCCTAGATTAGCCTAAACAGCACCAACAAAGCTGACAGCATGAATGAAATTCACCATTACCTGTGGTATGCCTCTCTTCTGTACTTCTTCATAGATAAACCATCCATGTTGGCTGGAAGTTCTGCATAATTCTGGAGCCGATCACTCCAAGAAGTCGTCATCTTTAACCGTTACAAGTCTGCCGAGAAAGATATCCACACTTAAAGGGGACAATTCTACAATACCAATTTCTCTTTACATGGTTAAGTCTCTTTCTATTAGTAAAAAGTCAGGTCTAGTCATTTTTATTTGCATAGCTCTTTTCACAATATACATAGCTTAAAGCAGCATTACAGAAAATCATGCCCTAATTTCTTAAATATCATAACGCCCCCAGTTCATGCCTTGATGTCTTTTTTTAAGCCCCAAGCAAGCAAGCTAAAGGCAACTCTGGCAAGGGCAACATCAAAAAATCTAAACACACACAGCAGTGGTTCACTCAGTGGTTAAAAGTCCACCATGTTACATTATTGCGCATCAGCTCAACCTGACCCTGCAAATAATATGCAAAATCTCAACAATAAAAGAAGAAACGAGATAAAGAAAGTCTAAATAGATTCTCAACATGTTAGTTAGGCTACATCTATAATGCATCATTTATAATGTTTCAGAAGTCAGTATAACAGCAGGATGCTATATTTCCAATCTTTCAGGCTAAAAGATAAACAGCCATGAACAGGAAGAGCATGAAGTATTACAGCAAACTGACTGAAACACAAAGTTTAAACCCCTTACAGCGAACAAGCTTTGACATTTCTACAGATACCTCTCGAGAGGAACTATTCAAGAACAAAATAACAATTAACTAGCGTATAGAAATGAGCAGATTGCTTCTGCTCTTAACTTTCAGTGTAACTATAAGGGCAGAAGAAGCCAGACAATAGTTTATTTTAGTTTCGTAAATACTAGAATAAACATATACCAAAATAAGTAGCCTATAGCCTAGTTCATGTTTGTTCATTTTCAGACAAAGTGTTTATTAGCAGGCAATGCTAATAAGGAAAAGTAACAATACTATATTTAAAAATAACCTGTAACATAAAAATTAAATATTAATTAAATGCTTAAAAAATATAGATATCATGGGCATCTTTGTCTGACACAATGGAAAATAAGCGGATCTCATGCACATTATTTTCATCCAGCTACCGTTTTAATATGCATAAAACGTTCAGACAAACGGATAAAGACTAACTGTGTACGAGCAGTTCCGTGATTGTTAAGTTAGCACAGCAGCTAACTCACATTCCTTTAGTTTACAGCCGTAAACTGAATGCATAAAATGGAGGAGTTTCCATACGAATGTCTCTATAACGTTCCTATACACAACCATCCTGCAACGATTTAATGAGACAAGTAAAGTTTATTGAAACAGGTTTCAGCGCAGCGCAGTGTAAGTAGGTTACTTACCTCGCCACCTTCAGTCACAGTGACAAGCTCTGCGCTATTTGTGTAATGCGCATGCGCAAAGACTCGAACGCTAGCGCAATGGCTGGGTGTCGTTTGGAAGGCTGCATGCTAGGTAGGACGCGTCCTTTGAAGGCTGCAGTATACCGAGTGTCCTCCTTTAAACAAGCCTCGTTTAAACAAGACGGCCTTCGTAGGACAAACGGAAACGGAACGTAACATGGTTGCTATGACAGCACGCCACTCTTTAACAAGCGCGAGCGCTTTGAGTGAGAAGGGAACAAAGTCCCTCTGGAAGGGAGTGTATGAGGTACATTTTAGGAGAGTTATAATGATGTAAAGAGAAAATAAAATAGATTTTACAGGTGTACTTTTAGTCTAATACTTTATTTTAATTATATATTAATATATTTATACATATACTCTGCATCCATCTACTGAGGTACTCCAACTTGGGAATTAACATTCCTTGCGTTTGAACATCAAATTTACGGGCAAATTGGCGTCATTTTTTTTTTTTTTTTTTTTTACATTTCCGTTGAAGCAGCCTTCCAAACGAGACACAGCCTATGATTACCGCATCAAAGAAATATTTACGGCTCAGTTAAAAGACTGATAATGATAACTCATTGAATGCGATTGATATGAAACGCTTTATTGGTGACATCTGTGGAAGTGATGTCACACGAGAAAATCTGTGGAAGTGATGTCACACGAGACATAGATTACAGAATCAATCTTAAAATAGGCTGCACAAAAAAACTAGAGTGGAACAGTTTTTATAGTACTATTTATAGTAACTATTTATAGTAGCATTTTTATTGCGTTAGTGCAATGCGTATGGAGTCCGAGTGTAACTCACAGACGTGTTAAAAATTAATTATTAAGTAGGCTAAAAATCGATGTCCAAACTCTTAAGAAAATAAGGCATTGTATAAGAAGAGAAATATCACCATCTACTGGCTGTCAACTGCATATCTTGGGCTTATTTGATAGCTTACATGACATGGTCTGTTTATATCAGGAGATGTGGAATATCAAAATACACATTTAAAGAAAGTTTTAAATATATTCACGAGTTTATGCCAAATTAAATGTGATATTTTATGTTATATAATATGTTTCTAATTAAATAAATCACTCTTGATCATTCCATATGGAGAACTGACAGTTTACACTTGTTATTGTTATTGGGAAAACATCATCAGCAAAATAAACAATGTAAAAATAAAAAAGTACACTTTATGTTTGTGTTTATTCAGCTACAGAGATTTTTTTTTAAATACTGTATATCTTAGAGATGTAATTACTAGATATTAAGTAATTAAAATGATCAATATAAGATATTAAACATAATTGACCTTGAATTTAAATTTTTAATAAATCAATAACGTAAATAAATAAATAAATATATGTCAAATAAATTAAAGGCTATGTCAGTTATAGAGATTTAAAAAAATACTTTATATACATAATAGACATTAAGATATTAAAAAGAATAAATATTTTATATACATAATGTCTATTAGGTCTATACAGTATTTTATATAAACTCAGCAAAAAAAAGAAACATCTCTTTTTCAGGAGACTGTATTTTAAAGATAATTTTGTAAAAATCCAAATAACTTTACAGATCTTTATTGCAAAGGGTTTAAACAATGTTTGCCATGCTTGTTCAATGAACCATAAACAATTAATGAACATGCACCTGTGGAACGATTGTTAAGACGCTAACAGCTTACAGATGGTAGGCAATTAAGGTCACAGTTATAAAAACTTAGGACACTAAAGAGACCTTTCTACTGACTCTGAAAAACACCAAAAGAAAGATGTGCCCTGGGTCTGTGCTCATCTGCGTGAACGTGAATTAGGCATGCTGCATGGAGGCATGAGGACTGCAGATGTGGCCAGGGCAATAAATTGCAATGACAGCGCTACAGGGAGACAGGAAGGACAGCTGATCATCCTCGTAGTGGTAGACCACGTGTAACAACACCTGCACAGGATCGGTACATCTGAATATCACACCTGCAGGACAGGTACAGAATAGCAACAACAACTGCCCGAGTTACACCAGGAACGCACAATCCCTCCATCAGTGCTCAGACTGTCTGCAATAGGCTGAGAGAGGCTGGACTGAGGGCTTGTAAGCCTGTTGTAAGGCAGGTCCTTACCAGACATCACCGGCAACAACGTCGCCTGTGGGCACAAACCCACCTTCGCTGGACCAGACAGGACTGGCAAAAAGTGCTCTTCACTGACGAGTCATGGTTTTGTTTCACCAGGGGTGACGGTCGGACTCGTGTTTATCGTCGAAGGAATGATCGTTACACCAAGGCCTGTACTCTGGAGCGGGATCGATTTGGAGGTGGTCTGGGTGGTGTGTCACAGCATCATCGGACTGAGCTTGTTGTCATTGCAGGCAATCTCAACGCTGTGCATTACAGGGAAGACATCCTCCTCCCTCATGTGGTACCCTTCCTGAAGGCTCATCCTGACATCACCCTCCAGCATGACAATGCCACCAGCCATACTGCTCGTTCTGTGTGTGATGATTTCCTGCAAGACAGGAATGTCAGTGTTCTGTTGAGATCTCAATCCCATTGAGCACGTCTTGGACCTGTTGGATCGGAGGGTGAGGGCTAGGGCCATTCCCCCCAGAAATGTCCAGGAACTTGCAAGTGCCTTGGTGGAAGAGTGGGGTAACATCTCACAGCAAGAACTGGCAAATCTGGTGCAGTCCATGAGGAGGAGATGCACTGCAGCACTTAATACAGCTGGTGGCCATACCAGATACTGACCCCACTTTGTTCAGGGACACATTATTCCATTTCTGTTAGTAACATGTCTGTGAAACTTGTTCAGTTTATGTCTTAGTTGTTGAATCTTTTTATGTTCGTAAAATATTTACATGTTAAGTTTGCTGAAAATAAAAGCAGTTGAAAGTGAGAGGACGTTTCTTTTTTTGCTGAGTTTATATATATATATATATATATATAACTTTTGAACGGTAGTGTGTGTGTGTATATTTTAAGCCATAAAGAAATCCAAACAAGATCTTAAATCAACAATGGATTTATCTGTTGAACTTCGGGTCCAATCAGCACTGCGCAAACACGGACAGTTCCATCTAGCCGTTTAAAACACTTGAGAAGATAGCCTATTTAATGTTATTTCCGTGTAAGTATATTGTCAAATCTGTTCGAAAACATAACTAAATCAATGTTTGAAAGCTCTGAAGGGTTATTATAATCTTTATAGTCACCATTAGAAGTAACATGAAAGAGTTGATTGGGACAGTCCGCTGGGTAGCCTATATAATAAGAAGCAAACCCATTTTTAGACTCCCTCAGTTGTTTCGAAGATGAGCCACGGGTCAGACCATTACATGTCCTCATCCTATAGAAAAATATTCGGGGAATCCCCTCGCTTTCCCGGTTCCTCATCTAGAATGAGCAATGCCTCTTCACGGAGTTCCATGTCTTCCAGCGGTTTCAGGTCTCTCTCTCTTTCCCGCAGCAGCGCGTCTCCTGCGGGCTATTACAAGAGATCGGGCCGCTCATCTTCCTTTTCACCGGTCCATTTCGACAGCGTGGATTTCTCACAAACATCTGTGTTAAATAACGAGTTTAAAATCATTCGAACCAATGAGAAGGAACAACTGCAGGGTCTCAATGACCGCTTCGCCACGTTTATTGAGAAAGTGCGCAATCTGGAGCAGCAGAATAAAGTGCTGGAGACCGAACTGGTGACCCTGCGCCAGCGGCAGAACGAGCCTTCTAGACTCGCGGACCTCTACCAGCAAGAGATCAGAGATCTGCGCGCCCAGCTGGATGAGGCGAACAGTGAAAGGTCTCATGTTCTCATCGAGCGAGACAACATCGAAGAAGACTTGCAGAAACTTCGAGGCAAGTTTGAGGAGGAGATCCGAGTGCGAGAGGAGGCTGAGCAGACTCTCAGAGCCTACAAAAAGGACGTGGATGATGCCACGATGGTGCGCGTGGACCTGGAGAGAAGAGTCGAGTCCCTCTTGGACGAAATCAATTTTCTGAGAAGGGTACATGACGAAGAGGTGGCGGAGTTGACGAGTATGATCCAAGCTGCCCAGATATCTGTGGAAGTGGAGATGTCTAAGCCTGATCTTACTTCGGCTCTCAAAGAGATCCGTGGGCAGTACGAAACGATTGCGTCTAAAAACCTGCAGTCTGCTGAGGAATGGTACAAATCAAAGTTTGCCAGTCTGAATGAGCAAGCCACTAAAACCAATGAGGCCATGAGAGCCACGAGGGAGGAGATCAGCGATTACAGAAGACAACTACAGTCGAAAACCATCGAAATCGAAACCTTGCGAGGCACAAACGAGTCACTTGAACGACAGATCCGTGAGATGGAAGATGCACACAATGCCGAGATCGCAGGTTATCAGGTATCCACATGGGTCATTGACAAATCGGATTGTCCGATGTGATGTCAAGTGGTGTAACCGCCAAAATATACTTTTTTATTAATATTAACATAAAATATTAATAATATTTTACCAAAAAATTGTTTCACTTCTTATTTACAAAAATAAAAATAACCAATTATTATTATTATTATTCAAGAATTTCAGCTTTTAATGAAACTTTTATTATTATTATTATTATTATTATTATTATTATTATTATTACCGACTCCGGACAGTTACACCACTTTTTCACATTTTAGACTTTAAGCCTCAGAAAAAGTATCAAAATGACTTTACACTCAGAAATTAAAAAACACATTCATCATAGCAGAGGTGTAAGTACCCCAAATGATTTTGTTTGGCATTTTTAAATAACTTAATAGTTTGGGCCAAAAACCGAGCGTCTTTTGTCCTTTCACTTATTGGGGCTGAGATTATTCTCTGTGATTAGTGACCTTTTAACATTTGAATAAGTGAAACATGTATTTCTGGACGTGCCCTGTCCATGGTGCTGAACTAATCGCGCGCGGGTGGCTGAGGTTAATTCTACTAAGACTCTCTTGATAAAGAAGATTGTGCGAGGGAGGTTTCTGCAAGGTCACTTTCACTTGCTGACAGAAACCTGAAAGAGATCCTCATTTTATTTTTATATTGATATAATAGAAATGCTTTCCAAATGTGGAACACTAACTTCCAGATGAAATAGCCAATTCATAAAAAACAACAACAAAACAAACAAACCTCAAACTAAAATGAATTGGCTACTTTAGACCTATATGTAGTACTCTATATGTCACGTAACCTGATCTATAACCTTTAATCTTTTAAGAGTGAAAAAGTGCCTCTGTAAAATCAGATTAGCTTCACCTTGTGCTGAATGCCAAGAGATCAAGGTTCACATCAGCTTTTACAACCAATACAGTCTAATTTAGGTACAGACATTATGTGCTGAGCTCATTTAAATGGTGTTATTTGAGGTGATCATGGAAATGTCAACAGTGCAACAGATAAACAAATAAGATTACTTCATGCACTGTCAAATCTGATTAGTTGACCCTACTTAGGTTTTTTTGAGGCAATCGGGTTTGAATGCTTTTTCTAAGTAAACACTTTATTGGCTCAAGTAAACTGAACTTAATTTTTTAAAGTAATGTTAACTAGTTACAAGTAAATTTAACTCATCTGTGATTAAAGCGTATTTTTATTTAATTGTTTAAATTGAGTTATAGCAGGTTTTATACAGTATAAAGGAAATTATGACTGGAATCTCAGTTAGCCATAGGGTACATTGGATTCTCCTCAGTACTTCTCAGTGTACATAAATCTGCACATTTTTACAGTATAACTGAGTAAAGAATAATGGTTTAAATTTAACAGGCTCCAAGTTCACCTGAGGTAACATTAATCACCACTAATTGTGACTTCACACAAATGAAAATTATTAACAAGCTACAATAAAACAACAACAATAGTCATAAGAATTAAAATTATATACATTTTTACATTTTTAAAAAAAATTTATTTGTCTACATAAGTTCCCTTGTTTTGACCAAACATACATACAGTGGTGGCCAAAAATATTGGCACCCTTGGTAAATATGAGCAAAGAAGGCTGTGATCTTTCATTCAAATAAATCTAAAAAAATCTAACATTTAATTTAAGTAAAACAATTGAAACATTATATCTCATTATAAAATAAATATTTTTCTCCAGAACGCATTGGCCATAATTATTGGCACCCTTTTATTCAATACTTTTTGCAACCTCCCTTTGCCAAGATAACAGCTCTGAGTCTTCTCTTATAATGCCTAATGAGGTTGGAGTACACCTGGCAAGGTATCTGAGACCATTCCTCCATACAGAATCTCTTCAGATCCTTCAAATTCAGAGGTCCATGTTGGTGGACTCTCCTCTTCAGTTCATCCCACAAATGTTCTATGGGGTTCAGGTCAGGGGACTGGGATGGCCATGGCAGAACCTTGATTTTGTGGTCAGTGAACCATTTTTGTGTTGATTTTTATGTTTGTTTTGGATCATTGTCCTGCTGAAAGATCCAGCCAGGGCCCATTTTAAGCTTTCTGGCAGAGGCTGCCAGGTTTTGATTTTTTATCTGTTGGTATTTGATAGAGTCCGTTATGCCATGTATCCAAACAAGATGTCCAGGACCTCTGGCAGACAAACAGCCCCACAATATTAAAAATCCAGCCCCACATTTAACCATGGGCATTGGGTAATCCATCCCTGTGTGCACCAAACCCATCTCTGGTGTATGCTGCCAAAAAGCTTCTTTTTTTTTTTTCATCTGACCATAGAACCCTGTTGCATTTGAAGTTCCAGTAGTGTCTGGCAAACTGAAGATGCTTGAGTTTGTTGTTGGATAAGAGTAGAGGCTTTTTTTTCTTCTTTTAAACCCTCCCAAACAAATTGTGGTGATGTAGGTGATGTCTGAATTATTATTTTTTTGTTTTGAGACTTTCTGACCCCAAGACCCAACTAATTTCTGCAATTCTCCAGCTGTGATCCTTGGAGATTCTTTGGCCACTTGAACCATCCTCCTCACTGTGCATGGAAACAATATAAACACGCATCCTTTTCCAGGAGGATTCTTAAGACCTTCAGTTGATTGGAACTTGTTCATTATTGCCTTGATGGTGGAAATGGCCATTTTCAATGCTTTGGCTATTTTCTTATAGCCAATTCCCATTTTGTGAAGCTCAACAACCTTTTGCCACACATCAGAACTTTATTCTTTAGTCTAACCCACTGTGATTGATGATTAAGGGAATTTGGCCTGTGTTACCTCATATTTATACCCCTGTGAAACAGGAAGTCATGGTTGAACAATTTCATGTTCCTAGTCACCCAGGTGTACTAAAAAATGTAAAATATGAATGAGAATACAGTTCAGATATATTTTACTCATAAGAATTTCTAGGGGTGCCAATAATTGTGACCAACGTGTTTTGAAGCAAAATATTTACTTAATAATGAGATATTTCCCCTCTTTCAATTGTTTTACTTCAATTTAAGGTTAGATTTTTGTGAATTTTCTGAATGGAAGATCAAAAGGATAAACAACGCAGATTTTTTTTCACAGCCTTCTTTGCTCATATTTACAAAGAGTGCCAATATTTTTGGCCCCCACTGTACCATTCAGTTTTATTGAAGCGCAAGGGCTTATGGGTTTTCCACACATCCGCAATTTTGTACTTGATCATTTGATAATACTCGAAGCCAAAGTTTAAAGAATATATATATTTTAGTTATTATTCCAAAATGTGACATTTCAAGTACTGTAATCAGGACCATTTAAATGTTTTCTATTAATGACAGCTTTAGGGTTTAGAGAGTAATGGTAATTTAATTAAAACTAGTAAGAATAGTAAAACAATTTAACTTCAGTCATTTTTTATTTGTTTGTTTACAATTTGAGAATAGTATTAGTATTTACAATGTGCAATTAATTTTTTAATATGGCATTTCTGTCATCTTACGAAGGACCAAACACAATATGTTGTGCTAAGGCTTGAGTTAATATATAATTAATTTTTTTGCAATCACATTAAACAGGAAACAATTGGGCAGCTGGATCTTGAACTTAGGAATACCAAGAGTGAAATGGCTCGTCACCTCAGAGAGTACCAGGACCTTTTGAATGTCAAGATGGCATTAGACATTGAAATTGCAGCATACAGGTAAAGTACCAGTTATTCAGTTTTACCACATTGATTACACATTTAGAGAACTGATGGATAAGAATGAAAATGAATTCCTTTCACATCAATAAGACTGTATGGTTTCAGTGATTTAAAGGAACACAAAAGGAGATGTTATACAGAATGCTGTCACCATTCACTTTCACTGTATAGAAAATAAAAGATACAATGAAATTGAATGGTAACTAAGGCCTGACACCATTTGTGTTCCATGGATGAAAGTAAACATGTACAATATGAGTGGGATTGAATGATCGCAGAATTTTCAGTTTTGGTTGAACTTTCCCTTTAATGATAAAACTGATCAGTCTTTGTCATTGTCCTCATAGAAAGCTACTGGAGGGTGAAGAAACCCACTTCAGTTCTGGGTTGACTTTTGCCAGCACACCCAGCATCAGCTATGGGTATCAGAGTCGCCCTGCTTTTACCCCAACCCGCAATCCCAAAAAAGAGAAAGAGGAGGAGGGGCAAACCAAATCTAAAACAGCAGCCAAGTGGGATGAAAACATTGAGGAAACCACTGCTAAGAAGAAGGCAGAAAAGAGTGATACGGTTGATAATAATTCTAATTAAAATGTTGAAATCTGACATACATTATTCATTATGAGAATTAAAACTGTTCTTCTATAGTTATTTTCCAACTGTCTTTCACTCTTTAGGGAGACTGCTATTTCTACACCATTGCTTAATAACAGTTTAAATGTTTGGCACAGTAAACACTGCCAAAAGATGCAAACTTCCACTAGGTTATCATTGCAATTAAACTTTTAGATATTGTTACTGTGACACAGTGTTTCAAAGTCATATCTGCAGTGTGCTGGTTTTACACACCAGAATGTAGACCTCACATTCCCTGTTTTTCTTAATTGTTGTAGTTTCAGACATAGTATTTTAGACCTGTTAATGATTTTAGGACCAGAAATATACACCTTAATATAGAGGGATGACCAAGATTGAACCATCATTAACACTGATTCAGTGATTTTGGATGCATTTGTAAGTTTGTTGGAGAGCACTATGGCATAGATTCAATAAGGGACCAAACCACTGAATCTTACATCAACTGTACCACATGTATGCCTTAACCACAACAACAGCATTAATTTAAATGTAATGTTTGTTTAGATTAGTCTGTTTTCATTCATCACTCTTTCCAACATCACTGAACTCTCTGTACCAAATCAATAAACATGTATCACAAATTTGTTCTTTGATTGATCCTTTACTTCTCTTAATGGCTATCTATTCTAAGAATTCACAAAAGCCATAAAATTGTGGTTTAAACTTTGTGGTTTGGGCCTTTTGTATACAATATTCTATTACAGCTACATGTAATCATTTAAAGTGTATTTACTGGCTTGTTCTCAATGGCAAAAAAAAGTGACCTTCAATTTTAAGGCTAATGGATTCTCTCTCTCCACACACGACAGACAGATCATTTAAAGACTGATTAGTTACTCCACTCAGGCACATGGCTTCTGCTTCACATTGGTCTGAAGGACAGTCCTTTACTGAAAAACATAGCCAGATGACCTTTCAAGATTCATTGTCCTAATGGCAAAAGGTCAGATGGACAGTAAATTCCCTTGATAATTACCAGGATGGCCTTTCCTATTTCTAAAATTCCAATGAGTAATGCAATGCCAAAATGGACATGAAACCAAAGGTCAAGGTCATATATAGGGATACTTGAAATTGGACACATTCATGATCAGTTTATATATTACACTCACTGAGCACTTTATTAGGAACACATGTACACCTACTTAATCATAAGATTATCTAATCTGCCAGTGGTGTGGCAGCAGTGCAATGAACAAAATCATACAGATACAAGTCAGGAGCTTCCGTTAACGTTCACATCAACCATCAGAATGGGGGAAAAATTGTATCTCTGTGATTTCGACTGTGGCATGATTGTTGGTGCCAGATGGGCTGGTTTAAGTATTTCTGTAATTGCTGATCTCCTGGGATTTTCACGCACAACAGTCTCTAGAATTTATTCGGAATGGTGCCAAAAACAAAAAACATCCAGTGAGTGGAGGTTCTGCGGATGGAAATGCCTTGATGAGAGAGGTCAACGGACAATGGCCAGACCGGTTCTCGCTGACAGAAAGGCTACAGTAACTCAGATGACCCCTCTGTACAACTGTAGATCACGTCAGGCACTTTATTAGGACCATAGTATTCCTAATAAAGTGCTCAGTAAGTGTATATTCCCACTTTCAGAACATTAAAAAAGCAATAGTTCTTTTGTGCTTTGATTTGAACAATTTTGTTTTTCTCCCCAATTTGGAATGCCCAATTCCCAATGCACTTTAAGTCCTCGTAGTGGCATAGTGACTCGCCTCAATCCAGGTTGTGGAGGACGAATCTCAATTGCCTCCGCATCTGAGACAGTCAATCCACGCATCTTATCACATGGCTTGTTGATCACGTTACCGCAGAGACCTAGCGTGTGTGGAGGCTTCACGCTATTCTCCGCTGCATCCACGCACATCTCACCATGCGCCCCACCGAGAACCACATTATAGCGACCACGAGGAGGTTAACCCAACGTGACTCTACCCACCCTAGAGACCGGGCCAACTGGTTGCTAAGGAAGCCTGACTGGAATCAACCAGCACGCCCTGGACTCGAACTTGCTGAGCTACCCAGGCCCCAGTTTTTTTTTTTTTTTTTTTTCATTTTTCTCTCCAATTTGGAATGCCCAATTTCCAATGTGCTTTAAGTCCTGGTGGTGGCGTAGTGACTCGCCTCATTCCGGGTGGTGGAGGACAAATCTCAGTTGCCTCCGCCTGAGACAGTCAATTTACGCATCTTATCACGTGGCATGTTAAGTCACTCAGCACGCCCTGGATTCCAGGCCCCGATTTGAACATTTCTTTTTTTTACTTTGATCCTGCACTGTGATGTTGTCACATCTAAATCAAAAGGACATTCATTTAATGTGGCTTGCAGACAGGTGAAATCATGCAGGGTAGTGGAGGCAGTTACCTTGGAAACCGATTTCTACAGTCTCTACAGACACTCTTTCAAACCCTCCGCTCACTCTTTCACTATGTCTCTCCAGAGCATTTCGTGAGAATGGCTTGAGTAAAAAATCTCCTACAGGTGACTAGTATTGCATTTGATGTGAATAACACTAAGGTCAATGTACACAATGTACAATTCAGTGTAGACAATAAGCCTTTCATACCAATATCAACATTTTACAAACAGTAAACTAAAGTAAGGCATACATTATTTCGCAAAACATAAAGGATTACATTTCACAAAAAAAAGACTAAGTGAAAAAGGGTGTCATATTTGCATAACATACATATGCAATGAGGTCTGTCTGGCCAAGCACAGACTTAAGTAAATGCTGTTTTATTAAATGAAACACGTTTCACTTCAATGTTGCAGCAGACATAAAAACATATATTTCAAGGACTTTTGTCCTCAAAAGGCCCTGTAACCATCCAAATCATGGCTCAATAAGCACAAAAAGATTTACATCAAACAAAAGACAACAACCCGAAAGACTTAAACACCTCTGGAACAGTTGAATGGTGACAATGAACCCCTTTCATACTTTCACAGATGCTCACAAATTGAGAAACCTAATAACTCACGTACAATGTTTAGTGTTATCTTTTTTTTTCTTCAAATTACAGTTTTCTATTTGTCTGTTAGAACCACAATAGATCTGACCTAGAACTGAAATTTTAAAGCAATAAAATGCATCTCAAATATGAAGTCCTCTAAAACACAGAACAAAATGATTGCTTTGTTTTCCTGCATTTGCAGAGGTATAAAACAACATCAAAAGAAAGATTGAGGATGTGAAAATGATAGCAACAATTGTTCAATCAGAGAGTAATTGCTGAAAATAACCCATTACAGTGTTCATCGCAGTTTCTAAGTGCATGTGCTGAATCAATGCTGGCATCTTGTTCATTTTGCTTTTTGAGTAGAAGGCAACCAGGAAGACAAAGAATCTTTGCATAGGTCATCTTTATGATAAAGTTCAGTTTAGCCCTTGAAATGAAATCGCTATGCACTGTAGTTTGCGGTTTTCACAGTAGTTGGTCTTTCTGTAACTTCTCTCATCACTAAGCAGGCAGCACCAGTCCAAACTGCAAAACCAACATGCCATTCTAAAGGAAGAGAATAATAAATGTTGGAATCCAAGACTACAAAATATAAATTACAAAGAAATAACATTTTGATGACTGACTAAACACAATGGATTTCTGAGTATGAAATTGTAACGCTAATTTCCTGTCTATCAAATACACGGTGTTCTGCGATTTCACTTTCCCTGAGAGGGCAAAAAATTACTGCACATCCATGATGAATGTAGTAATAGAAATAGGCTCTTGCAAAATCCTTAAATGTCAGCATGAAATCAAAACTGATCCTTTTTATTTTCTTAATGCATATTACTGGTCTTGATGTGAATGATTCATCCATGCATTTTGTTATTTCTTTATTTTTTTTGCATATTTGTCGAAGCTGCTAATGCAGTGATGGTGAGGTGTATTTTCATCTGTTACCCTCCCTGTTTCATACTTCAAACAACCAATTCTTTATATTTAGAGTATAGTGATTCAAAACTTTGAAATCTTGTGATCTTTAACATGATTGTTTCTAATTCATCTGGATTGGACTTGCACAATGTGTCCAGACTCATCCTAAGCAAAGGATGTGATGTGCTGTGTACGTTTTTGGGCTGGTTGTTTATTAATGTTGTCAGTTAGATCATCATTCGGTTTTCAAGTCAGTGGAAAATAAGGCCGGTATTGAGATTGGTTTTTAGTTACCCCGGTAAAAGGGCTCAGCCATTAGCATGGAGGTGGAAAGGGGTATAAGTGTGTGGCTGTAAATTAAAGCCTACTGGCTTTTTTCTAAAAAGGGATGAGACGCTCGACATGTCGAGCTCTTACTTTGTTTCAATAGAAAATGTCAAAACACCAAATAGAACTGCGCTTATCAAGGCACTCTACTGCGACATTAATACAACGGAAATGGCAGAGAATAGGGGAAAAAAGCACAAACATTTTCAACCACACATTTTTGGTGTAAAATTCTATTTTTAGAGACAGCAACACTTTAGGCTCTAGGTAAGGGTCTCTAATGAAATGCTGTGTGAAGAGAGTGAGACAGTAATTGCGCAAAGCTAACACTTTACATTATGGTTCAGATAATGTATTGTTACATACTGAGAGTTAGGTTCAGTATGAAATCTCAGTTTGAGAGTAAGATACTGAGAGTTAGGTTGGGTTTCTATTTTAGGAAAGAAACTTGTAGCTGCTACAGGATTGCTAGTGTTTCTTCATTGCAGATGCTTGATACAGTTTACCATGATGTGTTAAAATGTATTGCTGGATGTGGAGGTTTAACTTATCATTGTATCCTGTATGCAAATGTTGAATGGCCCTCTCTGCTTGTACGTCTCATTTGTACACCTTTATTTATAAAGCACTTATACATCTGTTGCCCACATATCTTGCAACACTTTTCATTCAAATTTAAATGTATTTTGGACTAAAGTCAAAGACTTTTAAAACAGCAATTTTGGCCAGTGTCAGTGTTTTATTTTATAGTCAATGTAATTTTAAAATATTTTTTTATGTACAGTATTTGTGTTCTTGTTTTTCCTTGTTACGTTTTATGATGTCATTTTGGCAATTTCTCTCTCAGAAAAAATATATTAATTTCAAGAGAATAACCTGGTAAACTAAAGGTATAAATAAATAAATATAAAAAAACTGTACACTCAGACATTATTTATATCTGCCACTTATCCATAGATAATGCTCTGTGAATGACTGCATCTTGGCAGTTCACCTGCAACTGTTCCTGTACATTTTTAAAAGACGTGATATTCTGGTCAGACAGACAGATCTTTGTCCGTTATATGGTGTCTCACTGTTTTTCCATGAGCTTTATATTTTAAGACAACAGGTCAAGATTTAAAACTTTAAAATGTGTCTCAAGTGGGGGCCTGGGTAGCTCAGCGAGTATTGACGCTGACTACCACCCCTGGAGTCACGAGTTTGAATCCAGGGTGTGTTGAGTGACTCCAGCCAGGTCTCCTAAGCAACCAAATTGGCCCGGTTGCTAGGGAGGGTAGAGTCACATAGGGTAACCTCCTCGTGGTCGCGATTAGTGGTTCTCGCTCTCAATGGGGCACGTGGTAAGTTGTGTGTGGATCGCGGAGGGTAGCATGTGCCTCCACATGGAGGAGTCTCTGCGGTGTCATGCACAACGAGCCTCATGATAAGATGCGCGGACTGACTGTCTCTGAAGCGGAGGCAACTGAGACTTGTCCTCCGCCACCCATATTGAGGTGAGTAACCGCGCCACCAGGAGGACCTACTAAGTAGTGGGAATTGGGCATTCCAAATTGGTAGAAAAAAAAAATGTGTGTGTCAAGTTCCCTGCATTATGTTAGCCCTTTCTGAATTCAAAAAAGCTTCCTGTATGTACACCCCTTAAATGTAACTTTCTCCATATCTTGCGTTCTGGGAGCATCTCTAAAAGATCCATTAAACTTAAAAGTTTACACTTTATAGTGTTCTGGAGGGTGTAAAGCATAAGTTAACCTTACACAATTTTCTATCAGTGCACTGAGGTACAGCCTGGTTGCAAGAAAGCCCATAAACTAAGAAAACCCTAAGTGACAATACACTTACTATTGTAACTAAGGGTTTTCTCAACTTAAGGGGTTTCATGCCACCGGGTGCTTATTGCAATATGTATGAGTATAATGTATTCATGTACAAGTTCATTATTTAGATGTGGGGATGTGATCATCATGAAGTGCATCCTTATGGAAGTGAATAAAAAAACAGAGCTTTTACCACTTGCATTGCAGTATGTTTTATCAGACACCCACCTGCAATGCATTTTTTCCTACGGTGTTACAAACTTCTCTCAAAGACTGGTATCGCTCAAGAAGATGCTCTCCACATACAACATCAACCTGCCAAAGATGCAAATAATTAACTGTAGTGCTAAAAAAAGCAATCCAATTTTTACATATAATGTTCATGTACACAAAATTACATCTTTGCCTACCGTCATATTTTCAGAACTTCTGATGGAATTTTCAATTGATTCAAAATCTGTTAGGTACAGACATTCAACTAACTTTATTACGTAAAAAAAAAAAAAAATACGAGTGGTGCTTGTCCACACAAAACTTGTTGCCATGATTCTTGCCACTAGATAAGGCATGGGACCTTCCTTAAATGCAAATCTATGTTTTGTTTTTTTTAAACCAATTTTATTGTCCATCAGGCAAAAATCATAAATCAGATTGCTAAGAAAAGTAATAGCACACCTTTTCTCAAAAAAATGCATGAATTGAGTTAAATGGTGTGGGATGAGTTATCCACCTTAGGGTTAAGAGCTTGTTCAAACAAATAGAAATAGTGATGCTTGACTTAGCAAACACCACTAATAAGAGCTCAACGTTATGTTGAATCACACTGGGTACCGGTGGAGTCAAACTTACAGAAGAGTGCAATGACTTGACTTTTTCCACAGTGACCCTAAAACATCAGACTGAAATGCACTTTAAGCCTCCATATGTACATACAATATAGCCTCTAGTCTATTCCCAACATGATTAGACAATTTTTAGAGTCTAGTATGAACAGTTAGGCACAGCAGACTCTCCTGGAGCACAGCATACAAAACCCTCATCTATCTTCCTCCTTTATCTTTGCAGATGTCCCTGGAACTATGAGAGGCTCAGTGCTGTGCCAGATTAGTCTTAGCTAATCAAGACTGAGAGACAGGGCGCCAGAAAAATACCTTAAGCCAGTAATCCAGGTACGGTTGTTTAGCTTTACAACATGCAACCTGCCTTCACTAATTACTGCTGCATATGCCACAATTTTGTGCTTAACTTTCAAAAGCCACTACATTTATTGCCCACATCATTTGTATGCATAAAAACAATTAACAATGTTACTCTATATATGCATATGCAGGGTTGAAATTAAAAACTTTTGCGAGTTATCATCCTAATACATGGTTTAATCGAACTGTAAGAATGACTGTCTGAACATTGCTGATGTAAGCAACATGAGCAATACAAATCTATACATACAAACCATCTACTAAAAAAACAAGTCAAGAATTTACCATCACAGGATGTGTATTGCTAATTTTCTCCGGGAAAGAATATTTTTTAATAAAACAATAATGCAAAATACTTTTATGGCCAGTAAGGATTATTAATGACTGGTAATTTTCCCAATTCACTCGGCATAAAGTTAATTTTGGGCCTTGCGTATATGTATATGCCAATAGGTCCTTCATCCTAAATAGGATTTAACTTTCTGTGCGGGTTAGAGGTTGAATATGCATGAGTCTCTCAAACTGGTGGCGGGTGTCTCTGTCTGTAGTAGTTAAAACTGAATAAAATAAATATGAAAAATATCGCTTTAGATTTTCTTCTTTAACAGATCCAGTATTATTCACAAGCGCAGAAAGCTATTTCTATGCTTGACTGAGTCCTGGTCCTTTTCAAGGACTCAAATCCTTATCCAGAATTGGGATTAGGGGAAACTAATTAAACAGCAACATGGCAGGATTGTGAAGTGTGACAGGAAGTCACTGAAGTGTTGAAAGAGAAAGGGGACATCTTAATAACATCATTTCTTTCAACACTCTTAACATGACCTTATGCTGGAAACAGCAACAGCTGTCTCTAAAGACTGACTGATTTTGCTCAAGACAGAAAAGGAGATTTTTTTTTCCCCCCATCAAATGCATCTCTTTCCTCTGTGTGAAGGATGGTGTCTGGTTCATTTTACCAGTCCTGTCAGTTTTATTTATTGAGCGTCTGACCCAGTAGGGGGGTGTCCACCTGACATATACTCTGAGCAAGGATTTATCTCTCTGCTTTAGTGAAAAACAACCTGTTTAATAGCAAGACCTTACCCTTGATGCTACAGTGGTTTATGATTCAGAATGTGGTAAAATTGTGGCGTCCAAAAAACTGTGGGCGAGAGGAAAATAATCTGTTACTGTATTGCACCTTGCAATTTGGGCTCAGCTCCATCTTCCTCCTGATAAAGAGCTCCACATGGCGAACAGTAGCTTCCCCTGAGACACGCACATACTTCCTCTCGAGGGGCTTGGTGGTGAAAATATAGTCAACATTAAAAAATAAAATTCAGCAGGCCTACACCACAATTATCATCTCAATTCTACACAAAAGCAATAAACATTCCCAGTTTATATTTCATAAGCACAATAATACTGCAATTTGCTTTAATATTATCTACATATTTGCCACATTATATGTTAGAAACATGATATTGGTTGTATGGGTACAGAACAAAAAAGGTGTTCCACTCTTATTAAAAATATATACACTACCAGTCAAAGGTTTTGAAACACTTACTCATTCTTTATTATTTTATTTTTCACATTTAGAATAATAGTAAAGTCATCAAAACTATGGAATAAAATAAATGGAACTATGGGAATTATGTTGTGACTAAACAAAATCCAAAATAAATTACAACTGTGTTATATTTTAGCATCTTCAAAGTAGTCACCCTTTGCCTAGAATTTGCAGACATGTACTCTTGAGATTTTCTCAACCAACTTCTTGAAGTATCAACCTGGAATGTTTTTTAAACAGTATTGAAGGAGTTCCCATCTATGTTGGGCACTTATTGGCTGCTTTTCTTTATTATTTGATCCAAGTCATCAATTAAAAAAAAATTTTTTTAATTACATTTTAGTTTTATAATGAAATAAATTAATATGGTGGCACAATTATATTTTTGTCTACAAAACTAATTTCAAACAATTAAGCATACGCCTTCAGATCAAAATATTTTTAAGATCATGAGAAACATTTCAGTCAAGTGTTTCAAAACTTTTGACCAGTAGTGTGTATATATAAATTTAAATTAACTGAGAAAATGCGAACATTACCTTATAATTCTCAATGCCCTGTTCGGCTCTGTAAATCAAAGATGTAAAAAAATAAATAAAAAAACAGATGAAAAAGTACAGAACACATTTTTGTCTCCGTAATAAAAAATGTAAAGGAATATTCCGGGTTCAATACAAGTTAAGTTCAATCGACAGCATTTGTGGCATAATGTTGATTACCACAAAAAATAATTTCAACTCGTCCCTCCTTTTCTTTAAAAGAAAAAAGAAAAAATTGAGGTTACAGTGAGGAACTTACAATTGAAGTGAATAGGGCAAATTTTTGGAGGGTTTAAAGACAGAAATGTGAAGCTTATAAATTTATAAAAGCACTAACATTAATTATTCTATTTTAACTTATGTATTATTTGAGCTGTAAAGTTGTTTAAATTGGCATTTTTACAGTCATGGCATCAAAGTTGTAAAATTGGCTATAACTTCCACACTAAAATCATGTTAACACACATATTGTTTAAGTCTTGTGGCTATAATTTTTAAATAGTGAGTATTTTAACGTTTACGGATTGGGCCCCCATTCACTTCCATTGTAAGTGCCTCACTGGAACCCAGATTTTTGCCTTTTTTTTAAAGGAGGGCCAAGTCAAAATTATTTTTATGGTAATCAAAATTATGCAACAAATGCTGTCGATTCAGCTTCACTTGTATAAAACCCGGAATATTCCTTTAAGATGGGGATTTTCAGTTTTATTTTCAACCAAGACAGCAGCACATGGCCTCAGCACAACAGGTCAAGACTTTTTTTTTTGTTTTTTGGGATTAGCTCCATCTAGTGGTGACATGCATTACATAACCTACTTCACAGCATCAAATCAAAACCGATCCTACTGACTTTCTTAATTTGCGTTTCTGGCTTGTAAACGATTCATCAGTGCACATTATTCCAAATTAAAAAATGTTTGTCTTCATAATCTTTTATCAAAATATAATAACTTGATCTGCTTCTGAAATTACTTTCCTTTTCGGTGAATGGCATGATTCACTCTTAATTTTGTGAATCTGGCTCCATTATGGTATGGATTTTTTTACAATCCAAACAATTCTAAATGGATAAAATAACATCCCACCAAACATTTTTTTAAACAACATTCGCAGCCCATTTTACCTCTGTAATGTGACATATTTCAGAGTGAAACAGGATATTCAACAAAAAAAAAAATTGTATGGCAAGACTGATTGATTTCATCTATCGGGAATTTAATGGATCGTGAAAAATGGCCGTTACATGCTAGAATTTGCCAGTGCAGCTAGCTTTGCGTTGCCTGTATATGACAGGTGACAGGACGGGAAAGGGTTGAAAAATGATAGAGCTTGGTGATGTCAGCCGAAATGCAAAGTCATTTCAGAGGCAAAGAAAATTTAATTTTCATTATAGTTTGAAAGTTGATTAAGCACTAGTAACTAAATCATGTCACTGATGTATACACAGTTGCAAAAAAAAAACATTACTGACCCTACAAACTCCAACATCAGAGATACATCTAACTCTGAGGGAATAGTGAAAACAGACTGAGGCATATAGTCTTTCCTGTGTTTCGGAGGTGGCTTCACTGGGCCTATGGCTGGCACTGCCACTGCAATAAAAAAAAGACAAGGACCACCTCATAAGCAGATTCAAATCTCATATATTCCACAGCACCAGTAAAATAGTCTATTTTATTATGTACTAAAGGCATACACAATGACCATTCAATAAGAAACATCAGTAAATGGTGATGAACTTCATGGGAACCAACCTGGCTTTGGAACTTCAAGCCCCCTTTGTTTATAAAATTCACATATTCGTGACCTTTCATCTTGAGAGAGAGAAAAAAAGATTTTTTTTCTGTTAAATGTTTCTCACAAGAAAAATATACCACAAAAATGTATTTCCCTCCTTTTCTTCACAAATCTGAGTAACAGTGAGGCACTTACAATGGAAGTGAACGGGGCCAGTTTTTGAGGGTTTAAAGGCAGAAATGTGAAGCTTATAATTTAATAAAAGCACTTACATTAATTCTTCTGTTTAAGCTTGTGTTATTTGAGCTGTAGAGTTGTTTAAATTGGCATTTTTACAGTTGTTTTAGGCAGTAGCGGTTCTAGCTTGTATTGGGGGGGGGCAGGTGATTGTATGGCGCCTTGGGTGAAAACTGCTTCAACACGCCCCCTAAGTTGTTGACCGGGGGAGGGGAGGGGGGGGGGTGCCTCGTGCCGCCACCACACCACCCACCCACCCCATGTCGCCCATGCCGAAATCCACCACTGGTTTTAGGATTTACAGCATTACATTGTCATGGCAACAAAGTGGTAAAAATGTATATAATTTTACACAGAAAAGATTAGTAAGTGATTTTATCACACTAAAATCACGTTAACACACATTTTTGTTTATGTCTCGTGGCTATAATTTTGAAACAGTGAGTATTTTAAAATGTACGGACTGGCACCATTCACTTCCATTGTAAGTGCCTCACTGGAACCCAGTTTTTTTAGGAAAAGGAGGGATGATTAGAAAGAAATTTTTGTGGTAATCAACACCATGCTGTCGATTGAGCTTAACTTGTATTAAACCCAGAATATTCCTTTAAGTATAACTTAAAAGACGAACTGAGTTATGGGCCAAAAAATGAATTGAATGACTTAAATATAAAGTCCACTTACTTTCTTCCAAATATGGAATCATCTTGAAAACAATGTCTTGCAATTGTCTGTCAGGTCTTAAAGAAAGAAGGATGAAATTGGACACCGGGCATGACAACCAAGCTACAAATTATCAGTAATTAAACACTAAACAACATAAGAATCCCTTAGGGCCCCGGGACAAATGTGAGACCGCTCACAGTAGCAGTAATTAGACACAAGGGATGGTCCTGAACATAACAGCTAGACTAACTCTCTAGTGGGAAGCATCTCTAAACTAGTAAACAACATTATATCCTCCTATTCACAGTGATTACATTATGAAAAAGAAATTACACTACAGCTGGCAAGGTTTAAGTTGACAAGAACATTCTACTACTCTCAAGCATGTTTTGAAATAATAATAATAAAAAAAGAAAAGAGTAAATAAGCTACCTTATATTGTACAGTGGCTGTGTCTGATGCACTACAATAGTGCAGTTTGGACACCTGTTGCTGTAGAAAAAGTGCTTGACTATGCAGCTTTTACAAACTGTGAGGAGGAACATAGAGCACTAGTTAAATAAACGTGTGTAAGACAAAACATCGTAGTAAATCATGGCTTATGACCTACAAATCAATTGTAACTCAGTTAAGGTGGGCTTACAAGTGTGAAGACACTCTGTGATGGTAGTGGCATCAATGAAAAATCCATTGCAGAGGGCACAGCGGATATAGGGATAAAATTCCCTGAGAGGCAAGGAGCGCTTTAAACAAACAGGAGGAATTAGTGTGTAAGAACATCCTTGTAAATAAATATGGCTGGTCTATATATAAAAAAAGGTTGTAAATAAGTTAAAATAATAATTCTAAAATCTATTTTGATTGAGCGTACCTCGTCGTCAGTATGTGACTCGCTGTGGTCAGTGTCACGGCTCTCGTCTCCGCTGAAAGCACTTGTGAAGCCTCGCGCGGACCCATCCACACGAACTTTCTCCACAGTTCCGTCCATAATACACGCAAAGGCTGTAGAAGCTTTCAAACAACTGCAGGAGAGCAACTAAGAATGCCTTTCTGGTCTCTTTAATAGTGTTTAAATGTTTTCACTCAAGCTGGTTCGATTAGTTAACGTCAGGTATAAGTTTCGAAACACCTCAACGTAGTACATGCACCTTCACGGTGTGCGCGCAATATCTCAGTGACGTAGTATAATGAGAGTAGAATAAAAGTCCCCGCGCTCATGGTGCACTTTGATAAGGCTTGAATACATTCATGTGGAAATCCTACAGAAATAAATAACCAAAAAAAATTTTTTAAATAACAATAAATACAAACATAATTATTCATTAATAAATTAAAATAAGAGGAAAATTAGTACACACACACACACACACACATTTTATATATATATATATATATATATATATATATATATGCGTGTGTGTGTGTGTGTGTGGGTGTGTGTGTGTGGGTGTGGGTGGACATATATCGACGTATTTATTCTTTTGGCAGATCTCCATACTTTATAGTTTCACCTCTATACTGTATAGAGCAAGAACAATGTTTTTTGAGCTCCAGGGGCATCTGAAGGACTTTACATAAGATTGAAGCTTACATTTATTTAAGATGAAAAGCATGACTTACAGCATTTTCATGAAGCCCATTAAAGCAGCATATTATGAAAAAAACAAAAAAACAATTAAACAATAAATGTTAACTTTATCTGTGGTTGTGATCATGTGTGCACAGGCAACACAGGTTTCAGGGCAGAAAACATTAGATCAAATAGTATTATATTTTTACTTTTAGATATCGTTACAAAATCTGTTTTAATTTTAAATTGTTCAAATACAGGTATTTTTTCAGTCCATTTAACATTATGTATATAATAACAACGAGCCATAATAATGCAATCACATACTACATTTTAATCATTATCAATTGAAATACACTTTAACTTTACATCAGTTACTAAAATTAAAAACAATATTGGCTTCTTTTTGTAAATATTTGTTCTCTAGCTCTCTCCAAAAGACTTGCACTTTAGGACACTTCCAAAATAAGTGATTCATTAGCCCTATTCGGACGGGATTCGTTTTCTAAACAACACTTGAGTTAGAATTATTATCACACAACATCTGAGATTTCATGTACTGATTCGGACGGGACTAAAGATCTCTGTGTTTACTACAGAGGTGGGAGTGTCTGTTTTCTAGAAGTGGGCGTTACAGAAGGTTAAACACATAATTTAGGTGATAAAATGAACGTAGCTTTTAAACTTTATCAGTTTAAATTTAAAATTATTATAATTAAAAAAACATATATATATATTTTAAAAAAATATTTAATTTAATTGTAATTTATTAGTTATAGCCTACATTATAAATTCAAATTTATAGTAGTGGCTGCTTATAATAAACCCAATTAAATGATAAATATAATTATGACATAAACTGAGCAGAGAAATTAAGGTGAGTATCTTACCAGACGCTGATATTGCAGTTGCCAGTCTGTTTTGACTCTCTTTGTTGATTTTATTTTATTTTATTTTATTTTCGTCGGATGGCAAAAAATCAACAGCCAAACTGAAAGTCACGCAGAAGACTGACGCACACCGTGCATATAAATACGATCTTAACGGTAGTTCATTTAGATCAAAATACATGAGGTGAAGCGTTGTGAAAATTCCATTACAGCAATATGGCATTCGCATTCGGACTGGATTAGATTTCTCAGAGGACCCTTGAGTTGCCGAAAAACAGTAGGTAATTTGTTCTGGAATTTTTTATTTTTTTTACATAGGTTGTGTGAGAAAAACACAGACGTGTGAGATACAAAGTACGTTTGTGAAATACACATTTCCCTAACCTCCTCAGGGGAAACTAGTACCGTCCGGAGAGCACTACGGTCTCAGTTCCATACTGACTTTAAAACGATGTCCACAAGTTTTTGAGTTTATGTTTTTCTGTCCCCTACTGGCGAAAGTGAGGCATGACAGCAAAGATGGCGGCGCCTAGGAACAACGTGGATGAAATTCGTGATAGGGTAATACTGGGTGAATTTGGCGTAAAAAATGTAAGTCATGCTCTCTGCGACGAAATTACATAGTGTTGAATGTTGGTTTATGTTATTGGCTCTTCCATGATCAGCCTAAGCATTATGTAATACTCGTTTACACGTCATTTTGTTTTCTTTGAACAGAAACTGCAGCCATTTGCAGTTAATCTGATTTAAATAACCACTTATGTATTGTTTATTAAAAGTGTATTCTCTGTCAGCCTTATATATAACTATTATGTCTTGTATTCCAACATACACAGGTCCATTCTACAGATTATCCTGGAAATTACCCCGGTTACGATGACACTTGGGACTTTGAAAAATTCAAAAAGGTTCAGATATAATAATATGGATAACATTTAACGGATAACATTCATTGCCGTGAATACTTTAGATGCTAAATCAGGATTTTCATAATTGGCTGGTGCTGAATATGTATAATTTTACTCTTCCAGAATTTCAGGATTGATATTGTTCATTCTGACGAGAACACTTTGGAGTTTGATATGGTTGGAATAGACGCTGCCATCGCAAATGCTTTTCGCCGTATATTACTTGCCGAGGTATGTTTGATGAAGCTGTACTATGCCGTCAGCTTCAGATAATGGGTTGACATATGCCCATTAACTTTTTATTATTATTAAACATGAAGTTTGGGGAAGTGTATGACTTAGGTCCTTTAACTGGTCACTGTTTCTTTTATGGGTTTCCTTTTTGACTTTGTATAATCTTTTTGCCTTTACTGGTGTAGCATAAATGCTCCTGTAACAAAAACATTTTAACAGTACAAATATTTCATGTAGTCTCTCGATTAATATGAGGTTTAAAAAAAACAAAAACTGGGAATTTTAGATTATCACATCACCCCTCAAAACACTGTTGAAACAGCGTAAAATTGAATATACACTTGTTTTAAACCATAAGCTTTTCTAAAAATAGGAGAGGACAGTCATTATATTTTTTGAGCTGGGGATACACAATGCTTTTATAAAATCTGAGTTGTTTTTTGTCTTGTCTGCTTTTTCAATTTAGGTACCAACAATGGCAATTGAAAAAGTGTTCATTTACAACAACACGTCCATAATTCAGGATGAGATCCTAGCCCATAGACTTGGTCTTGTGCCCATTAAAGCAGATCCTCGTCTTTTTGAGTACCGGAGTGCGGGTGAGTACACTATGCAAACACAAAATGCATGTTTTTGCTTTAGAGCAACACAGTTTAACAGTTAAAGGTGTTCATTTTCACAAAAGTTTGTTATCTTGTACATAATAACCAGCACTGAATTAAGTAATATAAGGCTGTTAAATTGTTGATTATTCTTTATGTATGTTGTCTGCAGTTTCAAAATAGTCGTTTTCCCTTATGAGATCACTGCACAGGGACTAAAAGTGGTTCAAGGAACAAAAATGAAAACCGAAAATGAATGAGTCCCTTTCAATTGTTCCGGAGTGAAAACGTTATTTTTACACGTTGGTAACTGGTTAATTACCGGTTAATTTCGTTCCAATGGGGGACGCTGACTACCACCCCTGGAATCGCGAGATCGAATCCAGGGCGTGCTGAGTGACTCCAGCCAGGTCTCCTAAGCAACCAAATTGGCCCGGTTGCTAGGGAGGGTAGAGTCACATGGGGTAACCACCTCGTGGTTGCGATTTAGTGGTTCTCGCTCTCAATGGGGAGCATGGTAAGTTGTGCATGGATAGCGGAGAGTAGCATGAGCCTCCACATGCTGTGAGTCTCTGCGGTGTCACGCACAACGAGCCACGTGATAAGATGCGCGGATTGACTGTCTCAGAAGTGGAGGCAACTGAGCCCTTGTCCTCCACCACACGGATTGAGGTGAGTAACCGCATCACCACGAGGACCTACTAAGTAGAGGGAATTGGGCATTCCAAATTGGGAGAAAAGGGGATATAAAAAAATAATATTTTTTTTTTTAATGAAAACAAAGACTAAATGGTTTATCACAGTAAATTTTTGGAATTACACCACTTCCTGTTGCCCAAAAAATGGGTCTTTACTCTTTTTAGTAGAACATACCATAAGCATGTGCTTTGATTCTGAAGGAAACTGCTGCATCACACATTTCTTTGCCTTAATGCACACTGTGGATGTGGCCTTCTGTGACATGCTGAAAACCTTTTTGGCAACTATATATAATTACTACATATATATGTATGATTAATCCAGATGCAAGGAAAAATATTGAGGTATATAGTACATTTCTCAGTTGTTTCCAAGCCTTCACTGAATTATTGTTAGATATGATACATTAACACATATTTGATGCTGCCATGTTTTGACAGAAGCAGATCTGTAATTAAAACAAATAATTAAAATAAAATAATTAAACAATTGAATTATTAAAATAATTTGGCCGGTATAAGATGACGTTTAGTGCCCATACAGTGTGTGTGTGTGTATGCAGGAGAGAGAGAAAAATTTAGGCTATTAATTGATTTTAGAGAGCTAGAAATATACTTGAAATATTTAAATATTTTTGGGGATATGTTTAACAAAAAATAGATTTTACTGAAAAGATGTTATTTTATATAGGCTACTGTATACATTGCTTGTTATGATTTTTATGCTGATAATTCCCCCACATGGGAACAATTTTTTTATTGCTTATTTTCACTTATTTTGGTTGAGGCAAATCGCATATTTTGAGCTTTTTTCAGACCAGGTCCCTTTTTTTTTTTTTCTTTTTTTTCTTTTTTTTTCTTGAGAACTCATAACACTGCAACTGGTACATCACCCACCGTTAACACAGAGTACTGTCATTTTCAACATTTTATTTTTGTTCTAACTGGTTACCAATTGGAAAAGAGGCAGCGGAACACTGGAACTGAAAAATAAAATTTCTGCTCCAAAGAACCGATTGAGAAACATTTTCCTTGTAGTCCCTGTTACTGCATTACTGTGTTAAATTAATGATGTGAAATTACAACTGTCTCTTCTTTTTATCAGAGGATGAGGAAGGCACAGAAATTGACACAATCCAGCTTCAGCTAAAGGTCAAATGCACCAGGAATCCTCGAGCCCCTAAAGACTCTTCAGATCCCAAGGAATTATATCTCATTCATATGGGTGAGTAAAGTGCAGTTTATTTAATGATTCCATGATGTTTAAAAAAGTATTTATATTATAAAATATAAAAATATATATCATAATCATATATATATATATATTAGTTGTGCTCAAAAGTTTGCATACCCTGGCAGAAATTGTGAAATTTTGGCACTGATTTTAAAAATATGACTGGTCATGCAAAAAAACTGCCCTTTATTTAAGGATAGTGATCATATGAAGCCATTTATTATCACATAGTTGTTTGGCTCCTTTTTAAATCATAATGGTAACAGAAATCACCCAAATGGCCCTGATCAAAAGTTTACATACCCTTGAATGTTTGGCCTTGTTACAGACACACAAGGTGACACACACAGGTTTAAATGGCAATTAAAGTTTAATTTCCCACACCTGTGGCTTTTTAAATTTCAGTTAGTGTCTGTGTATAAATAGCCAATGAGTTTGTTAGCTCTCACGTGGATGCATTGAGCAGGCTAGATACTGAGCCATGGGGAGCAGAAAAGAACTGTCAAGAGACCTGCGTAACAAGGTAATGGAACTTTATAAAGATGGAAAAGGATATAAAAATATATCCAAAGCCTTGAAAATGCCAGTCAGTACTGTTCAATTACTTAAGACGTGGAAAATTCGGGGATCTCTTGATACCAAGCCAAGGTCAGGTAGACCAAGAAAGATTTCAGCCAAAACTGCCAGAAGAACTGTTCAGGATACAAAGAAAAACCCACAGGTAACCTCAGGAGAAATACAGGCTGCTCTGGAAAAAGACGGTGTGGTTGTTTCAAGGAGCACAATACGACAATACTTGAACAAAAATGAGCTGTATGGTCGAGTTGCCAGAAAGAAGCCAGTGCCATAAAGCCCGGTTACAATATGCACGACAACACCATGACACGCCTCTCAGCTTCTGGCACACTGTAATTTGGAGTGATGAGACCAAAATAGAGCTTTATGATCACAACTATAAGTGTTATGTTTGGAGAGGGGTCAACAAGTATTGTTTTCAAAAGCAATGCCAAAATTTCACAATTTCTGCCAGGGTATGCAAACTTTTGAGCACAACTGTGTGTGTGTGTGTGTGTGTGTGTATATATATATATATATATATATATATATATATATACTACACACACACTGATCAGCCACAACATTAAAACCACCTGCCTAATATTGTGTAGGTCCCCCACAAAACAGCACCAACCCGTATCACAGAACAGCATTCTGAGTTGATATTCTTCTCACCACAATGGTACAGAGCGGTTATCTGAGTTACCGTATACTTTGTCAGATCGAAGAACCAGTCTGGCCATTCTCTGTTGACCTCTCTTATCAACAAGGCATATATATATATATATATAATATTAAAGTTATATATTGTATGATATATATATATATATATAGGCTACATCACTTTAATTATAACAACTGAGATGTACACATACATGCTGGAATTAAATGTTTTAACATTCTGGAATTAAATGTAACTCAATTGACTAAAAACATCTCAAAACTTTATCGGTAATCTGTCAGTATTCATCAACTCAAAATGGCCAAATACCATCTGATTTATCAGTCTATGGTAACACACAACCAACAGAATACTGTTAGATATGCAAATATATTGCTTTGCAAAACAATGATGAAACATTCTAGATTTCACTGTGGTGGTTACAATATTTATAACAACAAAGACTTTCGTATTTGCTTTCAGTCTACTCTGGTGACATAAAATGGGTCCCAGTTGGAAACCAGGCTGATGTGTTCGCAGATGCCAAGATTTGTCCTGTGCATGAGGACATTTTGCTTGCACAGCTCCGCCCAGGGCAGGAACTTGATATAGTCATGCACTGTGTCAAAGGAATAGGTAAAATAATAAAAGAGGCTTTGGTTTGTCAGCTAGAGAACTGTTTTGAGATTGTTATCATCTACTTATTTGCACGTCACAGGCAAGGATCATGCAAAGTTTTCTCCAGTGGCCACTGCAAGTTACAGACTTCTTCCTGAAATCACATTATTACAGACCATTGAGGGAGAAAAGGCTGAGAGGTTAAAGCACTGCTTCTCAACTGGAGTTATTGAACTAGAGAATGTCAATGGTAGGGTTCTTCCAGTTTATTTACATGTTTGGTATTTTGATGATGTTGTATTAAAACTAACAATGAATTTCAGGAAAGCAAGTGGCAAAGGTGGTTAACAGTCGTTTGGACACATGCAGCAGAGAAGTACTTCGGCACGATGACTTAAAGAACTTGGTGAAACTTGGCAGAGTTCGGGATCATTTCATATGTGTGTTCACAGCAAAGGGTATTGCATGACATTGTTGTTTGGTGGTGATTTCTGAATGGCATTGTCCAATTTTCCCAATGTCTTTTCTCTGCAGTCTCAGTTGAGTCTACAGGAATCCTCCCTCCTGATGTCCTGGTTAGTGAGGCCATTAATGTGCTCATCGCTAAGTGCCAGAAATTTCTAGCAGAGCTTGATGCAACAGAAATGGACTAGATGGAGTGTGACTGGCCTTATTTCCCTCTACTTACTTCCTGGAATGAACAGGATCCTATATCTTTGGAGTTAAATTGTCATTGGCTGCCTGAAATTGTACACATCTTGCATTCTAAACCTTTGGCTTAAAGATTCCCTTGAAAAGTGTGAATTCATACAAATTCCTTCACAGCAAGAGTTAAACAAGCTAAACAACAAAAATGAAGCACGGAAAAGGCATCATGTTTATTCATCTGCTCGTTTCAAGGCCAAAACCTTATGACAGTCTTGAAGATTTCTTCACATTTATGTTTATTTTCCAAACAAACTTGTTCCTGAATGGATTCAAGCAGAGTTTCTTATTTTTAGTTTAATCTCAGGACTACCTGAGAGGACTTTATAATAAAAAAATAATGTTGTAAGTCTCATATTTGACATGACAAAGTTTTGACATTTGTTAATCCATACGTATTAAACTTTTGTTATTGGCAAAGAGACAAACTTGTCTATGAATTCTTGTCAGTGGATTTTGCATGAATACATAGATGGATGCTCTGGCAAGCCCATTTTACATCTTTCTTCTTACTCTTGCCTTTACTCCTAGTTACTGTCAACACATGAACAATGTCGTTAAAGCATGTTGGCATGTTAAAGCAAAATTATTTTAAACTTTTCACATTCGTAAGACATAAAAGTTTGGAACTAACTGTGATTGTGAACAAGCCAAGACTATTCAAATATAAGTAATACTATAGTTTGGTCTACATCTCTTTTTTTCGACCAGCTACACAGCTTCAACCAGTAGGAAATCCAGTTTGTTTTGCCTGCCAACTCTCCTCTCTATCAATGAAATCAAATGCTGTATCTTGGAAACTAATGTTGACAGAAGCAATCAATTCAGTCATCAGAAGTGTACTTAGATTAATTAGATGTATAACTCTTGATGCTGTTTACAAATAGTTGTGCTGTGCTAGTAGGACTAAATAATGCAGTGTTACTGAGACTTTTCATTTCATTGTGGCAGTGACTGGGAATTTGTCATCTTCATGTTTATTTAGATCAGTGAGTGTCCATATACTACTTGCTTGGAAATTTTGCATCTTAACATTTTTATGTAGTATTTTCCTCAGTCCACATTTAACTGTTATTTGCTTTTATGATATATAAAGTGCACATGCTTAGGATAGTTCATATCTGCTCTGAATTATATACAAACATGCTGACTGAATTACTCAAGCTATTGTCCAGCATATGCTGCTGTTGCCAGAGGCAGATCAGTCTAAAAAGCAGCTTTACAATTGCACTATTTGCCACAATCAGAGCTGGAGTCAGCACATTAAGAAGATAACTTTTCTAATTGATTTCGACTGTGGCATGATTGTTGGTGCCAGGCAGGCTGGTTTGAGTATTTCTGTAACACACAACAGTCTCTAGTGTTTACTCAGAATGGTGCCAAAAACAAAAAACATCCAGTGAGTGACAGTTCTTTGGATGGAAATGCCTTGTTGATAAGAGAGGTCAACAGAGAATAGCCAAACTGGTTCGAGCTGACAGAAAGGCTATGGTAACTCAGATAACCACTCTGTACAATTGTAGTACACAGAATAGCATCTTAGAATGCACAACACATCGAACCTTGAGATGGGTGGGCTACAAGAGCAGAAGATCACATCAGGAACTTTATTAGGACCATTGTGTTCCTAATAAAGAATTCAGTCAGTGTATATAGTTTATATATAGTTTTATAGTGTCATCAATTATGGGAGATCCAGTGTTACTGAGCAAACATTTTATGAATGAAACAGATAAATGGATGTGACGTAAGAGGCACAGCGCATCCAATTTCCGGATATATTTGAGTAGTAATTACTTATATATGTAATAATAACACTAACTCAAACCATAAAACTAACTTTAGCAGTACAGAGACCAAAAGTGTTCTTTCTTTCAAATGTAGTATCCCACTAGCCGGAGATCAAAAGGGATGTGATGCTAAAGGCACTGTAGGGCAGATTATTTTCAAGTAGTAGGTATAGAGATCTCCAAATGGGGGTGGAATCTCCCAAAGAGGGCGGGGTTACTTAAAAAAGGGGGTTGCGCCAAGTCCAAAAGGAGTCACTTTCACACACAGTTAGGGTAAGGGTTAGTTATATCTTTGCTTGCTATATATTTGCTGGCAGTTTGGAACTCCCTCCCCTTTTTGGAGCTCTGCCTGCAGCTATATCCTTCTTCCACATAGTGGTGTGTGTCCTAAATTTGCCATATTTGTTCCAAATTTAGGTGGAAAATAATTTGGAACATGCCAATATTTTTCTTTTGATGAACTTGTCTGGAGATCTTCTGCGAAGACCTCTAGACATTAATCCTCTGCTTTCCAGGTGGACTTAATCACATTGCTATGTTGGCTTATTATTATGGGTGGGCACAGCATCTGCACTAGATCATTTTAAGGCTGCATTCTATCAAACACCCTCCCACCCCATAATAAACACAATGTGTACAAGAGGACTGTCGAAATTGGGCCAGACTGTCTTTGGAGGCGGCGAATTGCTGAGGGACGTGGCACAATAAGTGGGTCACCTTCCATTGTGTGGCTCTCGTCATTAGAACAGCGGTAGCAGCTGCTGCACTGAGGAGTTTCTGCTCAGACTGGTTAAGACTGGAACACATGGATGGAATCACTTGGCACTCAACATTCCCCTCCATCCTCTTTGCCTGTCTCATTACTCAGCTTTGCTTTTAGCAGGAACCAGACATTACTCAAAGGACAATAAAATATCATATTTTTTGGCCAGAACTGTTGTTTATAAAACATACTGTATTTTCCTAAGCAAGCAAATTACAGTGAAGGAATCATCCACGATGAGTTCTGACACACTGCATCTCAGCCCACTGGGTGGAGTGTTTTTTACACTGCCTGACAGCTAATTAAGAAGAAGCCTATTATAGTTCTTGAGAACTGTCTGGATGTTAACATTTTCCCTATCTAATTCACTTAGGAATGACTCAGCAGAGACTGTTTATCCTGAGAAGGACCACGTGTATTAAAATGAATGGGAGAAACTGGAACACCCAACAAGGCGGGTGTAGAAATGTTCTGCCTTGAAGGTAAAAGAGTCAGTCACCTTTTAGATACAGACATCGCCTGTTGGTTAACTTGAGAACGTGCGTTAGCTGGACCAGCCTGAAAAATCTTTTTTTTTGTTTTTTTTGTTTTTTACTGATCTGGGCTAAAGAAGCACATTTTATATCATTGTTGTCAGATTTTACTACTGATTTGAAATGTTATTTGATTGTAATCTTGACCAACTATCTTGGAGATTTCGGTCTTTCCTCTTTCAAGTAGATAGGAGCTGTACTTTTACACTACTTGTATCCATAGAAAAAAGCTGCCTGGGAGCATTCCCAAGATGGCCTCCGACTGGACTGGACTGACTTGCCTTGAAGCAAAACCCTGGGGGAAAAAAAAAAATGCTTAAAGGGATAGTTCACCCAAACATTTCAATTATTTTATTATTTACTCACCTTCATGCCATCCCAGATGTATATGACTTCCTTCTGCAGAACACAAATTTACATTTTTAGAAGAAAATTTCAGCTCTGTAGGTCCATACAATGCAAATGAATGGTGACCAGACCTTTCAAGCTCCAAAAATCAAATAAAGGCCACATAAAATTAATCCACATGGCTCTAGTGGATAAATCTGTCTTCAGAAGCAATATGATAGGTGTGGGTGAGAAACAGATCAATATTTATTTCCTTTTTACTATAAATCTCCACTTTCACATTTTGAAAGTGAAAGTGGAGATTTCTAGTATAAAAGGATTGAAATATGAATCTGTTTCTCACCCAAAGTGATTGGATCGCTTCAGAAGACATACTGTATATTAAACCACTGGAGTCATGTGGATTACTTTTAAATGGCCTTTGTGATTTTAGGAGTTTTAAAGGTCTGGTCACCATTCACTTGCATTGTATGGACCTGCATAGATGAGATGCTCTTCTAGAAATCTTAATTTGTGTTCAGCAAAAGAAAGAAAGTCATACACATCTGGGATGGCATAAAAAGTGAGTAAATGATGAGATAATTTTAATTTTTGGGTGAACTATTCCTTATCTGTTTTATGTGGTCTCTCTAACCTTGTTTTTAGCTGGTCAACCAGCTGATGTTCCAGCCTGTCCAGGTGACAAGTGCCCAAAATCTCTCTAAAACCATATAAACTGGCAGCTTCGTATCTTAGGCTGGTTTAAGTTGTTTGTTTGTTTGATTGATTGTTTTTAGCAGAGAATTTCCAGTGTACTTGATTTCAACTTTGGTCAAACTATTTGAGTTATATCTATAATAATGGCAGTAGACCACTGGAAGTTTCATGCAAGAAGGTGGCTGCTTTTGTCATTCTGCCAAAACTAAACTAATGAATCTCTCATTTGGCAATGCCATATAAACCCTCGACTTTCAGCCAATTTGACACAGACTCTTTGCTTTTTTAACATGGAGTCTGCAAGTATCCCTTTTTCCTATAATGATATGTGACCCATATGAACCTCTTCCCAAATAACCTCAAATAATCTTTGCATTAAGCAGTGTCTGTCCTTGTAGCAGGTCACAGGTGACTGGGATAGTGGGGCTCAGAACCAGTAGAGCTAATTGAAAACAAGGTGCCTGTCTGCCTGACTGTTCTCCTGCCTGCCTACGTGCCTGCCTGTCTGAGTGGAACTGTGAATTTCCAGTGAGTGAGAGACAGAATAATGCCGTGCCTTGTGTGCCCCGGTGAGCTATCACTGCTCTGCCGTTGCCATGGTGACAGTGCCCTCGCTGAGTACAGAGGGCTGGAGAAGTTGCTCTGGCTCCACGTCATATTTATTCCAGTGGATCTGTGCACTCTCTCCCGCCTCCTCCTTTTGCTCTCTCTTTCTCTCTCTCTCTCTCTGTGTGTCCATGCTTTTTAGGGCTAATTGACCCAGCTCTAGATCATCAATACACATAGCTTCAACTGCCACAAACGGCGCAGACTCTGAAGAGGTAAAATGTGCTGAGCAATTAGAACTGAACAATGTGGAACAATGTTAACTTGATTACATTAATTTATATGTGGTTTGATTGAACTGAAGCTATTTTACTGTGACAAAGTCAAGCTGCTTGGCACTGTGATATTGTGATGTGTTGATGCAAATGCCTTTTAAGACTGCATTTTGTGGCATTGTTTTCATGTAGTTAATTGGATTAGCAGTTGATTATAGATCTTGCTTCTCTGTGTTTGTATCTCGACAGTACGACGACTGCAGGAACATCGCTGTGACTGCGAGGGAAGGTGAGTGTGTGTCAGTACACGCAGGTAAACATCTAGTCCTCAACAATAGTCTCACACTGCCGTGGGATCATCTTTGTTTTCAGCTAAGCTGTGAGTCAGAGTGTGAGAACGTGTAACTGAAAAATGGAGAGAGAGGGAGAGAGGGACCTGAATGTGCAGTCTGTGGTGTAGAGCATCTCCTGAGGCTCAAGGCTTCAAAGACAATCTGTGGCTCTGAAAACAAAAAGCCATTTCCCTCAAAGCCTCAAGAGCATCACGAAGAAACCTCTCAATGTGAAATTATCCTCCATGGAGCAGCTCTCTTTGTTCTTTGCTCACTGTGTTTGGACTGCAGCTCTTCTTTGGCTGAGGAAAGTAAATCAAATGAGTTCATTAATGGCACACAAAAGTAAATGATTACAGAGAAAGCTGAGGGGACCTTCAGCAAGTGCTGAGGATTCGTTTTCTGCGTCCAAGCTTGAAAATGTGTCTGCACTGCAAAAAAAACCAACAACAAAAAACAAACAAAAAAATCAGTATGTTACTCTCGTTTTTCAGTAAAATAGCTTACCGTCCTTATACCAAGATTAATTTACTTGAGGGAGAAAATTGCGTAAGATATTAAGACTTGTTTTTCTGAAAGTTTATTTGTCTTACCCCACTGGCATATATATATATATATATATATATATATATATATATAATTATTATTATTATTATTTTTAAGCATAAATCTAACAATATTTAATGCTTTAAAAATGCAAAACACATAAGAATAAGAATAGGGATAAGAATAAAAAACTTAAAGGAATGTTCTGGGTTTAGTACAAGTTAAGCTTATTTGACAGCATTAAAAAATAAGAAATCCAACTCTTTATTACACACACACGCACAAAGGAATTGCTGTTAAAGTAAGGCACTTACAATGGAAGTAAATGGGGCCACACTGTTTTAAAAGTTTAGCCATAAGACGTAAAAATTATAGGTTTAGTGTGATAACATCAGATATTTACTGCCGTTTCGGCGTTTACCAGATTACAGGGTTTACTGCCAATACATTGTCATGCCAAGGAATTTGTAATATTTGATATAACTTTGCACAGATAAGGTTAGTAAGTCACATTAAAATCATGTTTACATGTATAATGTTTATGTCTTGTGGCTATACTTTTTAAACAGTGTGTATTTTAATGTTTATGAACTGGCCCCATTCACTTCCATTGTCAGTACCTGACTGTAACAGCAATTTTTGCTTTTTTAAATAAATAAGAAAAAAGTCAAGATAATTTTTTTGTGGTAATCAACATTATGCCACAAATGCTGTAGATTGAGCTTGAGTAAATTGTATTGAACCTGGAAGATTCCTTAAATATCTTACGCAATTTTGCTCCTCAGGTAAATTGATCTAGTTTTACGCATGTTTTTACTGATTTTTAATACTGATTAAAAGGAATATTTTGGGTTCAATACAAGTTAAGCTCAATCGACAGCATTTGTGGCATAATGTTGATTACCAAAAAAATTTATTTTGTACCTCCTTTTCTTTAAAAAAAGCAAAAGTCTGCGTTCCAATGAGGCTCAATGGAAGTCAATGGGGGCCAATCCGTAAACGTTAAAATACGCATTGATTCAAAAGTATAGCCACAAGACATTAACAATAAGCGTGATAGCATGATTCTAGTGTGATAAAATATCATACTAACCTTTACTGTGTGAAGTTATAGCCAATTTTACAACTTTGTTACCATGACAAGGTAACATCAACAAACCCTAAAATGACTATAAAAATTATGATTTAGACATAAATATTACATGAGTTTTAACAGAAGAATTAATGTAAGTGCTTTTATAAAATTACAAGCTTCACATTTCTGTCTTTAAACTCTCCAAAAAATGGCTCCATTCACTCCATTGTAAGTGCCAAACTGTAACTACGATTTTTGCTTTTTTTAAGAAAAGGATGAGTAAATTTATTTATTTATTTATTTATTTATTTTTGTGGTAATCAATACTATGCCGCAAATGCTGTCGATTGAGCTTAACTTGTATTGAATATCAAATATTCCTTTTTTTGTGTGTGTGTGATTTTGCATTTGATTGCCTGATCATTCGTGCTTATATGGAATAGGGATGACTTACATGGCAAGTGTTGTCTCTGTGTCAGCATAGTGAGTTTGAGTGACAGGTGACATGTAACAACAGGGATCTGAAGAAAGCGGTGGTCTGTTCCCCTAGACATGCTGGATATGGAGTCTGTGAAAATAAGAGGTTGTTCTCAACCTTTGAGTGCTCACTCCCCCCTCTGGAGTTGTCAGAAGGCTTGACAGGGGATGTAAAGGACCAGTGGTGTGTGAGATTTGGTAGTTAGAAACACAGCCCACTGGAGGAAGAGGCTTTGAGAAGGGAGAACCAGGGAATACAAGGGAGGTGTTGGATCAATGGCAGGGCTGACACAGAGCGGGTGCCATGTGGACAGGGAACTCTCTATGTCCTCCGGAACTAAGAGAAAGCCAATGAGTCTTTGGCTTTGAGCAGCCAACACAAGGAGAGAGGAAGGTACAAGCCCATCTGTAGATTTCTTTATACTGCTAAAGTTATAGGCAATAACGTCTACATTCAAGGGGACTTATTGGTTTCTGTGTCCCATGGATTGCTGAATTGCTGATTGCTGTTTTAAAGGCTGGTTTCTTAAAGAAATTAGACACCCCTAGCATTCTCCTTACTAGGCTGTTTCTCCAATGTCCTAATACTCCAGGTAGGTTTTGCATTTTTAATCTAAACTGTCTGTAACCATTAACACAACCATTTTCTTGTCTGCACTTATTAATGGACGTTACTACACTTGCAAAAAGGTGTTACCATGTTTTTTTGTATACGTACAATGGAAATACAATTGTATTCTTAGAAATACCATGGAATACCATGTAATCCTCATGTTATGTTGGGCTCTGGGCTACTTTAAAGGAATGTTCTGGGTTCAATACAAATTAAGCTCAGTTGAAAGCATTTGTGGCTTAATGTTGATTAATATTGATTGAATAACTTTCACTCGACCCTTGTTTATAAAAAAATAAATTAAAAAATCACAGTTACAGTAAGGCACTTACAATGGAAGTGAATGGGGCCAGTCCATAAACATTAAAATACAGACTGTTTCAAAAGATTAGCCACAAGATCTATTTCTAATACGTGTTAACAATTTAGTGTGATAAAATTGCTTACAAACATTATCTGTGTAAAATTATATCCAAAATTACAACTTATTTGCCATGATGACATACCGATCATAAACCCTGTAAGTGATTTTCTCATACTAAATTCAGGTAGTAGAACAGTTTTTATCACACTAAAATCAAGTCAACACCTGTAATGTTTACATCTTTTGGCTAAACTTTTGAAACAGTTTGTATTTCAGTGTTTATGGTCTGGCCCGATTTACCTTCATTGTAAGTGCCTTGCTGAAACCAAATTTTTTTGTAAAATAAACAAGGGACGAATCGAAATTATTATTTTTTTTTTGGTAATTCTACAAATGCTGTCCATTGAGCTTAACTTGTACTTTATACAAGCACAATATCTGCTTACTGGGTTTTGATTAGGTCAGAGGAACTCATTCAAATAATTTGAAAGGAAAATAAGAGTTTAATTTAAAAATTACTATTATTATCTTTACATGTACATCATTAGGGTGTAAAAAAAAAAAAAAAACAAAACAGTAAAGTCAATCTCAACAAAACATTGTGCATAAATACCATGGCATATTAATATGCTACTCATTCAGAACCACTGTATTTCCATCTGGTACTTTTTTTTTTTTTGTTTGTTTGTTTTTTTTTTGAGAGAGATAAAATAATGTAGAACAATGTAGAGGTTTCTGAAGTGCACAGAGCAAGCAGAGAGGAGAAGAATGGCAGTAAAAGGAGAAGAAAAGAGATCAGTCATGCAGCAGATAGAGTGCGTGTCTCACTCTTGCAGGGGTAAGCTGTGCAGCAGACCCCAGGGACCGTCAGGAGGGCAGGCTGTGTGTGTGTGTGTGTGTGTGTGTGTGTGTGTATGCAGTGTGTCGTAGCTCCACTAGGCGGTAATGACTCCATGCCTCAGGGCTCTGACTGTATCTGTTTATCTCCGTTAGCAGCACAAGGCAAAAATGGGCAATACATCTACTGAAAAACAAAACAAAACAAAAAAAAAAAAAACAGTATTACATGACCAGTGTGCTCTAAAATCTGCCTCACAGGTCACTTTCACAATGTTGGCTTTTGCTTCCTCCCTCCCTCTCTCTGATCATCTCCTCAGTGTCACACACACAGACACACACTCTCTCTCACTCTCATATTTTCTCCCTCCCACATGGATTGCAATTTGCATATTAATGAACCTGGTAGCAGAGTCAAGCAGGAGTATAATTCCTACTTCCTGCTTCGCACTGAGCTCTTGTTTCTAGATTTTTATTTTGTGTGCCCTCCCTCTGCTCACTCCCCACCCCTTTCTGCCCTTTTCTATTTCTCAGAAGAAGCCCATGCTAACTGTGCGTGGACTGAACAACACCATTTCATTAAGAGCAGTGCCAAACATGTGAGAAGATGTCTGTTGGAGGCTGTGCTTGCCCAGGTAAGAGCTCTAATTACTTCTGCATGGAGAGCTTCTGTGGGAATGAAAGCGTGAGGCCTACCTGGAACATTTCACATCACTCATGCTCCAGTAATCTGGAGCTACTTAGGTCATATGTTGCATTGTATGCTGTATATCCATGGTGTGTTTATTTCAACTGGAAAGGTTTGAGCATGTTAAATAAATCAGAAGAAAGAGGAACCATAGCATTACTGTATGGAGATATTTGTTGAAATGTTGTAGAAGTTTATTTGTGCCTGTAATGGCACGCAGCTGTACCAGATATTTAACTCTGAGCATTGACTTCCTGGACATTACTGTGACCTGATTAGCCTCTTTCAATGGTTTTTATAGTTGTCCCAAACACCTTCCTTGTCATGTGACATCAGCCCTTGTTGGCACTTCTTAAAAGTATTTTGCATAGAGAAACGAGTTAAAGCTTTGCTTGAATAAAACATTATGGTAGTTTAACTTTTGTGGTTTAAAGGGATAATCATCCAAAAATGAGAATTATGTCATCATTTACTTACCCTCGTGTTGTTCCAAACCGACATGACTTTCTTTGAGAAAAACTTCTCTTTGTTTTCTATCCTCTACCATGTTCTGAAAACCATTTTAGGGTTAGTTACTCATTTGCGCCAATGACAGGAAATAATATAAGGTTTGTTTTGGTAATGGGAAAAACTTTCACCAAACAAAAATTTAAGTTTTCTGAATTGTCAACATTTTTCAAATGCTGAGGGCATTTGAAATCAAATATTATATCCTCAGACATGCATAGACATTTTTGGCAGCTGTTCTTAAACATTTCTCCTAACTAATTTATGTCAGAGGAGATGAGTTGCACAATCAGTCACATGCATAATTCATTCTGTATATTTGTTTTGTACCAAAAAGCTTTAGTTGTCTGATGAAAAATGTTGATTGTTGGACATCAGTGTTCTTTTTGCAGCAAGGAGAGGTGGGACGAAATATTCATACAAATTTCTAGCAACCCTGGTCCTGCCAGAGTGCTTAAACCAAGTTTTGCTCTCAAATCAGTAGATGCAATTTTGAACTTTGTGGTCTGATCAATCGCAACAGGAGACTGTAAACTGGCCATATAACTTATGAGCCATGTTGTGTAAAACAGTTAAATGGATAGTTTGCCCAAAATTGAGAATTATGTCATCATTACCACTCTCATGTTGTTCCAATCTAAATCCAAGCTAAATATGACTTTCTTCCTTGGAACACAAAAGGAGATGTTAGGAGGAATCTTAGGCTCAGTCACCATTCACTTTCAATGCATCTTTTTTCTATAAAGTGGAAGTTAATGGTGACTGAAGCTAACATTATTCCTAACATCTCCTTTTGTGTAAAACATGTTATTTTTGGATGAACCATCCTTTTAAGAATGACAGGGCACATTACAAAGCTGTATTTTTTATCCTTTTGACACAGTCCAAATCTGCAGCAAAATTAACTATGGAGATCCTGGTTTGTAAGGTTAATATAATGCCAGACCTGTGGGTCCAGTAATGTAAATCCATATCTATCTAAGTGTGGTCAAGAATGCACTGAGAAGATTACACTTCACTCCTCTGGAAGCTCTGACAGCCTGTGTTGACTTTAATGTGGAGACCAGTGTGCGCCAGCACCTAAACAGAGAGGACTAATTTACACCGCTAGACAAGGCACCCTTGTTTCTGACCCAGTCTTTCTCTCCATCTCTCTCACAAGTTAGTCTCTGGCTCACTTAAATACTGTTTTAATAGAGTCCATATGTTCGATCATGTACAGGAATTTCCAAGTAGCCTCTACCAAACTTCATGTTCTTTATGGAAAGATAATCACTATTACAAGGCACGTAATGTCTGTCCTCTTCCTCCATGCGATAAAGATTAAAAACAGGGTTTTAGATGAAAGGTATCAAGGCAAGTTTGGACCAGTGTGGGGCTTGTTTTGGTGCCATAAACACAAGGCAAGCAGTTTCTTCAGATTTTTATCTCAGCACAAGAGCCCGCCACGAAAGGCTCTCTGGCAACCCCACCGATAAACAAGCCAAAATCTCGCACATAACATTTATTTAAAATTAACTAGCAAGGGTGCATTTTTATGAGCGTAGTCATGGAAATTTCCACAGACATGTGTCCTGTCTGATTGCTTTCCTTTTTTGTGGAGGGAGGCGGGAAAGAGGGAGCAGAGAAGAAAGAATGCTACGGGTCGTGTCTAGAAGGGATCCCTCTCTCGTCAATCTCGCGAGATTCTTACACTGCATTAATTTGAAGTCGCACAGCAACGAGGAGCGCTCGTAAAAGATTATTTTACATTTTCTGTTTTGATGAACAGTCAGTTTTGATGATCAGTTCAAGCTCTAAAATAAACTTTTGCTCTACGTCTGCTACTTTTGGTCATAAGATATAGTTGGTCACTGGAGAAGTACATCAATCAGCTCAACTATTAAGAGTATGACTGGGTGGTCAAGTGGTAACTAATTCACTCCTTGTATAAAAGGTCCTGTGTTCTAATCCGCTTGAATGCAACTTTATATTTTAATAAACAAAGATTGCATCTCCACCTCAGTTAAGTATATCTTAAGTGGGGACACATTTGTTTGCTTTTTTTTTTTTATTTGCGATTCAACTGCAGCTATTTAGTACACCTTTTAGTTCATAAATTACTATTAATGTCAAATAATTACGTCATAATAACAGAATCTAAGATTTTAAGTAATATGTGCTAGCTTGTATGGCGTCCTGGGCGAAACCCGCTTCATCCCACCCCCATGGCGGCGGCGGCGATTGTAAATGAGAACGCCCCAAAGTTGCCTCATGCCTCCCCCCCACATGCCGCCCTGGGCAACTGCCCATGTTGCCCATGCCTAAATCCGCCCCCGATGTGCCTTAATAACATGAACTTCTGTCAAAATATTACTGTATCCTAGAAACATGAAATGCTATATGAGATTAAGAAGACAACAGGATATCTTAATAATAATAATAAAGGCAGAGGCTATTTGCACTAAGTGTAAATAGCAACATCTTCTTTGAACTAAGTCCAATACTATTTGCCCCCTTAATTAAATACTAACAGGGCATCACTGCAGTGTTTATTTAAAGTCCCACAGACACCCCACACCATTCTCTACCCTTAAACCTAATCTTAACCTTCTCTTACAAAAATTAACCATGGTTTTAATACAGTAACCATAGTATCACCATGGTATTTTATAGTAACCACTAAAGCATGGTTACTATGTTAACACAATATTACTATAGTAATAACATGATTAATTGCATTAAAAATATGGCTTCTGCCAAAAAACATGGTAACTACAATATTACTTTAGTAAATCCATGGTTGCGGAGCATAGATTGCTTGCTTTTAATGGCTTATTTTATAACTTTGTTTGAGCAGGATAACAACCCATACCGAAGCTTTTAAAAATAAGATATTTACATGATAAAAAAATCCTGAAAATCTCTGCTGGTGCTAAAAGCTACATCCACCCACTCCTCCTCTCATTCATAGGCACTCAATATCAGCATGTGCTTTGTAACCTCATGCAGAAAGTCACAAGGCCCCTTGATTAGAAGGAAATAACTTCAAGCAGAGCTAAAATAGCAACCTCACAAAGCTAGCCTGTTTCAAGTTGCACAACGGCCACAGGAGCCAAGAGCAAGGGTAGGGTGTGCCTGTCAAGTCAAGAGAAGCTGCACCGTTTCCCTGCTGGATTGGCAATGCCTGTGCAGACAGAGTGTTTTGCATGTGTGTGTGTGGGTTTGGGTGGTTTACGAGGACATTTTTTTAGGTTACAAACTGGTAATTACAAGGGTATTATGCTATAAATGTGGTTTGAGGACATTTCTAGTGTCCCCATAATTCAAATAGCTTAAAAAAAACAAAAAATAAAATAAAAAAGCACACATACTAAACGAAGTTTTTTTGAAAATGTAAAAATGCAGAAAGTTTTGTGAGGGTTAGGTTTAGGGGTAGGGTTAGGGGATAGAATCTATAGTTCGTACAAAATAAAAATCATTATATCTATGGAGAGTCCTCATAAGGATAGCCGCACCAACGTGTGTGTGTGTGTGTGTGTGTGTGTGTGTGTGTGTGTGTGTGTGTGTGTGTGTGTGTGTTTGTGTGTGTGTGTGTGTGTGTGAGTGAGAGCACATCCCCCCTCTACACTCATTGCTCCAGAGCCTCACAGATCTGTCTCATTACACAGAGCTGGAACAAAATGGCTTCCTGTGCTCAAAATCAGCTCCCCTCAACTTGTCAGCCATTGGCAGCATTAGATGGGGATGTTAGTGCTTGTTGTGTCACGTGTCAGTGATGGTGAGGGAATATTAGATGAGAGTTGGCATTTGCCAACTGCACAACTCCGACACAGCAAGTAACACATTTTATTTTACTACCTGAATGAAAATTTTTTACTAAATGAAATGCCGTAATTGTGATTAGAGATGTCAATGGTCAGACATTTTCATAATCAATCGTTGTGGAAATTAATGATCAATTAATTGATTAATCGTTAACATTAATACCGCAAAACGCAGGTGAAGGACTCCAAATAATGTGTATGGAGCTTACTGTTTAAATATAATTTAAATTAAAACACTTAAGAAATGCAAGGTTTGGCATTTTCCTCTTAAAATATTCTTAGTTCAGTGTAGTTTAATACATTTAGGCTATGTTTAGTACGAATGTGTCAGTTGTTTAATTACTGTTAATGAATTACTGTTAATAAACTTTACAAGATATATAACTTGTATACATTTTTGAGTTCATTAAAACACTCACTGTAACCTCATTTTTTCTCTTCTTTTTTTCCCCTTGTTTAAAAAAAAAGGAGAGACGAGTCAATATAATTTTTGTGGTAATCAATATTATGCCACAAATGCTTTCAATTGAGCTTAAAGGAATAGTTCACCAAAAAATGACAATTCTCTCATCATTTACTCACCCTCATGCCATCCCAGATGTATGACTTTCTTTCTTCTGCTGAACACAAACAAAGATTTTTAGAAGAATATTTCAGCTCTGTAGGTCCATACAATGCAGGTGAATGGTGGGCAGACCTTTGAAAAAAAAAATAATAAAAAAAACATTCACATAAATGTAATCACTTTGGGTGAGAAATAGATCAATATTTAAATCCTTTTCATCACAAATCACAAAAGTGAAAAAGTGTGTGTGTGTGTGTGGGGGGGGGGGCGACATAAATACTGATCTGTTTCTTACCCACACCTATCATGTCGCTTCTAAAGACATAGATTTAGCAATATTCAACAAATAAGCATACATAACATACCGTTTCTCTGGTGCTGGTGAGATGTCAGCTGAATGTGCCTTCGTGCTTTCCCGCCAATCACTGACATTATAGGTTGGGATGAAACAAGGAGAAAAGCAAATTAAAAGTGCTTGTTGTCATGTTATACTAAATTAAATCACACCATCATGGTGTATGTAGAATAGGGCTGCAACTAACGATTATTTTGATAATCGATTAATCTAACGATTAGAACGACTATTCGGCTCTAACGTTGTAGGCAGACAAACAGGAGCAAGATGAAGACGAGATGATGTGAAGTAAATAAACTGCACTTGGGTTCAAGACGTGGAAATCCAAAACATGAAACAAAATATAAAGACTAGACTTAACTTGACTTCAACTTGAATAAACTATGAAATGAAACCATGAACGAGAACATGAAATGAGAGCTATGAATAAGAACATTAACAATAACAAGACCATGAACAAGAGCTACAGAGCGTTACACAACCACAATACCTGACAAAAGACAATGGCAAACATGAGGGCTTAAATACATGGACATGGGTAGCCACATGACATTGACAACCAATGACGAGACTAAAGTAATGAACATAAGACTAATAAACAGGAACCAATAAAAAAGAACTGATAATAAGTTAAGACACATGAAACTAGATACTCACAATAGCTGTGTCTCGTTTCGAAGGCTGCATGCTAGATAGGACGCGTCCTTTGAAGGCTGCAGTATACTGAGCGTCCTCCTTTAAACAAGCCTCGTTTAAACAAGACGACCTTCATAGGACACACGGGAATGGAACGTAACATGGTTGCTATGACAGCACGCCACTCTTTAACAAGCGCTAGTGCTTTGAGTGAGAAGGGAATGTATGAGGTACATTTTAGGAGAGTTATAATGATGTAAAGAGAAAAGAAAATAGATTTTACAGGTGTACTTTTAGTCTAATACTTTATTTTAATTATATATCAATTATACATATTATATACTCTGCACCCATCTACTTATGTACTTCAACTTGGGAATTAACATTCCTTGCGTATGAACATCATATTTACGGGCAAATCGGTGTAATTTTTTTTAGACATTTCCGTTGAAGTAGAGAACTGTGGGTTGTGAGTGCCCACGAAGGATACACCTCTTCCATCCTCCGAATTCCCTTGAAAGAAGGTCGCATTCGAAGGCTGCATTCGTAGTGTCCTACTCCCTTTTCTGAAACGAGACAGCCTCGATGACGTATGTGGCTGACAAATGTGATCTTCGGAGAACGCAGCCTTCCAAACGAGACACAGCCAATGACAGGAACAAATGAGGGGAACAGGAAATCACATGACAGGGACACATGACCAGAAACAGGGACAGGAAGTAAACTAATTACAAAATAAAAGGCATGAAAACAAAACACAACAAAAACACATTTAAACATGACATACCCCCCCACAAGGGGCGGCTCCCATCGCCCAAACATAAACAAAACTAACAATAGATTTCAATAGGGAGCTGGTGGGGTGGGGTCCTTGAGGCATGGCCTGGCGAGACAGGGCGTGGAGCAGGAGACCAGGGCGGAGCCAGTGGCCAGAGAAGTGGCTCCAGGAAGGGAGCGGGGACCGGTGGTTTGGGTGGCGGCTCCAAGAAGGGAGCAGGGTCTGGCGGCCTGGGGGGTGACCACAGGGACAGGGTCAGGAGGCCTGGGAGGCGGCCACAGGGCAGGGACAGGGTCAGGAGGGAGCGGCTCAGAGGGCGGAGCCATGGACGTTTCAGGGATTGGCCACGACAGGGGAACAGTCTTTGTGGCTGTGAGCACAGGCAGTGGCAGGGTAACAGTCTCCATGGCCGTGAGCACAGACAGTGACGAGGGAATGACCTCCATGGTCATGGACATTGGCATTGACGGGGGAACAGCGGTGTGGCTGCGAGTGGAAATCCAAAACGATATTCAAGATCTATTCTCTAAAAGCAAGTCTAAATATCTTATATGCTGCTTCTCAGGTGAATGTATCTTTTTTTAAAGGACTTATAGATATTTTAAAATATTTGTATTTTTTATATTATATTCAACATTCTCAGATAACAATTTTTTCTTCTGCAGTATTCGTAGCTGCTAAACAAAATGTATGTTGTTTTACAGGAGTTTTAAATATTTATATTGGAAAACAAGCTAAAACAGAAACAAATCAAAAACTTATTTTGTTGCAGTGTATAATGGGGCGAAAACTACACTGTCTCACCTTTTTTATTTTTCACTTCAATCCATCTTTAACTCACAAAAAAAAAAAAAACTCTCTCTGATTAATAAATAATAAAGCTGCATATTGCCAATTTTCTTCACGATAAGAAATGCACAGTGACACATATATGATGATTCTATAAGTCGTGAGTCATCACGTTATAATCTAGCTGCAGCAAGCGTGCACGCTCGAGGGACGAGCATCCCCACGACAGAGCGTGCATCAGCCGGGTGCAGTTTCAATCTCTCCCCCTTAGATCGGGACATTCGCGCAACTCATAGAAGTGGTGCTGACCGCACAGAGAAATGACAGTTTCGGAGTTTGTAGTTATTTACATGATCTGCTTCTGTATTATTTTAACTTTAATAAAGCTATAACGCATTAAATATATCTGCATTTAAGATGTAACACCAAGGTGTTTCCTTTAAAGAGCTCCGACTCCGCTTATTCCACAACGAGAGTGCTTCTGTATTTACTTATTTTGTATTTTTGCATTATAATTCCCTCATACTTTGCGATCTACATCATCTGAAGCTGATTGGAAGGTTCAGAGTGTGTCTGGACTGTGAGCCGTGTAATTCTTCCTCTCCTCAGTCAGGCGCGAACTGCAGTGCTGCTCTCATGTGTCATCATTAGAGTTTAATGTGATCTCATGTTACGTTAAATGAGATCAAACGACTATTCGACAACAAAAAATGTTGTTGACAATTTTTTTGTTGTCGATAACGTCGACTAATCGTTTCAGCCCTAAAGCAGAAAACATTATGTTAATTTATACAGAAACGCTCAAATACTGTTTGTGGTTATTCTTCTATGACACGGACAAGATGTAACATACAGTGCGCAAGCGCCCTCTACCAGCGGGATGCTGTATAGACAGCCGTATCAACATTTTCTGGCATGATTACTGAATGCGTTTGCCCTGAAATTAATTAATCGATGATCAATAAGCTTATACGATCAAATTATTAATGACAATTAATTCTTGATTAATCGTTAACATTCCTAATTGTGATCATGATTAAAGAAATGTTTCGGGTTTGATACAACAAAATTTGTGATTACCACAAAAAAATTATTCCGAATAATCCCCTCGTTGTTTAAAACACTAAATCATGGTTACAATGAGGCTCTTACAATGGAAGTGAATGGGACCAGTCCATAAACGTTAAAATACACATTGCTTCAAAAGTATAGACACAAGATGTAAACATAATATGTGTTAACATGACTTAGTGTGATAAAATCGCTTACTAACCTTAATTGTGTAAAGTTATATCCAGTATTACAGTATGCGATTTTATCACACTAAAATTGCTATCATTGTATAATGTTTAAGTCTCTTGGCTATACTTTTGAAACAGTTTGCTCTTTTCATAGATAAGGGGACTTTATGGAGTTCTCAATTATGTTTCAATTTGATATCAACTTTGTATCAAAATTCCTTAAGAGAAATAAAAATAGACACAAATGAAATTATTGATGACATCCAGTAAAAAAATCTATACAATTAATGTGGATAGCATAGCTCAGATAATTAGATTTTAGAAGAATTTGTTGAGAAATGTTTGAGTTCATATTCAATCTTGATGTTTGAGATCTTTTCTGAAACTCTAGAGGTGACATAGATGTGAGATTACTGGGGTCTTTTTCTCAGCAGCAGGAGACTTCAACAAAGGTCAGCAAAAATTGTTCTCCATTTAATCTCATTGCCTTCAAGGAGAAACAACTTTTCTTTCCTTTTGGAATGAGTAAGTTTCAGAGCTGCAGAAATAAGAGAGAATAAGCAAAGGCATCTGTATCTTGTAGGGTGCTGGGGGCAATGAGGAAGACGAGAATCAGCTGTTTACTTCCCTTTGATTTCCAACTCAGTTACTCCTGCCTTGAGACCACAATAAACTTCCATGACCCAACCCTGCAGCTGCTGTTGCCAAGGGAAACACACAGAGTCTGATTACAACAGACACTACAGTAACTTGCCCTTCTACAACCTGAAGTCTGTATTTCATGAAGGGAACACCTAAAGTGTCTGAGCTGATTTATGCCATTTATGGTACTTATATTTGATGGCAAAGAGTGTTGGACAACAAAGTAAACAAAAACCACAGTTAGGTATTAGTCATTTAGTTGACACTTTCATATCCAAAGTGACTTACAGCAGTGGTAGTTCCAAGGCCCCCCACTGTCCAAAACAATATTTGAAGGCCCCCTCACCCAAAACTAGTTCAATAAATTAATCATGGATAATTTTTGATTCTAGAAGTTTCAGAAAGTGTCTGTTTATAATTTGTAGGCATACATCTTAAAGTATTTTTTTAGCATTCTAATTTAGTTGAATTATTTTAATATTTCTTATTTTCAATGAATTTTAAGTCAACCTGAGGCCCCCTAGTGGGTCTCAGCCCCCTGGATGACAACCACTGACTTACAGTACATTTATTACAGGCACAGTCCCCTTGGAGCAACCTGGGGTTAAGTGTTTTGCTCTAGTTCAAAGAGGTGATAGGGGATTAGCAGTCTAGATCTTCAGCCACTGCTGTCACCACAGAACAGAAGCATGTAGAATACACACCGAATGTTTAAAGGGATAGTTCACCCAAAAATGAACATTTTGTTATCATTTACTCACCCTCATGTTGTTCCAAAAATGTTTTAGTTTGTTTCCTCTGTGGAACACAGAATAATTTAAATGTGCATAAATGTATAAATTAAATTAAATATGCATAAATTACATAACTGTAATTGTAATATCTTTAAGCATACACTTTTTAGACCAACAGCTCAACATACAGTATGTTTGCCAGTGATTTAATGGCTTAAAGATACCAAAGATGTTTGAAAACAAAAAGCACTTAGGCAATTTGATTCACCAGTGGGTCCACTTAGCTGTGTACATGTCTTAAGCAATCGTTTGTGTAAGACTTTTAGGTGGTAAAGAGAGGTTTGGGATGAAAAGAAAGGAATCAACTGTAGAATTTTGCCTTCTTCAAGGGCTGAAGAGGCAGAAGAGGCATGCTCCCCGCTAGGTCACCCCAGAACATCACTGTCTGCTTTAAATCAGAGTTTAGGAAGACCTTTAAATTATGTCAATGTGAGTCATGCCTAAAGCTATGCCAGATGTTGGTTGGTTGGAACAGTTGAGTAGAGGATTTCACCCCTTGTCCCAAAAATTCTGCTTTTTTAAGTATTAGTGTTCACTGTCTTACAGGACAAAATACTTTAGATTTCTGTATTGAACTATATATTCCCATACGAATGTGAAAATTGATTTTTTATATATATATTTAGTCTTAATAGTTTAGATAATTCAACAGATGGTTTGTGCTTCATCCTGTTATTTCATATTGACTGTCAAAAAATATATTAACAAAACAACTGCATGTGGTAATATAAAGCTTAAAGGAATGTTCCGGCTTACAAGATATTACAAATTAGGCTCAATCGACAGCATTTGTAACAACGTTGATTACCATAAAAAGTAATTTCGACTCATCCCACATTTATTTATAAAACAAATTTAAAAGCAAATTGCTGTTTTAGTAAGTCACTCATTAGTGGATGGTGAATGGAAAGGAAGTGAATGGGTCCAGTCCATAACATTAAAATACACTTTGTTTTAAAAGTATAGCCACAAGACAAAAACATTATACGTGTTAACATGATTTTAGTAATAAAATCACTTATAGTGACCTTATCTGTGTAAAGTCATATCCAATATTACAACTTTGGTGCAATGACAACATAACGACGGTAAATACTGTAATCACACTAAAATCATGTAGTACAGAGATTTTATCTCAGTAAAATTAAACACGCATAATATTTATGTATGTCTAAGCAAAAAAAAAAAATATATATATATTATTTATTTTTTATATATTTTCTGTGATACTCAACATTATGCTACAAATGCTGTTGCTTGAGCTTAACCTGAACTGAACCTGTAACATTCCTTTAAAACCATATGTTGGTTTTTACAATCAAACCCACATGTTTCTAGGTGGGACTAACATTTTAAGAAATGCAGCTAATATGTAAATATGTTAATATGCAGTCTTAATTGGGAGCTATGGTTTGATTTAAAGAGATAGTTCACTCAAAAATTCTCTCATCATTTACTTACCCCCATGCCATCCCAGATGTGTATGACTATCTTTCTTCTGCTGAACACAAATGAAGAATATCTCAGCTCTGTAGGTCTATACAATGCAAGTGAATGGTGACCCTTTTAGCTCCAAAAATCACATAAAGGAAACATAAAAGTATTCCATATGACTCCAGTGGTTAAATCCATATATTCAGAAGTGATATGATAGGTGTAGGTGAGTAACAGATCAAAATTCAGGCCTTTTTTACTCTAAACCTCCACTTTCACTTTTACATCTGAAAGACACATGCGGTGCCTGTTTAGTTTCACTTTCACATCTGAAAGTGAAAATGGAGATTTATAGTAAAAATAAAAAAAGGACTTACATTTTGATCTGTTTCTCAACCAAACCTATCACTTTTGAATACATGGATTTAACCACTGGAGTCGTATGGATTACTTTTATATTTCCTTTATGTCATTTTTGGAGCTTGAAAGGCCTGGTCACCATTTACTTGCATTGCATGGACCTACAGAGCTGAAATATTCTTCTAAAATCTTTGTTTGTTTTCTGCTGAAGAAAGAAAGTCATACACATCTGGGATGGCATGAGGGTGAGCAAATGATGAGAGAATTTTCATTTTTGGGTGAACTATCCCTTTAACTGATTTCATTAGAAATTCAGAAGTGTAGTAAGTGAATCCTGGACATTTCTCTGAGTGGGTATAGACATTAGATATGATATGTACTGCAGCCAGTCCTCCACAGTAGTTAGTATGGCCCTCACATAAGTTGTCTCTCACCAGAGTATTATCGCACTCTGCCAGCCATGTAGCTGTGAGCAGCCTGGGTGACCGTGAGGCACATGGCTACTCCTGTGCTTGTGTTTGGGAGAGATGTGGCAGGGCCATAACAAAGAGACCCTGGAGCACTGAGAGGCAAGCAGAGGCCTCATTGGGGAGAGATTTTCTCAACCATGGCCAAGTGGAGGATGAAGTTAAAAGACAAATTCACTGCTGCAGATGAAGGACATAAATAAAGCTCCATAAAGCTTCTAAATTCATTTTATAACAGCCCCCAGTAGAAGTTTAGCTGTAATCATTTTCTTGTTCAGCTTGTCTTGATGCAAGATTTGCTTATTCGATCTATAAGTCTTCAGACTCCCAGTAAATATTCCCATGTTGAGCTACCTGTCTTATTTTACACATTAATTTATATAGATTATATAATTTATATCAGCACTGGCCCACAACACTCATTTCTAATTGTGAAATTTGGCTCATGACTGAACTGCAGTGCTGTGACTTTGCACGTTCACTGATACCAGGGGGAAATGTTGCTCAATCTTTGAGAGAGTGAATAAAGGCAATTTAAAGAGGCCTGACCCATCACATGTGTCTACATGTGACCCTCAGCCAGTTGAGAATGCATTATGTGCTGACACTGACGTGCACAGAATGGGGGCTACAGGGGCGCAAGTCCCTACCCATTTCATTCACAAATCTAAAGGTGCCCTTCACAAATGTAAAGGTGCCCTTTTAAGCGGAGGTGCCTTTAAGAGTGCAGAGATTAAAGCGGAGGTGTCTTTACTACAGCACAACCCCCACCCCCCCCTCCCTGCACAACAATTATTGCTGAACCCCATCCTCCCTGATCAACAACTATTGCCAAACCACCACCCTCAACAACTATTGATGGCAGATTTCTCTTCACAGTCTGTCCAGGTCCTTTCGCCCCTGTCCCTGCTAAGGTCTGTGCATGGCACTGTGTGCTGATTGAACTCCCAGCCAAATTAATACAACCAAGAGCAACCTTAAATGAAAAACATTTCAAATTAGACTGGAAAACACATTATGTAGAAAATATAATACAAAATTTGTATTATGAAAAGCATGCTTACCTTATTTTGTCAAAATGTAATGTAAGTATTGATATCTTAAGAGTTATCATCAGTTCTGTTCAGCATGATAGAACAGCATCTTTATTTATTGCCACAGAACTGGGGACAGCAGAATTTGTTTCCTTAACATAGCGATAGAACGGTGCCAAGATACAGCGACTTAGGATAGGGTGAGTTTAGTTCCAAACCTGATCTAATTCACTTGCATTTAATTTTCAAGTCAACCCGAAGACTGGTTGAAGTATGTTTCATTAAAGATGCACTCAGTAATTTTTTTGGTTTATCTCATCTTGGACTTACTCTGACACCTAGGGTCATGGATGCTGCAGCAGTTTTAATAGTTTTCAGTTACTGAAGCCATTGTAGAAATTCACTACTCCCAGTTAGCCAAGATTAATATAACCCATGAGTGAAAGTGTCCAATAACAGGTAGATTACTGAGATTAAGTGAATAGTATTCGGCTGGTCATGTGGTCCTATCATGGCAGCCCCTCTACATGTAGAATAAAACTGCTTTTATGATGTTACTGATATGACTGTCTTCATCTCATGTGAGTGGTCATGATTTTATACATATGTTTCAAAATTAGAATTCATTTCTTTAGGAGTAAAACTTTTTTAATGAGGGAAAATTACTGAGTGCAGTTTTAAAGTTGGAACTGGATCTCCAGGCATAGGATTGAAACTTTGGAGAAACCTGAGCTGAACCAATGGATCACCCCTACTACACCACTCCTTCTGGGAGAGAAGAGTTCAGAATAAACAAAAAAATACTGCTTGATTCCAGCAGATTATTAAAGGCATTTTGTTAACAAAATAATTGTTACATAAATTGAATATTTAAGCAACATAATATTACACGAGCAAGTTGTTATACTGAATACCGGCATAGCTGTGATTTGAATCGGCCATGTCTGTGCTGCAGGTTATCATTGCCATTATAACAATACATGTTATTAAAGGACTATTCTTAGGTTCCATACAAGTTAACCTCAACCTCAACCTCAACATTTGTGGCATAATGTTGATTACTACAAAAAAAAATATAATAATAATAATAATAATATATATAATAATAATAATTTCAACTTGTCCCTCCTTTTCTTAAAAAAAAGAAGCAAAAATCAAGGTTAAATGATTATTCCAGGTTCAATACAAGTTAAGCTCAATCGACGGCATTTGTGGCATAATGTTGATCACCACAAAAATTAATTTTGACTCATTTCTCCTTTTCTTTAAAAAAAAAAGAAGAAGAAGCAAATATCGAGTTTACAGTGAGGCACTTACGATGGAAGTGAATGGGGCCAATTTTTGGAGATTTTAAACACAGATGATATGTGAAGCTGATAATTTTATAAAAGCACTTACATTATTACTTCTGTTATTTGAGCTGTAAAGTTGTTTAAATCGTTGTTTTTACTGTCGTTTTAGGGTTTTCGTGTTTACAGTGTTACGTCGTCATGTCAGCAAAGTTGTAAAATTAGACAGCTTTACACAGAATAGATTAGCAAGTGATTTTATCACACTAAAATCATGTTAACTGGCCTTTTGTTTATGTTTTGTGGCTATACTTTTGAAACAGTGAGTATTTTTAACGTTTACTGATTGGCCCCATTCACTTCCATTGTAAGTGACTCACAGTAACTATAACTTTTTGTTATTATTAAGAAAACGAGGGACGAGTCGAAATTATTTTTTGTGGTAATCAACATTGTGTCACAAATGCTGTCGACTGAGCTTAACTTGTATTGAACCAGCAATATTCCTTTAAATCCAATTATACCAGCTTTACTCTCGTGATATTTAGAGATGAAATTCCAATTCATCCATCAGCAGGGTCTTCAAAACGTGTGTAGTTGCTGAAAATACAATAAAATACAGTTTTCACTCGTTTAACTCATGTGTTGTACCAAAGTACAGTTGTTTATTTAAAAAAAATGTAGTTTGCTTTGTGGTGTCTAAACTGTGTGTGTCTTTTCTCAACCTTACAACATTTCCAGAGGGCTTTCGACGGATATCAGAAGGAAGATGAAGGCAGTTGTTTATGTCTGGGGGAGGGGTGTAGGTTTGGTTGAAGGGGAATGCAAGGGGATTATGCTCCAGCAGAGCAGGGGGAGTGTTGAGGGGGGGTTGCACAGAGAGAAAGAAGGGTTTGTGCCATTGTTCATATGAAAGAACAAAGGGTCGCTCGGGCACTTTTCATTACCCGCTTGAGTCGGGTCCGATTTTGACACTATCTACAACTACCAACCCTGCAAATGCATTTGTTCCTGCCTTTTGCACAGCGTGATGGTTTTGAAGGGGTAAAGCTGATGATGCAGTTCACCTCGCTTTAAGAACAGTGACCGACAGTCCACCGGGATATTTATTATCAGGGAGGACCGAGGAGAGAGCGGTAAATTCCTGCTTGGATTCCCGCAGGTGCGGTCCGTGTGCTCGTTCAGTGAAACATTGTTTTATTGCAATATTTCGCTGTAAACCGAAAGATGAGTAGATTAAATTCAGTCGCGTCGCTTTGGCGATGCTGTTTACTCTGTTGGGATAATCCGCAAACTTGTGCTGGGCCTTACCCGTCTGTCAGAGAAGTTAGGCCTGGCTAAGCTAGGCTATCAAGTTTGTCGCCACAGCAGACAAACAGATATTGAAGCTAGTTCAGAGCTTGTTTGTTAAGATACATAAACGACGTAAACTCCTAATTAAGAGCACCATTTGTTAGGCTCTTAGTGGAGCAAGGCGCTTGATTATGAAGTGCCTCTACTATTTTAAGTGTGGTTACACCTCGAATTTAGCTTAGCAACAATGTGGAAGTTTGCCAGATTTAACAGAAATTCTGTTTTATGGGTGCTAATGTGAAATTGAAAGATCAATTGCTTTATTTTACCTAGATTCTCCTGATCAGTCATTAAGGTTGAAGCTTTAATTCTGCCTTATGAGCATGGGTGTATGCATTGCTTATTAATAATCTGTTTTTAATATGTATTCAAATGCAGTACATAGTCTTTTTTAACATCATGGGCTTATAATTGCTTTGAATGATATTTATGATTAGCATGCACACATTATACAACATAATAATCAAGTCTAGTGTAAGAGTCAGTTACACAGATGTTACTATGTTAAGCCATTACACGTTTGTCTAATAGTAAATATTGGTAGTTATGTCATATTGAGGATCTTTGCTTATGGAAAAACCCACACAGTTTAAAATCCCTCTGTTTTGGCATTGCTGTCCTGGGATGAATGGACTGTCTTATTCTAGGTGACCATTTGCAAGAAAGCATCAGTGTAGCTTGGTGGTCTGTGTTGGATGCAATATATGCACTCAGTCTGTCACTGGTGGTGAGCTAACCACCAGTATTAGCCATAATCACAGGTGTTAAGAATATCCTGGCCACTCTTTTCCATATAATTTCAAAATGACAGAAAAGCACCTTAAAAGGATCATAAAAGTGGACCATACTACTCATCCATTATGTTCCAAATCTTCTGAAAACATATGATAGCTTAGTGTGAGGAACTGGCTGAAATTTAAGGCGTGATTCTCTAAATACATTTTAGTTTCTGTTATTTTAAAATAGGCTTCAAGGAAGGAACTGTCTCAGCATTTACAAAACATTACATTGGCCTGTGGAGTGGGAGGTTTCAAGCACTAATGCTTTTGCTACACATATTTGTTTAATAAAGACAGAACATTGATAGAGTGGTTCATCAGACTAGAAGATGGGTAGATCTGTGTGTGTGGCCTTACAATCTTGTTCCTGCTGTTGATGAGGTGATGCTGACCTAGTAATTACATTCTAATTGATAGTCAAAAGTATATTATCTGCAAGAAACATGAAGAGCGCTTTATTGAAAATGTTGGATTTTATTATTTTAAATCAATAGATTAGGCCTAGCCTTGTTGTAGTGAACATGAACAGCTGGACAGTATATAGTGAACTGAATGCTGGGGGTTGGATTAGATGTACACTAGAGAGAAATTATCGAAAAGTCATGTGATTACATGGTGGCATCTTCTAAGGGGGTGGAGGGGCTTTATCATTGATGTCTTACAAAAAAAAATACATGCATATTTTTTCAATACAAATTGCAGGTATATGCAGGTACCCTTTTCTTCAGATGAAAGTACATTTCACCCCAGTAATGGAATGGCAACAAAAGAAAAGAACAGACAGTGCCTTTACTGCCTTGGCAGATCCAGACTGATGTCTTATATAATTGCAGTTGGCCTGAATGCATTATGATGCTAATGGATGTGTTTGTCGGCTTGTCTGTGTGTTCTATGAATGGGATATAATTACAGTATATAAGTGTATAGTCTGTATGTTAAATGGACTCTTGTGTGTACTCTCTTTCTTATTGCCTTTCTGTCTTTCATATTGTAGGCTGTTCGTCCAAGTCATTCAAGCTGTACTCCCCAAAGGATCCTCCCAACGGCAGTGCCTTCCCTCCATTTCACCCAGGCGCAATGCTGGATAGAGATGTGGGGTGAGACTTAAAACTCATGTTGTGATTATTGGTTTACTTGGGTAGTTACTTGATATCTAGCTATCCACAATCTCTTACGCTATCTGTATTGCATTGAGCTCTGAAGTACCATGGGCATAAGTACCCTATTCATTTTCTCACTGCAGATATTTCAAATGAATGTCACCTGTATAAGATTTGTCTTGCCATGATGTGTTAAATTCATAACATCTCCTTATATTGCAGACCGACACCAATGTATCCCCCCTCTTACATGGAACCTGGAATCGGGTAAGTACATTCGACTGAATAATTTTGTCCTTATTTGGCAATTAATATTTATACAATTTGCAGTTTAAATGGTTTTCTTTTCCAGAACTTATAAGGCTCAATTACATATTTGTCTATGGCAGTAGGCTATGTTTGCGAGAGACAGGGTCTAAATGCATAGTGGATGTGCTAAATCTATGAACCTTTGCATTTAGTCTCTTGCAATAAAAAAATTAAAAAAGATATTTTTGCAAGTCATAAACCATTGCAAGCCTTCAGACTCTGTACGGCTTCTCTAAATACTAATTTCACTTATAATATCTGGCCATTTTCTTGAGAAAAGTATAAATAATTAATTGATTGATACATTATTGAACACAATTTGGCCTGCTCTGTATAACATCATATGATATATTTTTTTGTTACAGGAGGCACACACCGTATGGAAATCAAACAGACTACAGAATATTTGAGCTAAACAAAAGGCTTCAGAATTGGACAGAGGTAGTAATAAACCACTTTCACCAAGTTTCTGACTGTGATGGTACACCCATTTTAATTTGCTAGATAAAAACAGTAGTGAATTTACATACATGCAAATCATGCCATCCATTTAAATGTTGTCATTTAAAAAGCTTTTATAAAGATTATAGTTCATTTCTGTTTGTGTGCTTTTTTTCAGCAGGACTGTGACAATCTGTGGTGGGATGCGTTCACTACAGAGTTTTTCGAAGATGATGCCATGCTGACTATCACATTCTGTCTGGAAGATGGACCCAAACGATATAGTAATATCCCCTCCTATAAAGTCAATCCAATAAATGTAAACTGAGAGTTTAGTTTGCACAAGCGTTTTATGAAATGATCACATCTAATTTATTTGAATGTTACTTGAATTACCTAAAAAAAAAAGCAAACATGTTCGTAGTTAGGTTTTTCCCTGTAACCGAATCCAAAATTCTTTTTCAGCCATTGGTAGGACATTGATCCCCCGATACTTCAGAAGTATTTTTGAGGGTGGGGCCACTGAACTCTTCTATGTGCTTAAACATCCCAAGGAGTCTTTCCATAATAACTTTGTGTCCCTGGACTGCGACCAGTGCACCATGGTTACGCAGAATGGCAAACCCATGTTCACACAGGTATCACCTTCCTCTGTTTTTATGGCCTCCTAGTTTTAAGAACTATATTTCCATAGTACTGCGCCTAGAGGCTTACTTAAAGGGATAGTTCACCCAAAAATGAAAATTCAGTGATGTTTACTCACCCCTGTGTTGTTATAACCCTATATGACTTTTTATTTTTCTTAATACAAAGGGAAAAATTTAGAAAAAATGTTGTGCTCAGTGAGGTCATGCTATGGCAGTTTATGATGACTACCTCTTCAAACTTCAAAAGAAGGCAAAAGTATTATTCAGAAGTCTAATTAATTACTTCATGAGACTTATTGATTTTATGAAAGCATACGATAAGGCTTGGTGTGAAACTGCTGACCGACTGTTGATTTCCTGTGCATGTTCATGATGGGGCACAAGAGCAAGAGCTCACATATCCCCCTCGTGACATTGGTGCGTTCAAGCGAACACTTGATTAGTTTATCTAAAAACATGTCCCCCACAGTGATAGTGACAACAGAACACAACACAGCTGCACACAACCCAGAGAAGAACTGTGAACTAGGAGTTTGTAGTTGAAGAATTGATGCATTTCTTTGCCCAGCCTTATTTTTTGGAATGGAGTACTCAGAAATCAAACAGAAACACAATACATTCTATCAATTGCTTGTTTTCTATTTTCAGCATTGCACCGGGTAAATCCGTCCACTGTGAACTGGCATCATTCCAAAACCTTTCTCAAAACAGTATATTAAAGCCAGCATCTAATGAGCTGGTTAAAGAATACTTGATTTTGGCTGAAAATGTGACGCCTACCGAATGTTTTTGCAGAGGTCTCACTCTCTTCAGGTCTGTGACAAATACTCACCAGTTCAGGATGGAGAAGAGGTGACAGACATTCCCGCCTACTCTATCTGTGTGTTTGATTGAGGACTCCAGTTCAAAAAAATAAGGCTGGGCATAGATATGCATCTATTCTTCAACTACAAACTCTTCAGACATGTCTAGTAAGTTCTGTTCTCTGGTTTGTGTTTAGCTATGTTGTGTTTTCTGTTGTTAATATTGCTGGCGGTCCTGTTGAAGCGAAACAAGTTTTTGCTTGAACGCCCCACCTCGCTTACGACAGCGTAACTACTGTTGCTCTCATGCAAGGAGCTCTAAAGATTGTGTGCAGACTCATGAACGTGCACAGGAGATCAACTGTTGGTCAAGAGTTTCACTTAATAATACATTAGATCTCGTTTTGTTTCTCACCAAATTTGATCTTATTCCTTCAGAACAAGACGAGTCAGATACAATACTTTATTAGGCTTCTGAATGTGGCCTTTGAAGCTTGAAGAGGTGGTCACCAGAAACTGGCATTGTATGACATCACTGAGCGCAACATTTTTTCACAATTTCACCCTTTGTGTTAAGAAAAAGAAAGTTATATGGGGTTAAACAACAAAAGGGTGAGTAAACAATGAATTGATTTTCATTTTTGGGTGAACTGTATTCAGGCTTTGTATTTGAAGTCTGATGCCAATGCAACAGTAAAATAATACAAGATTCATTGGTAAGACCATAGGTATACAATGCACATCATAGATAGTTGCTAATCAGTAACAAATCTTAACGTTTGTGTCATATGTTAGTTTTTCTATAATGTAATTTGCCTTTATGTGTTGCCCGCTCATTTATCTTTTCAAAATGAATGTGGTGTCAGAAAATGCATACATCAACTCTTGTGATCTTAAATGGAAATCAAAGTACTTCCATTAAATAAGCTCTATAATAAGAACAACACCATCTAGCCATTAGAGGCCGCCACTGCCATTTGGAGGAACTGCACTTGTAGTTTTTGAACTGTGAAGTCCTTTCGTATCTTCAGGTGTGTGTGGAGGGCCGGCTGTACCTGGAGTTTATGTTTGATGACATGATGCGTATAAAGACGTGGCACTTCAGTATCAGACAGCACAGAGAAGTCGTGCCGAGGAGCATACTGGCAATGCATGTGAGTTTTGGATGTTTATCCTTACTATTTTTAGTGGGTTAACAAAATGATCAGCATGATTTTGTGTTATGCACCAAGCTTCAGTAGATGTTTTTCATAATGATATTTGTGCTCATCTCTATTAATGTATGAGTGTAAACCATATGTATGCTATGAATTATGTTGATTTATTCAACTCTTCCCCCAACAGTCCCAAGACCCTCAAATGCTTGACCAGCTATCAAAAAACATCACAAGGTGTGGCTTATCTAACTCGACACTGAACTACCTCCGAGTAAGTTAATTTAACATTAATATACAGAAAGAAACAAATCTGAAAACATATCCAGCTGATAGGGGTTGGTGGTATGACCAAAATCTTTTATTAAAGGATGAGTCATTTTATATTACGGCAACAGTATATATTGCAAGATTTTTGCTGGGGGGGAAAATTGTTTATATTTTATTGAGAATTATATAGGCTACTTGAAATTAAGAATTTTCTCTGCTAGTTTGAAACTTAAAGGCAAAACCAAATGCAAATCAAAAGATAATTGTTCATAACAAATAAGTCTGGCGTCAGTGCAAAAGCAGTTTTACATTATGCAACACTTGTTTCAGTTAAACAAAAGACTTAAAATGGTAAAACGAATATTATAAAATTGATAGTTTTGGAATTATAGATGGGATCTGAAGGATGGATAGAAATTGTATTTCTAAACTCTCCTTCACGTTACACCCCTTAACAAGTTCTTCCACGTTTTGACTGGTGTGGGACACATCCCACTCTGTATATTTGCATTAGGTTTTTGTCACTGTGGTGTTCACACCAAATCAGTTTTTCGGTGCGATTGGTTTGAACAAACTTTTGAACGGGAACAATGGAATCCCATTGCGCTATTGAAACCGGGTCTAAAAAAGCCGACAATCAGAAAGTTGTTTATTAAGGAGAGTGGTTTGATTGTTTTTTTTTTTTCTTTCTTCGAACTGCGATGAAAATTGACAGACCAACGAGATACAAACTTTTTGTCGTTTTTCCAGAGTCGCTGCAGCTGCTCAATCCAGTGTGTTGGTGATGCTAATCAACTTGCAAACACCAGCAATGCAAAATTATTTTGTCTAAATGTACATTATTCAGTATATCACTGTTCCTGTCATATTCTCATGGCATTAAAAATAGCAGCAAGTTTCAGCATTGCAGAACCGCACTGCTGTTTTTATTGCAAGGATAATATAACAAAGTATTACAATAATTTAAATTAAAGACAGTGAGACAGTGTTTATATTATTTTTAATAATATGCATCATATTTTGTACTATACATGTTACTCTTAATGTACATTATTCCACATGTGTTAATATCACCATACCTTGTGTTATATTATCCAGACAATTTCGGTTCAGGAGTACGTTTGGAATATTTTCATAGTAAAATACATGTGCAAATAAATATGCAACAGCGCTTTTGACTCACTTGAATAAAAAACCCAGATTATACGTGTACTCAACACCATGTAAAGAACATAATGAAACAGTTATGCCAAATTAGGTAAATAAATGCTTTAACAGTGTTCAATATGTTAATCTCTAGCATTGACAGCTGGGTAGGGCAGGAGACTGGTATAAATGTTTCTAGAACAGCAACAGCGCAACCTAGTGTACAGGAGTGAAATACTTTTTCATTTAATTTTTTATGGACTCTGTGAATAGACCTTCTGTCGGAAGTTTGTTTAAAAAAATCGTCATGGATTTGGTGTGAACAGACCTTAAATATCGTAAAGTAGTCCTGACCACTAATAGCCCCACAAATATGTTTACCGCGATATATATGGTGTAGCAAAGTTTTATGGTATATACCATCGTACCGCCCAGCCCTACTAGCTGCTATGGCTGTGCTTATATCTGCTCTTAATTTTTCAGAATTTTTGGAGGTTTAAATTACTCTACTTAAGTACAGTAACCTGTAGTTTTTGCCTTTTATACAGCTTTGTGTAATCCTGGAGCCCATGCAGGAGCTGATGTCCAGACACAAGACGTACAGTCTCAGTCCACGGGACTGCCTCAAAACCTGTCTTTTTCAGAAATGGCAGAGGATGGTGGCCCCACCAGGTGAGAACCAGGCCAATTTGATCTGACGTTTATGAAACATCCACAAAAATGTCCTATGTGTTCACCTTGTGAGTTTCAGATATGATGTCTTCTGCTCCTTCTCCAGCTGAGCCTGCGAGACAAGCTCCCAACAAACGAAGGAAACGAAAAATGTCTGGTGGAAGCACCATGAGTTCGGGTGGGGGCAACAACAACAGCAACAGTAAAAAGAAAAGTCCAGCCAGCAGTTTTGCGCTCTCCAGCCAGGTACCTGTAAGCATCTCATTTTGACGTCCATTTTCAGGTGGGGTGCGGGAGGAGGGTGGGGGTTGAACGTGAGAAAGGCTTTTATTGATCTTCTAAAGATTATGAGTAATAATAGGAAGACCCAACATAGAGACAAGTGGACATGATCCAATGCTGGGCAGTCCCTGGTCCTTTAGGGCCGCAGGTCTGGGGTTTTTTGTGATGTCTGTTAAAGCCTGTTGGGGTAGGGTGTTCTGAGCTCCAAAGACGCAGCCAATACTAGAGACCCGAGGTGGAATGAACCCGTGCGGCGCTCAAGGATCCGGGATGCCCACCGCTGATCTTTTCACTGTGGCAGAGATGTTTAGCTTGGTTCCCCAATGACTGAACTTAGCCTTTTCACATACAGTACTTCTTGAAGGTTTAAGTTCCTGTGGCTGGTTAAATGCTGGGCTTGACGATTTGGGCTCAAATGTCTTGTAGCAGGCAGAATAGTGAAGGTCTAGTTCCTCAGTGCCTTCTGCAGTTGCGATGTGGTGTAGAAAGCCACCGCGTCCCCAACGGAGCACCCCCGGCTTGCGGGGATAATGTTTGCGCCCCTTCCTGTCCCCTGCAGGATGTGATGGTGGTGGGAGAGCCCACTCTGATGGGAGGGGAGTTCGGGGACGAGGATGAGAGGCTGATCACACGGCTGGAGAACACACAGTTTGATGCGGCCAATGGCATGGACGACGAGGACAGTTTCAACAGTTCCCCTGCCCTGGGCACCAACAGCCCCTGGAACAGCAAAGCTCCCTCCAGCCAGGAGAGCAAAAATGACAACCCCACCTCACAGTCATCCCAGTAGAAGTATTAGGGGCTAGCGAAGGGCTCATAGCTGTCAGAGGACATTCACACCTTTGTTTAAATCGGCCCTCGCATGACAGTTCTTAAAGCCGACATTCTTGTCATAAGTCTTCTGCCTTGATGAGTTCTTAATTGGTCAGACTCTGAAATTATGGTGCAAGATTTAAACACCTCATCATCCTGCACTATCACCATCAGACATGACGTTTTGTTGATTCTTTTGTTTCTTTCAGAGTTGTTTTATACCATTAGTTTAGTCTGGCCCATTTGATCTCATAGAGCCTCGACTCAGTCAGACTTTGTGAAGGCAGCCGTGTCGGGTTATTGTTCCAACCTCGGGTCTCTCTATGTGCGCGCTGTGCTTTTGACACGCATGGCCGTTTCTGTTGTGCTCAATTGACAGGAAAGGATCACTTTTATCTGACCGTTTGGTGATATGACCATTGTGTGCACCTCAGATTCAAACCCAACGCTCCATTTTTAAAAACTAAATTATTTGTTTTGTAGGACCTGGTTGGAACAAAAACCTGTACAGTTCCGGAGCTTGAGGACCGGAGTTGAGAACCACTACGTAAAGCCCTTTTAAGTAAAATTAATTAAAGTGTAAAGGGTCTTGAGTTTGGTCATGCCAAAAATGGTCATGGAGAACTTGCATGACCATAAAGCCAGACTCAAAAGAAGTGTTTTATTGTCATTTTCTGCATTTTGTTTTGTTTTTTATTTTTATAGCAATTTCTAAGGAGAAAATAAGCAAGCAAACAAAAACTCTAAATATCCTTTGCACTCTTGTCACTGTATTTTGGATCTATTTTTCTTATAAAATTATGATGAATTTTGTTCTTACTAAAACACAAAAATTGATAATCTTTAACTGGAAAATGCTGTCAATCTCAATGTAAAATAACACATTTTGTATTGTTATCAATATTATTATAAGTAGATGCTACTTTGCTCTAAGCTTTACACCGAACTGTCTATCTGTTTCTGTTTAAATTGTCATTGAAAAATGAGATTACATGATCATAGCATGAATGTCTGGGAACTGCATGTATCAGACATTAGCTATTGCAGCTGTATCAGTCTCATTGTTTGCAGATCTAAATCCTACAACGTATTACAACTGCTGGTGGCACATTTTGTCCAGAGACAAAATGCTGGTGGCCAGACCATAACTATGAACATTTTGTTTCTTGGAGAGTTTTAGCCTTTTGAAAAGAACAGAACAAACCCAATACCTTTTGTGTAAACCCAGTAATTCACACTGATTAGTTTGCTTTAAAAGTGTAGGAAAGTGTCATTTTCTGAGAAACTGAGATAATAAATTTAGGATCCCAGGAATTTTTCTTCCCTAATGCTACAGACCAAGGAGCAAGATCCTTTAACACATTTATAGAAAGATTTTGTTTTTTCATCATTTTGTTTATGTATTTGTGATTGTATATTTAAGATTGTAGCCAAGTTCTGTATAAGTGTAATTCTATTTACTCTTCTTTAGAAACCCTGTTCCCTTCACCCCTTGCTAAAGAATCTGTCATATGTCAAAAGTAAAGCTGAACCTCTTAAAACATGTTTCTAGATGCATTAAAGGTACAACTACCTAACTAAAAGGTAGATTATAGTTTTAAGTCAATGTACAATGTATTTATTTTTTTATAGTCTTTGCCATTTGCATTATATATCAAGACAAAACATGTTGCTGTGTATTTGATGTTGCCTTTATGTAATTTCACATTTTATGTTATTTTGTTAGCCTAAATTGTTATATAAAATTCAATGAATCCATAAGAATTCATAAAATCCAGGTTGCTAATTCCTAGAAGCCACCATCAGGTTAGAGTGTATTGGGTTTTAAAACACCAGAGGGCACTCCATTGTAAGGTCTTAATTTGCCTTATAAAAATTCCCTCTCAACTAGCAAATTGTATCATTTTCACACTGATTTTTATTTTTATTTTTTTATTTTTTTTGGCAACTTCATACAAAACCTAAATTAATTTCTCATGTATCTGTCACTCATAAAATACAGTGTTGTTTTGGGTTCATTAACTTAATCAGCCACAAACACAGGTGTGCTCTTTCCTTGAAGAGCCCATTTGTTAGTGGTTGTTTTATAAATATATTTTTGCCTATAATGTCTGCCATTGACAATTGATGTATGGTACCAATAAAACAAGTTTTCACATCTATTATGAGTGGTACGTGTCTAAAACATGCACAGCAAGAGTCAAAATATTAGGAATATGAGAAACTTCCTTAAGCTTTAATAGTCAAAACTTATTGGCACGGCATATTCAAAGCATAGCTTGACTGCAAATAGTTTGGGATCTGAATCACTGTGTGCTTTACGGTGGGAGCTGTTTCCCAACTTGTTTGTTTGCATGGTAGATATACTGTATAACCAGGAAGTATATCCTGCTTTTCACAGAACCCTATAACAGAAACAATAAAGAAACTGTTTAAAAAATCCTTGACAAACAAATGTTCTCATTTATAAGTTCAAACAGGAACATAAAAGTGAAAAATAGGTCAAGTATATACCCATATGAAACTCAACAATATAATTGGTCTTATGATTACACTTTGAAATTTTAAATCTGAATTCTGTGTATTGCAGAAATTACTTACTGCATCTTTATCTTTACATTCTTGTTCACTTTTATCAGTGTTTCTCAACCTTTTTTTTGTTTTAAGCACCCTCAGCCCCAGCAATAAGGATCAAATATCCTTTCATCAACACCATATATGCACCATTTAACATATGATATATTGGATATCTTTTTGCGTTATCATTAATATTATTAGTCACATATGAAGACACAATACACACATCATTTTAATATTTATTTTATTACAATAATATGTTGTAAGTTTTGTTTTTATAGGTTTAATAAATCTAAATTTGTGTACCCCTATTTGAAAATCACTGATTGGATTATGAGTTATTTTGTGCATTTGTTTGTTCCTCTGCCCTTAAGGATTTTTGTTGACTGTCATCAGTAGTTTCAAGTAAAATTTGTCTTTGTTCACTCAAGGTCAATTTAACAACAACAAAAAATCTACTTTTAAAGTAATAAAAAAAATCAAATGCTGTCACCCACCCCCGTCAAGCAACCTATCCTCTGTTTGTATTTACTTCCTTTCTGAAAACTGACCATTATTTCTGGTTCACTAATGATATTTAGAGCCTCCCTTCCTTTCCCTCCCCATTTCAGTCTCGATGTCTCTCACTCTTTTATTGCTTCAGTCAATGCAGCTTCAAAGTTGACCTCAGGTTTCTCTGTGAGAGAAAGATCAGATCAGATCAGTCACTGGATCTCACCACGTTCGAACTGGGTTGAAGAAGAACAAATTCAACAATAGCTGGAGGACTAAATTGACAACAGGTACTGTTCAACAGGGGTTTTTTGTGTGTGCCTGCCTCTGAACAATGTTAGCTCTCTCTCTCTCTTGCTTCCTCTATTTTTATTCTGTTTTCAGGTTACTGTTTTTAAGTAAGTTGATGCTAATACAATTGATGCCGCAGCAATGACCTATTCAAATGTGTCTGACATACTGTCATAAAGAGCAGTTATAGAGAGAGGTCTGCTTCTGTTTTGTGTTTGAAATTGTAAGACAAAAGAGTTTAAAGTTGACTTTAAGCTTTCAAACAAATATGCTTTGTAGCTTTCAGAGGATGTAGAATTTCCATTCCTGACAGTCTGCTTTTTTCCGAACTTCATATCAGCTTGGGTCTCAAAAATATGCTCTAGAGTAGTATTTTGTCAGATTCTTTCAATATGTTTCACAGACCTAATCAAAGCTATTTCAAAAGCTAGTTTTGAATCTTCAACCCTCTGTTGTATCACTAAGTAGACATGCTCTTTTTTTTCCAGAAATATGAGTGTTATCCAATAAAGTAACATTGCTTCTGTTTTACATTGTTAACTTATTTTAGAAAAATACAAGAAAACTAATTACAACTAATAACAAAGACAAATGGCAGAAGTGACCTTTTATAGTGTACAACAATGAGAAATGCATGTTAAAACAAATGTCATTTATTCAAGTTTTATATCTGGGGTTTCTATGACCCCAAAACAGATTTATTTATTTATTTTTCATGTAGGATGTGTGATTTATTACAATTTTGGGTAACGCTTTACAATAATGTTGTATTTGTTAACTGCAGTTGATGCATTAGGTATCATGAACTAACAATGAACAATCATTTTACAGCATTAATTAATCTTAGTTACTGTTATAAATACACTATTTTTCAAGTTCGTACTTTATTACCTAATGTTAACTTATACAACTATAAATGTTTAAATTGAAAGAAATAATAACAAATGCTGTAGAAGTATTGTTCTTTTGGGTAACACTTTACAATAAGGTTTCATTCGTTAACATTAATGCATTAGGTTTCATGAACTAACAATGAACAATATATTTTTTAACAGCATTTATTCATCTTTGTTAATGTTAGTTAATAAAAATAAAATTGTTCATTGTTAGTTTATGTTTGTTAATAGTGCATTAACTAATGTTAACATATATAACTTTTGATTTAAAAAATGTATTACTATATGTTGAAACCAGTGGCGGGCCATGCATTTAAAGTCTAGGCCTTCAGTATGATTCATGCCATTAAGAAAACACAAGTTTACACCCTATGCTTTTGGGCATCATACATTATGTCGCAGCTAACTAGTAATACCAATTGACATTTAAAAAACACATCCACACACGAAAGCCAGAATTGAAATGACACTTAATGCTCAAGCAAGCCTAATTTTAACTGCAGCATGACTGTTTGTGAAATGAACATCTTAGACATTCAAAATCATAATTTTTCATATGAATCTACCAAGGAGGTCCATAATACCGGGAAAAATCTATCTAATAATATTTGCGATTTAATTGTTGCTTGCAATAAATTTTGTTTCGTCAGGGTACACGGTTATGCTGCGTTCCATTCAAGTTGGATGTGGGATATTCCTATACTTGATATCTCCAACCAAATATGCACTCCATTCCCCACTCCCGTTAGCTTAGCAGGGGTTTGACTCTCATTAGAGACGTCTCCTAGCAACCCAACTGATAAACAATGCTGCAGCACTAGCATTTGTGCTTCAGGTGTACGACTATCAAAAGAGATTATAATGTTTTATACACCTGTTTCTGCAGGCGTTAGTTAAACAAGCTTTAATATCATTAAAATTATAATATTGGAATTATAATGTGGAAACAAACTAATTTAATGATATTACTTAATAAAGTGAATGTTTATCACTTACTTTGTATATCTCCCTGAGTGTCCACATGTTTGTGTGATATCATGCCCCTGCATCTCGGCGAAATTGGAGTTGAGAATTTCTGCACAAGCCTACAAGTTGTAATTCTGACTTAAAGATGCATTCCATTGCACTTTTCCTAGTAGGAAGTTGTAAAATCCGACTTTCCGAGTTGAATGGCGCACAGCACTACTTTTCAAACCTTGATTCGACACTGAATGCTCAAGCAGCCTAATTTACACAAAACTCCTGATGTTGCTATAACAATGCAAAAAGCACTTACCAATTTACTTGAAGTGAAAATCAGTCCTCCTTTCCTGTTTAATAAATTAAGCAATCACACGGTCATGCAGAACATCTGTTTTTAAATACATAAGAATCTCTTTCTCAATGGCGATAATGGCAGTGACAGCCGACTCATCAGCAAGATCTTGCGCTCTTGTTGAATTAGGTAAACCCAACAAAATTAGACTTGTCAATGTAACTCTTATGTACTAACTAGTGAAAGTAAATGTTAGCATGTTATCCACCTTTTTCACAGGCAGCGAAATTACCCATTTTGCTTAGCGCGTTCTTCCAATGTGGATGCTACAGACTTCCGCTCTGCAACTTATTTCCATTACCAAGCACTATAATATGACTAACAACAGTCAAAAACGGAAGAACAGTCTGTGTTTACTTAACCTCTTAATGACGGGTGGTTCAAAAATGGTTTGAGGGGCAGTGGTAGCTCAGCGGTTAAGGCTCTGGGTTACTGATCAGAAGGTCGGGGGTTCAAGCCCGAACACCGCCAAGATGCCACTGTTGGGCCCTTGAGCAAGGCCCTTGACCCTATCTGCTCCAGGGGCGCCGTATCATGGCTGACCCTGCACTCTGACCCCAGCCTAGCTGGGATATGTGAAAAAGAAGAATTTCACTGCAAATGTGTGATAAATAAAGAAAAATTAATTAAATTATTATTATGAATCTAAATGTTTCAGCATTGACAGCTTTTGTAGGGGCTTATTGTTGTGACATTCATTTTACAGTAGTTTTGAAGCCACCTGTAGTTGTTATAACACCCTATAACAGCGCATATTCATCCAGAGTTTCCGCTGCTCGCAATCACCAGTAACGTTAGTCTAGCTAATAACAACAACTAAGTGGAAGTGTGGAGCATCCCAGAATAAGTCTCATGGCGCCGCCCATGGAGAAGTCAGGAAAATGGTAGATAAACATGCTATGTAGAAGCACTACAGAGTGTAGTTTAGTATCTATATGCTATGGTCTGCACAGTATTTGCTCAAAGAAAACAAGCTATCAATTTCATTGGGATATCTGCCTATACTTATTGTTAGCTCAAAGTCTGCTCTTCACCGTAATGGTAACCCCCAACATAATATAAATTATTTTAAATCTCAACATAAAACATTCACACTAACAAATATCCCCATTTATATAAATCTTACATGAAAACACATAAAATAACACATAAGTTTAACATTTACTCTCCCTATCGAGTCTGGTGCAAAGAATGCTGGGAAATGGGAATCCCCTGCCAAGTTTTATCAATGCTACTGTAACACCGTTCGTGGTTATGAGGAAGGAGGAAGCAGGAGTCGGCAGAACAATTCCACGTGGGATTTATTTACAACAAACAAAGATCCGTTTTTAACGTAAATGACATCAAATACTGCTTTTCAGCAAAGTCTTCAAAACACATTAACACGCAGACACACAGAGAACATGCGTTCCAGTCCCTCTCCCCGCCTCTGATGTTCTCCCCTTCTTTATAGCTCTCCCAAGCATTTCTGCAACAAGATAAAGCAGTTAATCTTCAAGAGTGTAACACTTACCACCCGCTCTCTCTCTCTCTTTCTCTCTCTCTCTCTCTCTCTCTCTCTCTCTCTCTCTCTCTCTCTGGACGAAAGCTCAACCAAGCCCACACCTCCACAGCTACATTAACACCACAATAAGTATTCATGTACCCCCAACTCAAATTAATTAAGTTAACTTCGATTTTACAAATTTAAATGGATAGGACATAAAACAATGAAGTAAATTGAAAAGCAGCAAAAATACTTCTCTGACCCCAAACAGAACATGAGGGTTAAACTAAATAAACTAAAAATATATTTTTTATAAATTTTTTATGGCTGTTTTTTGTAATTGTGACATTCATTATGATATTATAGGTGAATTTTGAGAGCCACGGGAACAGAGACATGAGCCGGAAGCCCATTATAATTGACTACTAATCAAGATGGAGTCCAGAATGAATGGCTTGGAGTTTGGGGCTTTCATTTGCAGATGCTTTTTGCTGCTGCTTCCTTTGCCATGTGGGAGTGTGCAGCCTTCATGTTCAGTAGAAACAATGAGACCAGAGCTACAAAGTGCAAATATAACAGCTTCTCAACTGACCTTCAATAGTGCCTTTATGTCTCCAATTGTAAATTCTTTCCTGGGCTCTGTCCAGCCCAATCCTTTCCCTAAAGGTGAGTTCACCATTTATGTGTTTGTAGATGTAGTCTTGGGCCACATGTTCAACAAAGGTGTATTCAATACAAATGGAAAAAGCTAGTTGGAGATGCTGTTTACAAGCTGAGTTATCTGTCAAGAAATCCTTGTTACCTGGGTTCATCTATGCATGGCTATATTAGGCTCATTACTGGAGGTTAATAGGCTAGGTTTGTTTTTAACATGGTATTCATTCAGTGGGGATAAAAGCACTTTAATTGTCAGAAGCAAAACCACTGTGCAAATACCATGCAAAAGTCCATGAGATTTGAATTACCTCCCCTTCCCTTCCCTTCCATTCCAAAGTCATTTGTTTACCATTATTATTTAATTTTTTTATTGCTGTGCACTTCTTAAGTATATAGTTGTGATCTAGATGGACTTCAAATGGAAAGGCAAATATTTAATCAGTCTTTTCTGAGAAGGAAATAACTTTTAAGATGAGAGAAACTTATTTGTATCGCAGACCTTATAAAGGTTAAAGCTGTTCCCAAAATGTAAACAATTTCTTTTTGATCTACATCTCTACATGCCACCCTGCACTAGATAGATTTATAAACATTAATTATTTTTTACAGACCCATGCCTTGCTTTAACAATAGAATAGAATATTACTCCATAGAAACAAGTCAATGTTGTTCCAGTGATGACAAACTTCTATTCATACTGTTCTACGTTTGCTTCAGTAAAGTATTTTATTACAATGCCTATTAGCTACACATCAACGACTATTTAAACAATTAAAAAACAAATAACAAATGATATTTCACTGGGTGTTGTAAAAGAGCCTTGTGCATATTATTACTGTTTACCTCTGAGAAGCTTAAAGCAAAATCAAAATGCTTGAACACTGTTTATTTTGTGCTATGTAAATAAATATGAAAAAGAAATGCATGTGACTTAATGGCATATTTGTTCCCTGTAGATTTGGTGGTTAGAATGATAGAAGACTTAAGTGTAATCACACAAGGAGACACAGTTAAAGAGGTATGTAAGGTGTCATGTTTTCGTGTGTTTTTATGTCTTTATTTTGAAAACTAAGTTCCTCGTTCCTGTCATGTGATTTCCTGTTCCTGCCATGTTTTCACGTGTTTAGTTCTTATTGGTTCCTTGTCATGTTTCTGTCATATGTCCCTCTTGTTCCACTATGTTTATTAGTCCTGTCTCCTCATTGGTTTGTGTTCATGAGTCTTGTTATCAGTTCTGTTATGTCATTGGTTCATATGGTTATTGCCTGGTTATCTTGTTATTAGTTTAGTCTTGTTATTGGTTCATGTTTCATTGTCTTGTTAACTTGTTTACCAAGTCTGTGTATTTATAGCCCTCAAGTTCTCTAGTCCTTTGTCGAGTATTGTTTTGGTGTAATGGTAGGCAAGGCAAGGCAAGGCAAGGCTGAATAATAAACTGCACTTGGGTTCTCACATTCATCTCGTCATCGTCTTCATCCTGCTCATGCTTTCTCTGCCCTGCCTGAACGTTACAGTATACTCAACCATCAACATGAACCCAGCAGATTGCCTCTTGCAGTTATGCCAGGGAAACCGTTCCATGTAGGAATATGTGGAAGACTTCTGCGCTCTGGCTAGCAAGGTGGATTTCAATGAGATCGCCTTTAAGTACATTTCCCGTTTTGGGCTAAATGAGCCTATATCCTCCATGCTGCCTGGAGGCAGATATAGTTGGAATTTGGTCAAAAATATTGACTTTGCTCTTCGATTGAGTGGCTCAGCCTTCACTGTGGGAGTGGCTGATGAAGAACATGGCACTCCTACAGTAACCGTCTCATCCGAGCCATCAGCTGCCCTGATTTCGCCATCGTCCGAGTCTGCCGAGCCAGAGTTCCCCGTCATGGCCGCCGAGCCAGAGTTCCCCGTCATGGCCACCGAGCCAGAGTTCCCCATCTGCCACGAGCCAGTTCTTGAAGACTTGTCCGTCCCAAGGCCAGCGCAATGCCTAGGCCGCCACGTCTGCCAGGTCATGCCTTGTTGCCATGCCCAGTCAAGAAGCCCTGCCTTGCTGTGTTGCCACGTCATCTACGTCATGCCATGTCTGACTCATCATGCCATGCTGTCCCACCTGCCATGTCAAGCCAAACCACTATGCCTGCCATGCCTAGTCAAGCAGCCCCACCTTGCCATGTCGCCACGTCTGCCACACCTTTTCAAGTCAGCACGCCTATCCCGTCATGCCAAGCCATGACCACTGAGCCTGCCATGGCTCCATCTTCCAATTCCGCCACAGCTGTGCTCAAGGCCGTCTGGAAGCAGAAGACGAAAAGAAGGGCTCCTATTTCCCAGTCTCTGCCCATGCTCACGACCACGGCGGTCACTCCCCAGTCTCTGCCCATGCTCACGACCACGGAGGTCACTCCCCAGTCTCTGCCCATGCTCACGACCACGGAGGTCACTCCCCAGTCTCTGCTCATGCTCACAATCACTGAGGTCACTCCCCAGTCTCTGCCCATGCTCACGACCACGGAGGTCACTCCCCAGTCTCTGCCCATGCTCACGACCACGGAGGTCACTCCCCAGTCTCTGCCCATGCTCACGACCACGGAGGTCACTCCCCAGTCTCTGCCCATGCTCATGACCACGGATGTCATTCCCCTGTCACTGCCCATGCTCACGACCACGAAGGCCTTTACCCTGTCACTGCCCATGCTCACGACCACGGAGGTCATTCCCCAGTCTCTGCCCTTGCTTACAACCACAGAGGCCGTTCCCCTGTCACTGTCCATGCTCACGACCGCGAAGGCTGTTCCCCTGTCACTGCCCATGCTCATGACTATGGAGACTGTTACCCTTCCACTGCCTGTGCTCACAGCCACCAAGACTGTTCCCCTGTTGTGGCCAGTCCCTGAGACTTCCACGGCTCCACCCCCTGAGCTTCTGTCTCTTGTCCCTGTCCGGTGGCCACCTCCTGACCATGTCCGGTGGCTGCCTCCCAGGCCTCCTGACCCTACCCTGTGGTCACCACCCAGTTCACTGGACCTTGCTCACTTCCTGGAGCCACTTCTCTGGTCACTGGCTCTGCCCTGGTCTCCTGCCCCATGCCCTGTCTCGCCAGGCCACGCCCCATGCCCTGTCTCACCAGGCCATGCCTCTAGGACACCACCACCCCCCTGATCCTCTGTCTCTTGTCCCTGTCCGGTGGCCACCTCCTGACCATGTTTGGTGGCCACCTCCCAGGCCTCCTGACCATGTCCTGTGGCTGCCTCCCAGGCCTCATGACCCTACCCTGTGGTCACCCCCAAGGCCACTGGACCCCGCTCTCTTCGTGGAGCCACTTCTCTGGCCACTGGCTCCGCCCTGGTTTCCTGCCCCACGCCCTGTCTCGCCAGGCCATGCCATGCCTCTAGGACCCCGCCACCCTCCTGAGCCTCTGTCTCCTGACCATGTCCGGTGGCCACCTCCCAGGCCTCCTGACCATGTCTGGTGGCCACCTCCCAGGCCTCCTGACCATGTCCTGTGGCTGCCTCCCTGACCTCCTGACCCTACTCTGTGGTCACCCCCTAGGCCACTGGACCCCGCTCTTTTCCTGGAGCCACTTCTCAGGCCACTGGCTCTGCCCTGGTCTCCTGCCCCATGCCCTGTCTCGCCAGGCCATGCCTCTAGGACCCCCCCCAGCTCCCTATTGAACTCTATTGTGTGTTTATGTTTGGGCGTCGGGAGCTATATTGGCTATCTCCAGTTAATTAAAGACAAATTATGAGACCATAGTAGGACTAGATGATTTGTCATATTTAGGGAGGCTGTTCTTACTCAGATGTAGTTGGCACTGCTTGGACAGGAGAGAGGAAACCCCTAAGGAATATAAATTAAACAAGTACCTAAAACATCCTTTCCATTAATAATAGTCTTTGTTTAACAGGGAGAAAAACTTTACATATCAAAAATAGCTTCAGGCCTATTAAGGGGAGTTCTGTTAAATTCTTAGTATAATGCTATGTCATGATGGCAACAAATTGTAGTATATGCATGTGTATACAAATTGCTCAGGAAATGATTACCATAGGCAGATGATGCCAATGCAGGCATATTGTGTTGTGTAAACTTTGATCACATGGGTACTTTGGAACACAGCACATGAGAATGCATGTGTATATTATGAGTCATCAAGAAGTTTTTCAATTGATCTCATCCATAACCTAATATGTATTGTAATGTAACATATAGCTCGGAGTTATTCACCCTCAACTAACCTTTCTAACCTCTCTCACTTATGGGCAGATTTTGCAGTATGAGTTAGGTTTTCTGGTCTGCGTGGCCATTGGTATCCTCTTCATCATTTTCATGCCTCTAATTGGCCTAATCTTTGCTTGCTGTCGTTGCTGTGGCAACTGCGGGGGTCGCATGTACCAGGAACAGACAGCGAACATCCATTGCAAGCGGAAGAGCTTTTATTGGTCCACATTTGTCATCACTGCACTAATTCTGTAAGCACCAGTTTGAATTTAAGATTTAGTGATCTTAAAGGGATAGTTCAACTAAAACTGAAAATTCTCTTATTTACTTATCCTCATGACATCGCAAATGGGTATGACTTATGTACTTCTGCTGAAGATTTTTAGAAGTATATTTCAGCTCTATAGGTCCTCACAATGCAAGTAAATTGGTACCAAAATTTGGAAGTTTCAAAATGCACATAAAGGCAGCATGAAAGTAATCCATGCGTCTCCAGTGGTTAAATCCATGTCTTCTGAAGCGATATAAGTGTGGGTGAGAAACAGATCAATATTCAAGTCTTTTTTTACTATAAATTCTCCTCTCTGCCCAGTAGGTGGCGATATACATGAAGAATGCAATCGCAAAAAAAAAAAAAAAAGTAAAAGAATGTGAAAGTGGAGATTGAGACTAAAAAAAGGACTTAAATGGTGACCTGTTTTTCACCCACACCTTTTATATAACTTCTGAGGATATAGATTTAACCACTGTAAAGTATGAATTACTTTTATGTTGCCTTTATGTCCTTTTGGAGCTTCAAAATTTTGGTCAACATTCACTTGCATTGTGAGGACCCATAGAGCTGAAATATTCTTCTTAAAATCTTTGTTTGTGTTCAGCAGAAGAAAGAAAGTCATATACATCTGGGATGTCATGAGGGTAAGTAAATGATGAGAGAGTTTTCATTTTTGGGTGAATTATCCCTTTAAATGATGGCTAACACACTACTTACAGATTCTAAACTTTTTACAAATACTCACTAATTATTTATTGTTGTATTCTTCTATACATTCTTCTGTATAAACACCAGAATCTTCTGTCTGATTGAGAGGAATTGTTTGTCTGTCAATTGTTGATGATATATTAATAGTCTATTAATGATATACTATTTTTATTTTTTAATGTTAGATTTTTAATTATAATATTTTAATTGTAAATTTTATTGTTAATTACTATATTAATTGTATTATTAATATGAATTTCTGTGCAGGGCTGGGAACGTTTGCATGTTCCTCAGCAGTACATACACTTCAGAGACTGTGATGCACAGCTCCAGTGAACTCACCAACATTTTGGAACATTTCAGAGTCTATCTTGCCTCTGTTCCAGTGGTATAGCATTGCATTTTATATGAATAATTTAAATGTTACACATCAGATGTATATATTGTGGCCTTTTCTTAAACTTTATTCCTACAGTAAACAATGTGCCAGGGCATTTTACCTTAACAAGTGACATGCATATCAAATTTTAAAAACAAGGCTGAATTTAATTTAATATGTAAATGATAAAGCATTAGACTTAAACTTTCTGTTTCTAAACAGCAAATCCAACAAGTGGTGGATGAGAGCTCAGTGACCGTGGATAAGGTTAAATATAACTTAAATGGTACGTCTCATACCTCTCAAGAGTTTTTTCTTTTGATACCCTGAATGCTATTAAGCTATGTTTGTTTTATACTGATCTCACAGTTAATTAGTGTATTGTTTGTCTCATAGAAACAGGGCCCTTGATTGGCAAATTGATCCAGAATGGTCTTAAAGATCCCCTCAGTCCAGCACTAAACTCCATTATGGAAATAGCTCAAGGTACATCTTTGTGGACACATCAAACAATACAGCAGTCCACCCAGCACAACTTGCCCTTGATGACCAATTATTGCGCTAGTAGTCTGCAGAATAAGTATTGTAATATTCTTATAGGTGTTTAGCTGGTTATATGCTCTGTTTGAGGCAGTAATGTGACTGTGAATTATTTGGACAATGCACAGTGCTCCAAAAGAAATGTTAGGAGGGCTTGTACCTGCAATAGTTTATGTATGCATGGCAGTGCCCGAGATTATTTTTATTAATTGTTTGCCCCATTTATGTCAAGTAATTTAAATGATCAATTATTTGAAGTCAAATCAACATCATATACAAAAGTAGCTCTAATATATGCACAAGACATATCATGACGCAATAAACTACAGTCTACAATGTGTACTGTCAGAGTAGATATTGATATTATCGCTGTTTCAGGTTTAGGAGTTGTTTGTCTTCGTTTTCTTTGCGTTCAGTGTTTTCCTAGTAGATTTTAAATTTGTTAATCAAAAGACACTTCATATTAGCTTCAAAATCAACAACACACACCGCTACTCTGAGTGAATACACATAGATGCAGCAACAGGTCGCTATAGTGTCTCCAAATGTGCTAAACGCATTACTACATAGACTTAGAATAGAATCCTACACTGAAAAAAAGAAAAGTTAGTGTAACCTATTTTGCCAGATTGTTTAAACCAGATTAAATAACATTTTTGACTCTGATAAAACCAGTTAATTTAGATGTTACTTTTTTTTAGGTTAGCTGATAAAACGTTTTTACAGTGTAGGTTATGCAATATATAAAATGTTAGATAACTAAAAACAGAGGTATTCACAACGGGGGCACTTTTTGTCCAATTTTGTGGTGTTTTTGTCCCAAACCTAGTTGAACACTGACTTTGATGCATGTTCAAGCCTTCTAGCATTCATTAATCAGTTGATTTAAACAGCAAAGAAAGATTTTATTTTTTTTATGTTTGTCTCCATTCCAGTGATAAACAGCACCAGTGTTGGACTGCTGCAGGTTAATAAGACCTTGGAGCAGTTGAAACCAAAGGTGGATGAGCTACATGCTAATTTATTTGCAGTGTCGCAGCGCATTAATACCACTCTACACAAGTCAGAATGTGTAAACTGCACTTCCCTTAAGCCACAACTGGACAAACTATCTGTGGATGCAAATCTTGATGTAAGTTAAACCAGAACTGTAATCATGGGCACAAACCAGTAAAAAGCTCATTGGGGAATTCTGTAATTGCTGCTTAGTGAGGCATCCTTATTATTTTGATTCCACTTCAGTGTTCCTGATAGATTTTAGGTTGAACATTTAAGAGCAAATAAAATACAAGCGTGAACGAACTGTTCTACAATTATCTTCAGTTTCTTTGAGCTGTAGACATGTAATTGTTGTCTCAGGTCCCTCTTTAGAGCACAGTAAGTTCTGCATTAATATTCCTGCATGGAAACATTATAAGTAGTACTGTAAAACCTGCACAATAAGCACAACAATTTACTAGCTTAGATTACATGTCTACTACACACAATTTTTCTCAAACTACAGATGAGCAATATGCATAACCTGCTCAGCTGTTGCACGCAAAGGCTTAAATGCTCCCATTGATGGGAAGCAGGAACACTGAAACACAGACAATAAAGGGAATGCTGTAAGGGATGTGTAATGTTGTGATGATTCCCCTGCTGAAAAGACCAACATAAGCTGTGTTCCCTGACATGATGCTGTTCCCCAGTATGGGATGCTGGTTTGCTGGTGTCAGCACTAGGCTAACTAGCTCAAAGAAAGAAAAAAATAAAGAGCTCGCACACTTACTTATTGCTCCATAAAATATCTTCAATGAATAATCATGTGGTTAATGTTTCGACCCACACAAGAGTCTTCTTAAGAAGTGTGGGTTGAAACATTAACCACATGGTTATTTATTAAAGATATTTTGTGGAGCAGTTAATAATAAATGTGCAAGCTCTTTTTGATTTGAGACTATGGGCTCTATTTTCGTGAGTGCGCAAAGCGCAGCACTACGTGCTACGACCGTGCGCAACGTCTTATCCAATTTTCACGCTACTTCTAAGCGCAGTTTTTGTGCCAGCACAAAGCACAACTGGGCATGGGTGGAAGTGTTGGCACTACTGTGGGTGTAGGTGCCCAAACTGTGGGTGTGTTGTATGTAAATGAAGTGGCGCAAAGCGCAATTTGCTATTTTCCTAAGAATTTGGTCTTAGCACAACAACGTTTCAATACCCCCTCTTAACTTGTCCAAATTCAGTTCCTGCATTTGCAGTTTGGAGATTTCATCAGCAGGTGTAATAAAGTTCATGTCCAATTTCTGAAAGTACAGAACATCAAAATGATGTCCCTTCAATCACTGTTGAAGCCGTTTGTTGAAAGAAACAATTATGAGATTTGTGTTAAACTTTCTAGAGGTCATGTTTTATTGTTCAATTATTATTTTTATTGTCATGTTTAAACTCACCAGCCACTTTATTAGGTACACCTGTATATCTACTTATTCATGCGATTATCTAATCAGCCAATCGTGTGGCAGCAATGTAATGTATAAAATCATGCAAAATATGGGTCAGGAGCTTCAGTTAATGTTAATTTGATCTGTGTGATTTAGACCGTTGCATGATTGTTGGTGCCAGATGGGCTGGTTTGAGTATTTCTGTAAATGCTGATCTCCTGGGATTTTCACATGCAACAGTCTCTAGAGTGTAAAGAGAATGGTGCGAAAAACAAAAAAACATCCAGTGAGCGGCAGTTCTGTGGACGAAAACGCCTTGTTGATGAGAGAGGTCAAAGGAGAATGGCCAGACTGGTTCAAACTGATAGAAAGGCAACAGTAACTCAGATAACCACTCTGTACAATTGTACTGAGAAGAATAGCATCTCAGAATGCACAACATGTCGAACCTTGAGGCGGATGGGCTACAACAGCAGAAGACCACGTTGGGTTCCACTTCTGTCAGCCAAGAACAGAAAACTGAGACTGCAGTGGGCCTACCGTTTGTGTACCTCAGCAGAAATCCAGATTTGTCAGACCAGGCAATGTTTTTCAAATCATCTATTGTCCAGTTTCTGTGCCCACTGCAGCCTCAGTTTCCTGTTCTAAGCTGACAGTAGTGGTACCTGAAGGGGTCTTCTGCTGCTGTAGCCCATCCGCCTCAATGTTCGACATGTTGTGTGTTTTGAAATGCTTTTATGCATAGCACTGTTGTAATGCGTGTTTATTTGGATTAATGTCACCTTCCTGTCAGCTTGGACCAGTCTGGCCATTCTCCTCTGACCTCTGTCATTAACAAGCCGTTTTCGCCCACAGAACTGCCATTCGCTGGATATTTCTAGTTTTTCGTACCATTCTCTTTACACCCTAGAGACTGTTGTGCGTGAAAATCCCAGGAGTTCAGCAGTTACAGAAATACTCAAACCAGCCCGTCTAGCACCAACAATCATGCCACGATCTACATCACTGAGATCACAATTTTTCCCCTTTCTGATGGTTGATGTGAAAATTAACTGAAGCTCCTGACCCCTATCTGAATGATTTTATACATTACACTGCTGCCACACAATTGGCTGATTAGATAATTGCATGAATAAGTAGATGTACAGGTGTACCTAATAAAGTGGCCAGTGAGTGTATATGTATTACTATTCTTGTATATTTACAATTGTATTTATGATTTAATTTTGACTAGTAATTTTCCACCAGTTGTCATAGTGAATTTTAAGTCACTGCAAAAGGGGCTGGTGGAACAAGTTGGATAGAATAAAATGTTTGGATTTAAAAAAAATATATATTTTACCACTTCGTTATTTTTATTTTTCATTTCATTTGAAGTGTAAATTGAATTTAGAAATATTTTTGGTTTGAATAAATTTGGTTTCAATAAATTAATAAAAATTTTCAAAATCAAAATCGACTGGTAGAAGTGAAGTGCGTTCTGATACAATCACTTTTAATTCAAGCCATGATTTGTGTGTCAGTCGATGAACATGATTAATAATAATTACTTAATTTAATGGAGCATACATCCAAATTCTTACAAGAATCACATTTTCCATGCATATTAAAGGAGCGTGTCACTGTCATAGAAATATGTCTGGCATTCATCAAGAACGCAGTTAATGCACAGAAGAACATAATTTTCAATTCTTCTAATTCATTGCATACAGACCATTTACACTACCAACTTCTTATCAATGTGCTGTCTTTGTTTAATTAATTGGTGCTTGAGGGAATGGACTATATAATAGGACGCAGACGTTAAATAACCGGAGAAGAACCTCGGAATTAAACAGTACTTGGTCACGCATTTTGCGCGTTGCGCGGGTGATTTCGCCAAACCCACTTGCGCCTAGACTTGAATGCTTGTACTAAAAATACCAATACTTCATGGCCATGCCCATTGACTTTGCGCTTATGACTTAAGGCATTGTGTTGCGCATAACACTTGCGCTCTTAAAATAGGGGCTTATATATTTTTTGGATACTTGCATATCTCAACCAGCAAGACTTCCTCTCTCAACCAGTTTTACAAATTAAGTAATTAAGTATTGGTGGTGAACAGCTTGGCTTTGCTGGTCCACCAGCTAGACCTGTATGGAAATTGATACTGGTCTAAGCTGGTCGGGAGGAGATCTCTGAAAACTGGAGTAAAAGTTATGTATCATGACATTTACATATGTTTCTCTCATTCGTTTTTTTTTTTTTTTTTTCAGTTTCCTGATCAGAATGGCCTGAGGTCTGCTGTAAACAAGGCAGAGAATGTGGACATCATTGGACAGGCAAATAAGGTGCGGGCAATTTTAGTCCAAACAAAAAACTGAAATGGCTAACATTTTTCACTGGGATAAAATTTCATAATTCATAAAAACTATGCAATTTTTTTATGGGGTGTGTATATATATATATATATATATATATATATATATATATATATATATATATATATATATATTATTATTATTATTATATATAGTTTTTCAATTAAACTACAGTTGAATTGTAAAAATTACAATTTTAGCATATTGAAATGTGAAAATAAAAACAAAGATCTTCTAGACAGAAATCAGGATCTTCCAGATCACTAATCAAATTTTAGCACATTTTTGTCATTGACCATTTCAACTCATTCAGATCAGATTATGGTAACACTTTTAATGAAGCCCATATTTAAAATGCATTGTATTGTAAATGCATTAATGCATGTTTAATGTCTCATAATACACCTTATATGTTATAACTTCACATAAATAATTTTAACCACAATCATAATAAAATATTGTACTTATCATAATCATACCGCTGAGTAAAATGCATTACAACATCAGTCTCCACAGCAGTAGAAGTTATATGTTATGCTTTAAGTAAAAATGACAAAAGCAAACATCCCATAATTAGTCTTTATAAACATCCATAAGATATTTTAAAATGGTTATAAGACATTACAAGACAAGCTTGTAAAATGGAAGTTATTTACAAATGCACAGAATACAAAGAAAAACACATTCAATGTAAACTGAGACATTAAGAAAGACACTTGTTGAGTAACAAAGTTCAAACATATCAGTAGCTCTCATTCTCAGATAAAAGAATGCATGTTGATCATACATGTAGCCAAATCTTTGTTATTACTTATACAAAACACACCCAAGAATAATAAAAAAAATCTAACTGATTCTATACTGGACTTGTCCAGACATAAAAACTACAGAAATGCCCTGATATGAAAAAAAGCATTAAAATACAATGGATAAAGTATGGTACAGTGCAGTCCATCCAATTAAGACATTAATAACCTAGACATATACAAAATCACTTTCATTAAGTGACTAAACATTTTTAGGGAAATATAACAAGTAAAGCTTAAGTCTCATTACTCCTCTTGATTTATAATGTATTTGAATTTGTTATAGGTATTTTCATTAGGCCAATGTACCACTTCAATTACAGCCTGTTGGGCAAAATTCTGTGCATTTTTAGATAAATGTATGTTACAAGTTTATGTTATGGCTGTTTATAAGAATACTTTTACGTCCCTGTGCCGTGTTTGTATGCGTTTTGTTTTTTACCCGTGTCTGTCTGTTTACGTTCACTTTCTTAGATCCCCGTTATTGGTCCATTCATCCGTCAATCATCATTAACCCGCTGACGTCACTACCCCTCCTTTTCAATAATCCCATACCAGGAGTAATAAAACAGCCCCCAGACCACCCGCAGCAGCTTCACTAACGCTATTACTAGGGCTGTTCGATTCCAGAAATTTGGGAATCGACTCAGATTCTGATTCCTGGTTTTGGAATCGTTAGAATCGATTCTAAGAGTCGATTCCAGACCAATTTAATCGATTCTTTTTCGATTCCGAAAAAACCGGGAGGCTAAGTTAAATATCATAATAAACAGCTCACTGCAAATCGTTCTTTGCACTGTTTATAATAGCATGAATGACATTTACTATTAATAGGTCCATTCTAAGATTAAATCAGGGCATATACGCACATACGAAAGCGCGATGCTTCAGTCCCATGAGATCAATTTGAGGGAAGTTTGAGTAGATGCGCCTGCATTTCCAAGAAATAAATCTTACATTTCCAAAATAATCTTAAAAAACACCATTTAAATTGTATGTTACGACGCATGAGTTCTTGTTTAGAAAGAGGTTTATATTAAAATGTACAGTAATTGTCAACTACCTTTTGTACACTGAATAAAATGTCCAAACAATACATTTCAGTTTTATTAAAAAATCCATTGTTGTACTGGTTTATACAATATATACGTGTATATATATATATATATATATATATATATATATATATATATATATATATATATATATATTAACGTGTATTTAACATTTTTGTTTTTGAATTATTATTTTTTTTATATAATTTTAATGTAAAATTGTGTAAAATGTAGGCTACTAAAAAAATAAATATATGTAAAATGTTTTAAACGCTGTAAAAATGTCGAGAACGAGTAGAGAAGCGTTAGATTCTCGCTTTTATAAGTGCAGCACAATTATAATTTAAACTTTAACATACCGATTTATTGATGTGATCTGGGAAGCTAACTCAACTCTGCCATCTCCTTGTTGCAGACTTGTGTTGTAACATCGGGGAAGTTATTACTGTGTGCCAAATTACTGTCACAAATTTGTTATGTTACTTGATTATTAGTTTAATCCAAAGTAAAAAAAAAACAAAAAAACAAAAAAACAAAAAACAACCCGGCAGACTATCCAGGTCTGGAAAGCAGATATGTTGAAGGGCTTGTGTGATTGCTTCATACAGATCAACAAACGGAGTGGATTTGACTCGGAGTCAGATTGATGATCATTAAGATAGTCATTTTGTAAATTGTATAGTGCTGTTAGGCTTCTAAAATGTGTAGTAGTTCAGTGGTCGAGGAAATAAACACAGTCCGAAAATATCAACCGGTTTCCCCGGAAGGAATCAACTCCAGCTTTGTAGTCGATTCCAACGTTTCGAATCGATTCTCGATTCCAAACGCCTCAGAATCGAGGAATCGATTCTATTTGGAATCGATTCCCAGCCTTAGCTATCACTTTGCTTTTGCCATCACTGCTGCTGTTGTTGTTAAAAATTCGATTCTGTGTTGCTTGTAAAATACTGTATGTTAGTCTGCTTTCGTGTATCAGTCTCGTCAATCCCATATATATTCAACCAGTCATTACATCTGCCATTTTTTTATTCTGTGTATGTTTGCCCACCGGGAGAAGCGGACAGGTAAGCAGGTCACGTGTCATACATTGCGCAACACGTAGGGGACACACTAGGTTAGGGGCAAATGCCATCCACTGTACTTTTGGTTTTGATAAAGTGTAAAATAGTTAGGGCGTGTCACTGACGCTGAAGACTTTCTTTTCATTCTCTTTGGTTTAGTAGTCAGTGTAGAGGGTTCTTAACGTGAGTTAGGCTTTGTTTTGTTATTTTCTTTGTAAATATTCTAAATATCACATTCACTGTTGCACTTTCACTTTTCACTTTATTATACATTTCTGTTTGTAAACCACGATGCTCCGCATCATTGTTATTTGGTTACCTGTTTGTCCAGCACATAAGGTAATTTTTAATAGTCAATGTTACACCCTATTACCCCTTTTAAAATACATCTGGGGTCCTAACATTATTGGGGGCTCGTCCGGGATGTTAAAATCCATTTCCCGAGCTGTTAAAAATTATTTTTGTACTGTGGAAATTGTGTTGGAACAGGTTAGAGTTAGTTTGTTGTTGTTGTATTGGTTAGGGTTTAGATTGATGCGGTGTGTTGGTGTGTGCGTGGTTTACCCGTTGGCAATAACAGTCATGGTCATTTGATTTGCAGGTATTTATTAATAATTCAACAGCTGAACAGTTTGAAAAATGCAGGAAGGATGATTTGGTTGCCATTGCAGGCCATTATAATATTCCCATTGTGAGGCAAGCTCTTAAACGAGAAATGAAGGGTATTATTTTTGATCGATTGAGTGAGCTCAGTGTCCTTGTTTTGCCGGGTGCTTATGGTGGCGAAGAGACAGGCCCTCTTGGCACTGGTGTGCAGCATCTCAGTTCAGTGGGCGAGCGGAACAATGGGCAGGTTGAGGCTGGAGCAGAGGTCAAGGCGGAGTCCGAGGCCAAAGCTGAATTGCCGCCCTTTGATACTTTCTCTCCCGCCTCCATGGGGTCTAAAAATGGAGCGCGGCTGAAAGTCTTCCTGGCCTGTTTGTAAATGGAGGCACGAGAGGGTTCAAGAGTGCCAGGCCGAGTTGGAGCTGCAGCTGGAAATACGCAGATTGGAAATGGAGGCCGATAAACAGGTAAAGTTGCGACAGCTAGAGCTGGAGGCAATGAAAATTGCTGCCGGTTCGGCTGTGCAACCAAGCCCCGTATCGGTCGGTAATGTCTCTTTGGTAGTTGATCCACCCTCGACCACCTTTGATGTTAATAAACATATAGTTCTTGTGCCTCAGTTCAGGGAGACGGAGGTCGATTCATACTTCAGCACTTTCGAGCGCATTTCTGCATCATTCCGTTGGCCAAAGGATGTGTGGTCCCTGTTACTTCAGTGTAAGTTAGTTGGTAAGGCCCAAGAAATCTGTTCCACACTTTCTTTGGAAGAGAGTTTGAAGTATGAGACTGTTAAATCAACAATCCTTTGTGCATATGAGTTGGTTCCAGAAGCCAATAGACAAAGATTTAGAAACCATAAGAAAAGTGTAAACCAGACCTTTGTAGAATTTGCATGGGAGAAAGTCATTTTGTTTGACAAGTGGTGTGCTGCAAGCAAAGTTGTTGATTTCAGTGGGTTGAGGGAGTTAATTTTGCTTGAGGAGTTCAAGTTCTGCTTACCTGAGTGTGTTGTGGTACATTTAAATGAGCAGAAGGTGACTTCGTTGTCTCAGGCACCCGTGCCAGCAGATGAATTTGTGCTCGCGCATAAAAATTTGTTCATCTGCGCACACCGAGAAGACTTTAATGTCCATGTCTTCTCAATCTCAGCCCTCCCGACCGAAACCCAGTCTTCTGCAACCTAAAGAGTTTGAGTTTTTATTGTCATAAGCAGGGTCACGTAATTGCTGACTACCTTGCGCTGAAGCGAAAGCAACTGCAGCCACAGCCAAAGAGTGTAGGTTTTGTGAAAACTGTCCCAGAGATAGCCAGTACTGTACCCCATGATGATGTATCTGATTGTAGCTTTAAACTATTTCTCATGAAAGGGTTAATTTCACTGACTGGTAATTGTGAAGATCAAAAAGAAATTCAAATACTGCATGATACAGGTGCTGCGCAGTCATTTATTGTCTCTGACATGTTGCCGTTGTCAGAAAAGTCATACTGTGGTTCAAGTGTGCTTATTCAAGGCATTGAAATGGGTGGTGTAAAAGTACCTTTATTCCTTATTCATTTACAGTGTGATTTACTCACTGGTTTTGTAAAGGTTGGGGCACGTTTTTCACTTCCTGTAAAAGGGATAACTTTTATACTTGGGAGTGACCTAGTAGGAGGAAATTCTATATGCTTTAATGGCAGCATGCACTCAAGTTGTTGGACACACCAGATGTTTTTTCCCATGCAGGTGAGTTAACCAAAGCTTATCCTGATTTTTTTTCTGCGTGCACTGTTACGTGAGCTCGGTCATGTAAAATGGGCAATGGAATTAGCTTGACTGACTCTTTTATGGCTTCTGTATTTGTAAATGAATCGCCTCCAACTCAGTCTGACCTTCCCCTATCTGTGAGAAACCAGACAAGTACAAAGTCTGTAAACGCTACAGAAAACGCTGTGACAAGCCCTGACAACTTAACCTCGTCTGTCACTTGTGAACAAATTATCACTGCACAAAAAGCTGATCAATCCCTGAGTAAATGTTTTTCCTCTGCTGTGGACCCTGACATTGCCAAAGAGGAAAAGGTTGCTTACTTTGTGGAAGATGGTTTGCTAATGCGTAAATGGTGTTCTAATGCTGTTACTGACCTTGACTGGAATGCTGTGTTTCAGATTATAGTCCCCGCTGTTTTTCGGCAGCAGGTGTTGTGTTTCGCACATGATCACCAGCTGTCCGGTCATCTGGGGGTAATGAAAACTTACAGCCGTATTCTCAGACGTTTCTTTTAGCCCGGTCTCAAGAAAGATGTAGCCAAATTCTGCCGGACATGCCAAACAGGTCATTTGATGGGAAAGCCTAATCAGGTGATTCCACCTGTGCCACTATTGCCCATTCCTGTGATTGGTGAGCCCAGGTTCTAAAATCCCTTTCAATTTCTCACCAAGTGTCAAGTGCTTACCACCCATTGCTTTTGTAACTTTACTTAAAGCAGACCAAGACCACTTATAATGGTATACGATTATGTCATAAAGCTCTACGTCTGTTTAAACTATGCTTCTTTTGCATGACAGCAATATGAGATACCTAATATACATACATATATATATATATTACATTACAACTTCTGCAGATAAAAGTGAATGTTTATTGTGTTATAATGCATTATACTATTTAAGGTATAACTTTGAATAGGTAAATATTATGTAATATTAATGTACTGTATAATAATGCAATTATTTATAAGAAGTTGCAACATATAAGGTGTATTATGAAACATTATGAATGCATTATAATGCTGCCATTGCATGGCTCATCAGCTTTTGTGCAAACTTTTGGAGTGCCATGTTCCATGCCAACTCGAGTGCATGCTGTCAATAAAGCATATAGAATTTTGTCGGCAGATAGGTTCTTTCCAAACATCATGGAGAACTTGCCACATTTCTATGTATTTAGGCTGTCTCAATTGATTCTGTCTCTTCATGTAATGCCAGACTGAGTCAGAGATGTTGAGATCCAGGCTCTGTGGGGGCCATCCCCTCTGTTGCAGGACTCCCTTTTCTACTTCTATTCTAATTACAAAAGGAATCTTTAGAAATATAAAATAGATTTTCCCTATTGACACATTAAAGCAGAGCAATTTGGTCAGTGTTATTAATTTCTGTTTCCCAGGGGAGAGACTTTTTTGACAGCATTCCACAGAAGGTGAGAAATGAGACCAGGCAAAGTGTGCTCGGTAAGTGTGTTGTTTAGTGACCTGGACAATTTGTTTGTAGTAATACTTTTTGGATATTATACTGTATGTAAAGCTGCTTTCTGGTAACCAAACAACCAGTGTGAATGTGTTGCATTTGATAAGACCATATAAACCCATGAATGTTTATTTACTTAAAGGTTAAGTAGTGTAGGCTAATGTTTGTATACTGTATATCTTTATAATTTGCTGATCAGTCTAGTTGTTAATGTCTTATCTTTTGCTTTTCAAAGTGGCTCTATGGGAGCTTGAAAAATTAAAAATCCAGATCTCAGGCGTGTCTAAAGATCTTCCTCTTGGTGCCCTGAAGAATATCTCAAGCCCATTAACTGACATGCAGAGATCTATTTCAAATTATTCTCCACTGTTTGAGAAGTCAAGGAAAATCAGGTAATTTCCTCACCATTTTGTATCCTTAATTTTACATGATTCTCTGTTATTGGCAAGTTTGTGTCCCATCAATATCTCCCATTCAAAGTAAAATGTAAACATGTTTTGTTTGTTTATAGCTGGGCTGTTGGATTGATTCTGAGCTGTCTGATCTTGTTGGTGGTGGTATGTAATTTGCTGGGTCTGCTGCTGGGTCCAGTTGGACTACAGCCCAAAGATAAACCCACCGAACGTTCCTGCACATCCAACTGTGGAGGAATATTTTTCATGATGTGAGTACAATCTCAAAATTTTTAATCACATTTTTGCCTTCGCAAGTTCATTTTAAGTGGTGTGATATAATTAATTTTTAAAAGTAAACTTATTCCATGTAGTCTTTTTATTAATACGAGGTCATGAAAAATATTTATAAAATAATGGGCAAAATGTGGTTTTAAATAGTTTGTTTTGTCGCTGGCCATATCAAAAGTATTTCCCAGTAGTATTTCATGTGAACTACCCTGTTACAGTGCATTCCATTGTGATATACAGTACAATAAAATATATAATTGGAGCTGCAGTTATTTCCTCTGCAATTATGTCCATGTAGAGGAGTAGGTTTCAGCTTCCTGGTCTCCTGGATCTGCATGATAGTGGTGCTGATACTTTTCATTGTAGGAGGGAATACTTACAGCCTTGTCTGTAAACCATGGGAGAACAATGAACTCATCAAGGTATTTTCAGCAATGATGACTCATTGTGTCAGTATGACTTTGTTCAGTTTGCCAAGAGATTCGTCTCTTTGGTACTTTCCAAATGTTGGTTCAGCCTTCATATTGTATCATATCATATGCTAAATTATATTATTTATAGCTAATGTGTGTGTGTGTGTGTGTGTGTGTGTGTGTGTGTGTGTGTTTTATAAGGTTGTTGATACTCCAGGGCTGATTCAAGGGTTTGACCTGGCTAGGACTCTGAATTTAAAGACAAACCTGACAATTGCCAATGTGTACAGGTAAGTCACAGAAGGCAGCATAACTAATGATTGTCATATCTGCATTATTTTTCATTGTGCAGTTTTGTTCTTTGTGTACAATAAATAGTATAGTTTATTAAAGGGATTGTTCACCCGAAAATGAAAATTTTCTCATCATTTACCCTCATGCCATCCCAGATGTGTATGACTTTCTTTCTTCTGCTGAACACAAATTACTATTTTTAGAATAATATCTAAGCTCTGTTGGGCCATACAATGCAAGTAAATGGTGACCAGACCTTTGAAGCGCCAGAAATCACATATAGGCCACATAAAAGTAATCCATAAGACTCCAGTGGTTAAATCATATCTTCAGAAGCGAAATGATAGGTGTGGGTGAGAAACAGGTTAATATTTAAGTCCTTTTTTACGATAAATCTCCACTTTGTGAATGTGAAAGTGAAGGTGGAGATTTATGGTAAAAAAAGGACTTAAATATTGATCTGTTTGTCACCCACACCAATCATATCACTTCTGAAGATATGAATTTAACTTCTGGAGTCTTATGGATTCGTTTTACACTGCCTTTGTGATTTTTAGAGCTTCAAATGTCTGGTCACCATTCACTTGCATTGTAAGAACCAACAGAGCTGAGATATTGTTCTAAAAATCTTCGTTTGTATCCTGCAGAAGAAAGGAGGTCATACACGTCTGGGATGGCATGAGGGTGAGTAAATGATTAAAGAATTTTGATATTTGGGTGAACTATCCCTTTATATTAAAAAGTTGTAAATGAAAGAGACACATGTAAAAATAAAAGTATAATAACATACAAATTAATGCAAAAAAATTGAAATATAAAAAAAATACAACAAATAAGGTGCCGTGTGCATGGAATGAGATGACTTAAGGCAGTGCAAAATATTATATACATTTCTCGTTTCCAGTGATTGCCAAATGAATAAGCCTTTATGGACCACACTTCATCTGAATGAGCTTATCGACCTAAATATTATTTTAAATGTTTCACCGGTAAGAAATTACTCTTTTGTAAATGCTGATTTTTAAAGATAATTGTTGATAATCTCTAAATAGTTTTTACTTATCAGACTCTAATAACAGTTCAACCTGCTGATTCTCAACAGTACACAGGGCAGATCTATCGGACCTTTGAGCAGGCACAAATCAACATTGCAAATATCACAATCCTCACTCCGGAGATAAAGTACCAGCTACGAAACTTCTCTGGCAGTGCCAGTACTATGAAATGTGGCAGCATTATGCAGCAGGTACCCAGTGAAGCACAGAACAGTAGCACAAATAAAAACAAAAATAAATCAAGGATAATTTGTACACATGGGGCTTGGCATCTAATTTCAAAAGGCATTAATCTTGGTGAAGCTTCTAATATTTTATTATTTTATTTTTCAGATCACTAATGTTTCAGAGACTAATTTGAGCTTGGCTGCAGAAAGTTTGGATGTCTTGGCTTCCAAACAGGTGAGTAATGTTATTGTCTTGATCTAATGCCTTCCTGTTCTGGAGTGTGAATGAGGGGACTCACATACAGTTATTGTAACGTTGAGTGTCTAGGAGTGGAAGAGGAAGAGAGGAGATGCAGGAGTGGATTCTTTCAATCCTTTAATTATAAACGCTGGAGTGGAACAAACGCTAGAGCTAACATAACAAAATAGCAAATCAAGGAAACACTTTAACAAGATAGCAATACTTCGATAACTCAACGTAACACTTCAAGGACTGACAAAGGAATGGGCAAAACTAGAGGATATTTATACAAAAGGAACTAATGAGGGAATGGAATACAGGAGGATAATAAGAAACAGATGAAAGTGATGAGGGCAGTGAACTATGGGAGATGTAGTCTGGGGGAAAACTTCAAAATAAGAGTCCTTGAAGAAGATGAGGGAGACAGACTGTGACATTACCCCCCCCCTTAAAGGGGGCTCTTGGTGCCCAAAGAGGGATGAGGAGGGTAGGGTGACGCAGAAGGTGAAGAAGGATCCAAGGAGGATGATCCGGGGGCCTGGGGTGTGGCTTCAGGGCTGGGAATGGATCCGGAACCCTGGGAGGCAGCCACAGGGCAGGGACTGGGTCAGGAGGCGGAACCGCTGGAGGAGGAGACGTGGAAGAGTCTGAGGGCGGAGCTAGGAGAGGCTCGACAAAGGCAGGCGGAGCCATGGAAGGCTGTAAGGGCGGAACCATGGGAGGCTTGAGGGGCGGAGCCATGGAAGACAGAGCCGTGAGAGGCTCGAGGGGCGGAACTGGGGATCTTAGTGCCCGGAGCATAGCCGAAGGCTCGAAGGACCATGGTGGAGGCGGGGGCTCGGAGGACCGAGGCAGCGCCAAAGGCTCGGAGGTCCGAGGCAGAGCTGGGGGATCGGAGGACTGAGGCGGAGCCGGTGGGACTGAGGACCAAAGCGGAGCTGGAGGGGAGGAGGTCCCTGGTGGAGCTGAAGGCAGAGCCAGGTGACCGCTGGACCAAGGAGGAGCTGGGGGGATGAGGGACCCCGGTGATGCTGATAGGCTGATGGCCTACGGTGGAGACGAAGGGACGTAGAACCGAGGTGTTGAGGGATCGGAGGGCCTAGGTGGAGTCGGAGGGTCGACAGATCCCCTTGCCTGTGGTTTTGCAGGGAGTGAAGGTCGAGCTGGTGATGTGGGAGGAGCCGGCTGACAAGGAGGAGGAGGAGGAGCAAATGTTTTGAGTGGAGCCAGCAGAGGACGAAGGGCCAGGGTACTGGATGGAACCAGAGTCTCCATTAAGCTGGCTGGAACCAGCGGAGGATGAAGGGTAGTCAGGGTGGGAACTAGGGTGGGGAGCAAGTCCAGGTCTATTAAATTGGCGACAGCTGGCTCTGGGGCGGTCGAGGCTACAGGCACTGGCTCTACGGCGGTCGAGGCTACAGGCACTGGCTCTGTGGCAGTCGAGGCTACAGGCGTGGGCGCTGGCTGGTTGACCGTGGCAGACGTGGGCGCTGGCTCATTGACCGTGGCAGGCGTGGGCGCTGGCTCTTTGACCGTGGCAGGCGAGGGCGCTGGCTCGTTGACCCTGGCAGGTGTGGAAGGAGGAGTCGTGGAAGGCTTGGAAGGAGGATTCGTTAGAGGTGTGAGGAGATGTAAGGACAGCGTGGCTCAGACATATTCTAAAAAGGGAATATTCTCCACTTGCGGAAGGGCTGTGGGATGATGGAAGTTTAAGCCCATTCCATAGATGGCACAGAGGTAGGGGTCCGAGACAGTGGAGGAAGCGATGAGTTGACAGAATTTGATGGTATAATCCAGGAGAGGAAGGTTTTGTCTAAATAATTCCATTAAAGGACCAATCAGCTCCATGACTAAATGTGTTGTGCTTGTCGGGGTCTGGCTTTCTGGGAGAGGAGGATAAGTGGGATCGCTTAGAGTCTTGTGAGGAGGACGTTGGGAGGAACAGGTAAGTAAATCTGTACTCTTTGTAGGTCAGTCCTTCTGTAACGTTGGGTGTCTAGGAGTGGAAGAGGAAGAGAGGAGACACAGGAGTGGATTCTTTCAATCCTTTAATTATAAACGCTGGAGTGGAACAAACGCTGGAGTGGAACAAATGCTAGAGCTAACATAACAAAATAGCAAATCAAGGAAACAATTTAACAATATAGCAATACTTCGATAACTCAACGTAACACTTTAAGGACTGACAAAGGAGTGGGCAAAACTAGAGGCTATTTATACAAAAGGAACACAGGTGGAATACAGGTGAGGATAATAAGAAACAGATGGAAGTGATGAGGGCAGTGAACTATGGGAGATACTTCAAAATAAGAGTCCTTGAAGAAAACGAGGGAGACAGACTGTGACGGTTATTTGTGTCTTTCAGAGCAACCAAATTATCAGAAATGAACTGCATGGTGAAGCTAAAGATCTGCGAGCCCTCCAGACTGGGATTACTTCTACCATTTTGCCCTTGCTGGTATGTTAAAACAACACGAAAAAATAGTACCCAGAATCTGAATTTCAGTTCAATGTGACATTAACATTTAAGGAATTAATTAATTACAAAGTGTTGTCTTGATAAACAAAGACATGTTTATTCTAAGCACTCCACTAGTTTGCATCATTTGCTTTGGTTTACAGTGACATACATTATGTTCTTCTTTGCAGCTGGAGCTGAACTCCACCATTAAGAATCTTAGTGGAATAGCCTCACAAATCAATGCAAGTAAACACTGGAATCATTATTGTTGCCAAAGCTCTGCAATGCTGCATAATACATAGGATGTAGTATACATAAATGTACATACTGTATATTGTCTTCTGTGTGACTAGCATGAACAACAATTTGCTAACCAGTGTATAGCAGTGCATTAGCAGTGGTTTTATTTGTTAAAATGTAAAAAAAAAAAAAAAAAAAATTAAATTTGAATTCTTTATGGTTCTCACTTTAAAAATGCCCTTTTTTTTTTTTTTTTTTTACATTTTAACAAATAAAACCACTGCTATACACTGGTTAGCAAATTGTTGTTAATTTATTTTCTAGGCAACTGTGGAGAATGTTCTCCTGAAAGTTGACTATGCTCAGGACGTCCTGAACTACAACATATCACAAATAGTGAAAAGTGTAAGTGCTGCAAGATAAGGGATATATTTAGCTAAATCAGTCAACATGATTACTGTAGAAATTATGTATTACATAAAATAAATCTGACTCATAGTAGGCCTATTATAACAATAATTGTTCCTCCTTTTCTGCAGATGAGCAGGACATTCATAGACTGTCAGTTGGACATTTTTCTGGCATACGTTCAATGGGCAAATCAAACGGTACATGTTCAAATATATATTCACCTATTTATTTATATTCAAGGTGTCAAATAATATTAAACAAACTTGTTGCTGACCTCATATTATTGTGTTGTATTGTGTCAGATTACAGAGAGGGTGGGTCGCTGTGGGCCTGCAGTTGAAGCAATAGATAGATCAGCAAAACTAGTCTGTGGTCATTTTGTGGCGGCTTTGGTAAGAATTGTTCAATCCAGAATCATCGCTAGCGTTTTTTGGTTCTTTTTTTTTTACAGTGCATATAGATTTATAAGAGGTCAAGATTTTCATATAATAAATCCTTAACAATGGGCTATTGGACTTCTGTCGAACTGCTGTGTTTTATGACCCATCTCTGTTCTCAGAATTCTTTTTGGTTCAGTTTGGGCTGGTGTATGCTATTCCTCATCCCCAGCATAATTTTCTCAGTTAAGCTGGCCAAATACTACCGCAGGATGAAGTATGCAGATGTTTATGAGTAAGTTATCTTATTAGTTTTCTAAATGTATTGTGGTAGATCATGACTTGCCATACTCTAAATCAGAGCATTACTTGCTTTACACCTTAAAAAAAGAAGCAGATGGTGAAATTAATCAATTCAAATGGTTTCTGATATCTCTTTGTACAGGAACAACCACATCATGGTGAATCCTTTTCCCAGGGCTCAACTCAAATCTTCATCAATGAAAAATGGGAAACAACCCATATTCAGTGCTTAAAGGTGCACTCAGCAATTCCTGAGAAACACTGTTGATATTCGAACTCAACTGCCAAAACAACCCCCCCCCCGCATGTTTGGGCCTTAAGGCGTGGAAGTGGAGGCCTCTTTCTCATAGCTGAAGCAAAGTAATAATCTGATACATTAATAAACGACAGACCAGCAAGCACAAAAACAGCATACATAACACAGCAACTAGCGAGAGTTGGTTGTTTAGTTTGATTTTACCACAGTGACCGAAGAGGGTGCTACCAAATATGTGTTTTTAAATCTTCGTGGCTATAAAACCTTTTGCAAATGTTGTGTGGACAAATACCATTAGACGATTAGAATGAACAACAACACAGCAAATAATGAAAATAACGTTAGCTATGTAGTGGGTTAGCAAACATTTGCTACAGTAAGTTGCTGCTGCTGAGATAACTTGCAGAGAAGATAAAACGGTTTTATGCACACCAGCTCCAGACACACAACTCTTCTGCTACTAAATCTAACATCACAACAACAGCATATATGGGTTCTGTGAAACATAGCAAAATTTATGTTACCCACCTATCGAGAAGAAAAAGAGCAACTTCTGCATCCGTCTTCAAGCCTTTTACCTCTCGAAGGTCTCTCCATCGCTGAAAAGCCTCGCCGATGTTGACGCAGCTCCTAGCCCTCGACTTATCATAATCCTTTTTTTTAATTTTTTTTTTTTATATGTTTTTCATTTTATCCCCTTTTTCTCCCAATTTGGAATACCCAATTCCCACTACTTAGTAGGTCCTCATAGTGGCGCGGTTACTCACCTCAATCCAAGTGGCGGAGGACAAGTCTCAGTTGCCTCCGCTTCTGAGACATTCAATCCGCGCATTTTATCACGTGGCTCGCTGTGCAAGACCCTGCGGAGACTCACAGCATGGGGGGCTCATGCTACTCTCCGCGATCCACGCACAATTTACCACGCGCCCCATTACTGACCTTTAAATAATTAATATTTATAAAGACTGTAAAGTTTAACTTATGCACACTGACCAAGTGATCAATGAACATTTACTCAAAACACATACACACCTACATTTGAGAATTTTAAATTCTAGTTATGTGTTTAGGTTTTTATTATAAGTATTTTTCTGTACAGTACTGGCCTACAAAAGGCAAAACACAGTGGACAACTTGGACAACACTGAAGCTGAGAAAATTGCTTCAAAGTTTATGGTTTTATTGTAGTTACTGCAATTTTTAGACTTTAGGTGAGCCAAATCCTGCATTGTCTAAATTTTGACAAAATGTGTAGTTACTGCATTTCACCTTTCCTCTGTACTGTAGACCAGGGTTTCTCAACCACTGGGTCACGACCCAAAAGTGGGTTGCTGATCATTGTCTGCTGGGTTGCGAGATCTTTTCTGTCATGAGTACAAATTACCAATGAGAAAGATAGAACTGTACATTTGCAACGTTTGGGGAAACAGTGACCTCTATTGTCAAATCATGTTAATATCTCCAGGTTTGCGTAAATGACTTTAAGTCAGAGGCTGCATTTTTCTGATGTTAATTATTAGCTGTCCAATCACATTAATCCATAAATGCTATGAATCGTTCTTTTTTGGACAAGGTCTCTTTACGTAGCGTTGCATGCGCTGGCAGCGCTACTCAACACGTGGCACGTGGGCAGGGGCGGAGCTAGGGGGTGACCAGGGGTGGCCGTGGCCACCATGGACCGAAGCCTGACCACCCCATTGGCTACCCCACTCGCAGTTGCCGTTTTGGTCATTTTTGTCTTGGGCACAATTTAGTTAAGTCTTTCTACACCAAAGATCCAACGATACAAAAAATCCGCATGCGGCCCTCGAGCCATCTTTAGCGTCCCGCGTTATGATTTCATCATAAAAAATATATTTATCAATAGCCTATCAAATGTGCATGAATTCAACTGAGGTGTTCCTTTATTTACGGTATCACAGCACAGTTAGAAGGGGAAATAATCTGCAAAAGGATGTAACGAATTAAATAAACAAAGAATATCTGAGCACAGCTTATGTTTAATGAGAGTGGCGGGCGCGTTCATAGAAACAGCATGTGTGCACACGCGTGGCCTGTCAATCAAGAATGCTTGCTCAATCTCACCTGAAAGTCACTCATCAGCGCAAATCTGTAAAACTCATTTGAATAGCTTAACAGAGATATTTGCTTGTCATGAAAAGTCATAACAGGAAAAAGAATAGTTTATCCTGCAATAAAGGTGTTGAGACACCATGCAAATGCTAATTAGTGAGCTGCGTTATACCACCGCAAAACACTAAAGAGGGTGAACAAATCTTTATGGCTTCTCACTGGAGCAGTTTTGGACTAAATAGTGGATAAATCTCTCTTGTTTTGGAACATAGTATCTCAGTTGAGTGTGATGTTGAACGCTCATGGAGTTTATAATGACAGTGTCTTTGACAGTGACAACAGAACTGATCTTACCTGTTTTCTTTATTGCAATGAATGTGGGAGAAAGTGGCTCTTTGAAAAATGAAAACCAAACCATGTGAAACCTTAACTATTACATCCCTAATTTAGGCTAATATTATGATATTATATTATACAATGAAGAATTCTTAATATAAAAAATGTTCACTTTAAAAATTATATATATATATATATATATATATATATATATATTTTTATTTATTTTTTTTTTTCATTTCTTCATAGTGTGTTTGATGTTTGAAAATATTGTAGTAATAGTGTATTTATGAAATTACCTGGGCTACAAATATTGGGGGTTTAGATAATAGGCCGCTATATTATAAGCATATAAACAAAACTAGATTGTCCTGCTGTAGACAATGAATGTAGGAAACATAATGCCAAAGAAGACACTTCTAGTGCAGTGGAATATATCATAAATATGGTTTCTTGTGACAAAATTATTTGAGCATTTTATAGTTTGATTAATGAAAAGTACAAATTGCAACTACTGTAATACATTTGTGTGTGTGTGTGTGTGTGTGTTGTTATTATTATAAGACAACCTTGTAAGTTCATGTTTTAGAAAGCACTTTATGTGGTCTTACAGGCAAGGGATTTATTTATGCCACATTTTCAATATGAAATATTGATATGCTGTTATAGACATACTGCTGACATTGAAAATGTGAATGTTTTTTTTTTTTAAGACCAAACATTTCTATCAGATGACTGTTTTAATGAGGAATTCTTTAACTAGCCAATTAATAACTGGAGACTGTTTTACCTTGCACCAAGTGTTATCACCTTTCTTTGAAGAGGTATGGTCTAGAGGTGCATTTACCTCTGTCTTGTTAAACATTTCTGTCTAGCCTCATGAATTAACCACAACTCTTTGATTGCAATAAAGGTGCTCATACTACCATGCTGAACTTGTTTGTTTGCTGTAAAGATGACCCCTCTAGAACCCCCTCCCCACCAGCAACCACTCTGTCCTGTAACAGCGGCCACATGACACAACTGCCATGACAGCAGTGTGCAGATCAGGGAGAAGTCAGTGCTAGTGCAGTGGAACAAGCATTCCACACATATCTTTGCTGCTTAGGAGAAAGGAACAGCTATCACACAGAACAGACTTTATTCACGAGTTTGATACTCTGATGAAAATGTTACATGTTTAGAAAGTAATGTAGTATAGTAGCTTTCAAAAAGCATTAGTGTTGTACAGCTTGAAAAAGACTTCAGTTTAAAAGTGTGCCAGAATATTGTTTGAAATAGGATGTTTGCAGGTTGTTCAGTTTACTTAATTAAAATGAACTAAATCAACACATTTCTAGAACATTTTGTCACAACTTGATTTTTTTGGGATTTAAAAAGTGTGTCTGTTAGGCTGGAGTTTTGGGGGTTACCATTGTGGTGAAGATTGGCACTTGTGGTTAGTTTGAGGATTGACTTGCACTTTCAAGTGACCTCTGATCTGAGGGCTGCTTAGCTCTATAAGCAGTTGCTATCAAAATGACAGTGCAACAGTTAAACTGTCCTTATACTTACTCACCAGGCATATACTAATAATTAATAAAACAAGTTAAGTAGGACCAAAATAAGAAAATGTATTAAACATTAGTAACACTTGTCTGACAAACCTAATAATGTTGAGTTAACACTACTATAGCGCATTGATTTGACCTAATCCAACTAAATTATATTGGCTGAATGAAACTGACTTAATTTGAATGAAAGAAATTTTGTCAGATTAGAGTAGGTCTACTAAGCATTTGTATTATAAAGTGTCATGGACACTTAGACGTGTGCTAACAGGGGCATACCAGGGATAACCGTGCAATTGGTCTTGATATTATGTAAATCCATTTTCTCTCATGTTATGTGCAGTACATGGAAAAATGATTTCATGTGCTCTCTTAGCATTAAACAATGCCAAGCCTTGGAATGATTATTCAAACAAGTTGATCAAATGGATCAATCAACCTCAGCAGACAGAATTTAGCACAGGTTTGTCTAATACTTATTAGTACATGTGCATAAATTGTTTTTAAAATTACCCCAACATATTCGCACAAACTTAAAGGCATAGTTCAACGAAAAGTGAAATTTACTCACAATCATGTTGTTCCAAACTAGTATGAATTTCTTTAACCCACAGAACACAAAGGAGATGTTAGGCAGAATGTTAGCCTCAGTCACCATTCACTTCCATTGTGTGAAAAAAACAAAATATGCAATAAAAAATGAAGACCGAGGCAAACATTCTGCCTAACATCTCCTTTGTGTTCTGTGGGAAAAAGTTATACTGGTTTGGATCAACAAGAAGGTGAGTAAACAATGACAGAATTACATTTTTTTGGGTGAGCAATCCCTTTAAAAATGATATCTAATTTATTTATAGGCTAATGCATCTAATTTTCTGTGCATTTAGGTAATTCCTTTAGATCATAGAATGTACACAGTGAACAAAGCAGCCACTTGGAATTTTTAAACTCAATGGCCTCTGTATACTCTGTCATACTTAGTTCACACATGTGGTTTGCAAAGAGAAAGAAGTGTAACTTAAAGGGTTTTAGGCCTCCAAATAGAATTTAGCTGTGCCGAGCCAATTCAATACAACACAAGCCCCTGAAAGAAGTGTAACTTAAAGGGTTTCAGGTCTCCAAATACAATTTTGCTGTGCTGAGCCGATTCAGGACAGCACAAGCCCCTGCTATGTGTTTTAGTTTGAAACTTTAATTTACTGCATAATAGAATTTAGTTCAATTCAATTTGAAGCAGTGCTGTATGAATGCTTCTTCTGCTTAGCCCTAAGGGAATGCAGTGGGTGCGGCTGCACAGGCTTCGTATGAATTCTGAATTCCCCTCTCTGACCAAAAAAACAGAAGTTATTTGTATACTAATGATGAACCTTGATGTCTGTGAGGGAAGTTACACAATATTTCATGACAGAAATTGCTCACTTTAGTGAAATATAGCTCCTCATTTAATTGTTGGATTGAGGAAGAGACCTGGAAATCTTGCCGACAACGACTGAGTGGCAGCAATTAATTAGTCACATTTAATTGCGTTCTACAATGTTAACATCCCTGTAATAGCACTGTCCTAAGTCAAGGATATGTTGATACAAGAGCAACCTTTAAAAACACATTTGTAAGGCATTTAGCATGTGTATCATTGAATTACCAAGTCTGAATAGTTTGATACATCAGCATGCACATTACATGATATGCTGCTGTACATTTCCTGCTCACTTCAATAATGACCAATATAAATCTTAGCTGTGATCTTCACAAGAGATTGTCTTGAAATAATTACACCAGCATATGATGGCAACTGTAGTGTCAATAGAAAAACAAACAACAAAAAAGACATCAGGGCTTATAAATAAATTATCTAGAGCATGAAATGAAGATAAGGACAATTAGCTGTTAATGCTTAGTCATCTCTGACCTTCCAATAGGATCAGGGTGAAAGCATGCCTGCATGTGGTGATTCATTAAAAGGACATTTCTTAAGGTTAGAAAAAAAGAGAATTAGGAATACTGTTAAAAAACAGACTAGTCCATAAACTAAACATGATGAAATGCAGTAAACCAAATAAACGTTACAACAACATATATTACAGTCTATAACAGTAATAATTCAAGCTGTAATTAAACAGTTGTACAATGCAGTTAGTACTTTACAATTTTAATTGTTAAAGGGATAAAGTGAAGTCGTAATTTTCTCACACTTACATTGTTCCAAACTCATTTTACTTTCTTTTATCCATGGAACACAAACAGAGACTTATGTTAGCATCTGTATTCCATACAATGAAAGTGAATGGTAACAGCGCCAAACATTTTGCAGAACATATCCTTTTGTGTTCCATGGAAGAAAGAAAGCAAATAGGTTTGGAATGATACGAGGGTGAGTAAATAACGACAGCATTTTCATTTTAGGGTGTACTATCGCTTTAATGAAAATCGTCTGATTCAGAGAAGCCCCATTATTCTGTTCAGACCATGCATTGTAATTAATACTTCTTAAGACCAGGAAATCAGTATTGAATAGAAGTCCACTTTCTATAGGAAGGGTAGCCATATGATTTGTGAGGGAGAAAGTCAAAGAGGACCAGCTTAAGATGTCACTTGAGGACCAGGGAGAGTTCTCTGCTTAGATGCCTGTAGCTCACTGTCCATCTCAGCACCAGCTCTGGACAGTCCCTTTGCCTGGCGTGGAGGAGTAGGTGGAGGAAGCGTGGTGGGTGACTGAAGGATATCTGCATACCTCTGGCTAGGTTTGGTCTCCCTTTGGAGAACTTTCCTCAGCAGTGGTTTCAGAAGGCCAATTGTGACCTGGCTGCCAAGGGCCTCAAATGGTCCTGAGTTCTGCGTGGATGGAGGCAGGTTTTTCAATACTGTATTAAGTATGCTAGTGACAGTCATGTCCTCAGGGCACAGGGTCCACAATAGGTCCAAGTATGGGTCCAGGTCCCTATGTTGGGCCACTTTACACAGCAGAGTGCTGAAAATCTCTTTATTTAGAAGTGGGCTCTGCCGGCAAAACCTCTCAGCTACTTGGGTGACCCGCTCCCACTGGCCCTGTTTCATGAGAATCTGCAAAGCCTGCATTATGGCTTTAGGCCTCTGACTGCACAAAAGCAGCTCCACTTGAAGGTGTTGGTTGGCCCCTTGGCACGGGAGCACTGTCAAGGCCCGTTTATAAAGTGGCAAACTCTCAGAGCTCTCCTTTACACTGTAACTCCATGAAGAGGTAGAGGAAGCGCCAGCCTGCTGCTGTGCCAGCTCGAGAAACCTGGGCAGCCAGCTTGACTGGAATTTGAAGATAGAGTGGCACAGCAGCTCAAAGACAGGGAGTGCTACATTCACCGTAGTGTGTTTCTGCTGACCGTTGCAGTGAGCAAAGTTTGCTGTTGGTTGGACAGGGCTGAGAATGATTTTCCACAACTCAGCAGGGGCCTTGGAAGATAACAAACCCTCACCGCTGCACCTCAGATGCAGGACAGCTTGCATGGCATGCCAGGATTCGGTGGGAAAGAGATGGAAGATGCTGTTCAGGTATTGAAGGTTTTCCTTCTCTATTTCAGAGCTGAGGAGTCTGCATATTTCCTGCTGCACCAGACTTCCACAATAGCTTTCCAAGTCCTTCTTGGAGGCCTTAACCATTGATGTTTTAACATCCTCTAGCAAAACAAGACTCCTAAGCTCGGATTCGAGCGAGTGCATCAACCTTTCTTGACCTGAGGAATTTTTCTCAGCACTTTTGGACCTCTGGTTGCTGAGGTAATCCCTGAGGATGGCAGCTAGTGAAATGGGAGCCTGAAACATCCCCCCCTTTTTGAGCTTCTCCACTGTGAGCTGTGTGCTACTAAGACTTCTCTGCTGATAATATTTACATGCCTCCTCAAACACAGCTTCAACCAAGCGTGCACTGGAGTCAATGGCTTCTGAATGTGTCGACGAAGACCTTGGTTTAGCATCTAGTTCTGTTTGCTTGACCACAAATAGCCCTGTCTCTGATAACATTTGCGGAGAGTGACTTTCCAAAGAGTTAATAAACAGAAGGCCCTCTCTTTTCAGACTTATTCTCTCCAATTCTAAACCACATTTTGTATCGATTAAGAAGAGAGTCCTGCCTACTGTTAGTGCCAGGGTTTCATTATATATATTCAGGCTATTTAATGTCCCACATGCACTAAGGCAATTGTCAGGCAATTTGTATATCTTCTGTAGACTGCCGTCCCTCTTCAAAATGCACACCCATCCACTGCTGAGCAGAAGTAGGAGATCTCCAAAACCAGCAGGTGAGAATCCACATATATCTGGAGGATTAATGGAAGAGAGAAAGCCAATGCAGTCTGTAACAAGTCTCTTAAAGTCAGATTCCTTGTTTGAGCTTTTCATAAGAAGTGTCCCAATACAAGCACTATGCACATTAAAAGTATCATGCTCGGGTGACCACGCTAGAAACACTTTGGAAGCATACACGGGAGAGGTTTCCCTCATGTCAGGCAGCAGGTATGCTAAATCCCCAGAACTGATGACCATGTATCGAGGATTATTGTGCAATGCCATTTTCACACTGCCCAAATTGACACCCCCCTCATTGACTTCTATAGTCTTTTTGCATATGCAGTATCTGAAGTTGCTGCACACATTACCGGAGCTCTCTGATTGGGGTCTCTCTTCACACCATATAATGAAATTTTGACACATGCACACGGATACCACTTTTGCTCTGGGGCTGTTACACAGATCCACAGTGTGTAGTAAATGCCAGCCTGATTTGCACTCCAGGAATTTCCAGAATTCCACTTTTCCGTTCTCAAAAATCACTCCCAGGACAGAGGCCCCGTCATCCGCTTTGCTTTGGGCAATATAAATCACATCCACTATCGGCATATTCCGCGTTAACGCTAAATCAGCATGTCTCTGTGACTGCATGAGATGGGGTCTCAGATATTTATCATATGTCACGAGACCACTGTTGGGTTGACGCACAATAACATGAATGTGACGTCCATTTGGACTCACGCGAACATCAGACAGGCAGTTTTCAGAGGAGATGTTGGAGTACGCCTGTTTTAAAAACTCTTTTAAATCATTTCCTCTCGTGAAATCGCCGAAATCGGTCACTTGTTCCAGCGCAAGTCGCGTCATGTTTGCAGAAATAAAAGTCGATGTGGATAGGAAGCACAAGATGCGCGTGAAACGCGTAACACTCTCACTTTAGACCAACGGTCATCCACGACCTTCTAAAAACACTTCCGACGGTCATCTCACTTATTAACTCCATGGTCGCGAATGTCAGCTCTATAGTCCATAAATCATACGAAATAACCGTTAATTTCTCTTGTGCTGTCTCTTTCTCCCACTCCTCCTGACATCACGAGTTTGTTAATTTCCGGACACGGAATGGCTGGGTGTCAAAAATGAGTATCCGCCTTCCTAGACAGCACTTTCGCTGCGATTTTGGTACATTGAAATGCTGTCTAGGTAGGAAACTCTCTAAGTTTTGAAACGCGGCCTAAACGTTTTTTTTTTTTACTCTGCAGAAGGGAGGAGTTAACAATCACCCTACTCTATGATCGGAAACTATTTGTATGAGAAGTCCTATAGCTATTTATCTGTTTTTCACTTTTCGTCCACACAAATATTATATTATTGCACAGGAGATATTTATTTAATGAGCTTATATTGCTGAAGATACAAAACGCATACTCATAACTTTGTGCATTTTCGATATGGTAAAAATGACACAAGAATACATTTACATTTAGTCATTCAGCACACAATTTTATCCAAAGCGATTTAGAACATAGCAAGCAATTTGTCATACAAAAGTCAACAATATCTGCAGTCAGACAGAAAATAAGTATTTGTACATAGTCACGTAATAACATTACAGAGAAAATAATCACAGAGAAAATAATTTTACATCGATTGCATTTCCTTTATATTGTTGCATGTTTTCGGTGCATTTTTTAAAATGGAATTTTTAACATATAATTCAACGTCATTTACAAAATGTGAGAAATCTGCTTTACATAGACAGACCATTTTTTATTTTGTGTATGGTATTTATTTTCCCAGTATAATTATACCTGTACAATATAAATACTTCTTTACATTTCAAAATATTACATTTAAAATAAAATATCGCATCAAATACACGAACTATCACCACGCTCTAAAAATATAGGCTATCGGAAGTGACGTATGGCAAGCAAATAAACTTCCTTGAAGTCCCGCGAAGTTTTTACGGTTGATGCAAATGACAGGGATGGACTGTGCACGTTTTAAAGTTTGTAAGTTTACGTAGTATAATATGATTTGCTGATTTCTATACATCGGTGTTGGTTGATTGTTCACTGGCTTTATTTTTTAAGCCTGATCGCGTTTATAGATCAACTGCAGTGAATAGCAAGACCGGAATCAACAAATATGGCTAGCATCAACTAGTACAAAGGCTTTTAATTTCTGTATTTACACTGATCACCAGATACAAGTTATCCTACTTTATTGTTTAATGAGCCAACTTATTAAAAAGACGTATGTCTGCAAGATTCGTTGGTATACATTGTGAAGCATGGACTGTTGTCTCGTTACCTTGTGATTAGCAGAAACACATGGGGGAGTTGACATGTCCAGCATTATTTCTTTTTAAATCAACGTAAATTTTTAGCGTAAAATGTATTTATACTGTGCGTACGTATAAGGGAATGTGGATGTTTAGATGTTGTGACTGCTCACCATTTGTTTAACCATCTTTTGCCTTAATTTATTTCATTTTAAGTAGTGCAAAATAATGTTTTAAAATTACAAAATCCCACGTTTTCTCTCTTTTAATATGAAAACAGCATGCATAGTAATTATAAAAGAATTAGCAAACCCCCCCCCCCCAAAAAAAAAACAACAAAAAACAAGGTTAAACATTGTTTTTTTTTCTGCTTTTCAGTAGTTCAGATATTTACTTGCCAACCTTTTCACAAAAATGTATGTATTTTTAGTAACACCATTTATATTGTTATATTTATAAAACATGTTTATGAGAAAATAATATAAAAATATTGATTTTATTTTGACATCAACAACAAAAATGTCACTTGATGCATGTCCTTGTACTTGAAAACCATGAACAAAACTATGCAACATAAAAGGAAATACGACCCAGGATGCATTAAATACATGTTATGTTTTTACTATGGTGGTTCGACACTTGACTTCCAATGTAAAATCTGGGTCCTGAAGCAAAACCAGTTGAGAACCACTGAGTTAAAGGTACAGACAGGAGCAGTCTGGCTGTGCGGTCGCACACCTACAGTATGTGTTAATTATCATAGGACATTACTTTAAAAGCTCACACAGTTGATGTTATTTTTCATTTAGTAGTTAACTAAAGTAAACTAACATGCTTTAGTTATATAACATGTTATAGTTACATGCTATTTTTTGTCATGTTTATAATTCTGTTAGCTTTCTTATTCTATTTATTGTATTTTCAAAAGGGAGACTTTTTTTTTTACACATACTTCAATAAAAAAAAAAAAATTGTTTCAAATTTCAATTATAGTAAAGCGTTTGTTCAACCAAAAAAAAAAAAACCTTCTGTTTTCACTCCTTTAAGGGTAATTGTAACTGATAATAATAATTGTGTAATACTGTATACCGTGAAACCGTGATATTTTCTGAGATGGTTATCATACCATGAAAATCTCATACCATTGCAAAACTAATATATATATTTAAAGCAATTTAATGCAAATAATTTATAAGGTTTTTAATTTCCAATAAGAGCTAGAAATTATACAATTATAAAGTAAATCCATGAAAAACATTATTTTTTCTTTTGATGCTTACAACTCTTTTAAAAGTAATTTTCACAATTTTTATTAAATGAAACCTCATTTATATCAGCCAGCTATAAACATTTGTAATGAGTTTAAATCAGCAGAATTCACAATAACAATCAATACATCACACAAAACCAAATAAAAATATATGTTTTTACATGATAAACAAGCGTAAGACATTGTGACAATACAGTACTGGCCCATTTGTGCAAGTGACAGTTCCATCTCACACCAGCACCGGGTTCTTATTGTTGAGTCCTGTTAAAGTATTTATTTTCAGTGTCCCACATACTGTACAATACTATACTATACCTTGGTGAAAGCTGTTTAATTTGGGTAAAAACATATCAATGTAAAAGATAATTTTGGCTGATGGTAGATGGTTTTAATTTTTGTTTTTATTGGGACTTAAATTCATAGTTTTAAAAATTTAAGTTTTTCTTTTATTCGTGACCTGACTACTGTGTCTTTCTGAACAGAAAATCAAGCAGCTTTTCAAACACTGGAGATGTCTGATCGGAAGAGGAAGTCTCGAGGGAGTCAAGAGGAGCAGGCAGGACCATCCAATGGAGTGGGTGGGCGGAGCAGGCCAGAGTGGGCTGGTGATATTGGTGATGAAGATGATATTGGTGCCGGACCCTCTGGTATTAGTGAGGAAGATGATGATCCAGCACGCAGGAGAGAGATCAGAAGCAAGTACAGGGATCTGATCAATTCTGTCCAACGTAAGTATAAGATTTGCAAAATCTCCGTCTCTGTATGACTGTCAAAGTTTGCTTTATTTATGCAGTTTGCTATTTAAAGATAAAATGTGTAATTACTGAGCAATGGAATTGCAAAAATAATTGTTATTGTCATACAGGTTTTCTTCCATTGGTCGGTCAAAACAGATAGCCCCCCCCAAACTCACACCATTGGTTCAGCTAATTTGCTGTGGTGGGCTGGTTGGGATACCCAGACAAACAGATACATTTTTTTAATCGGTCCACAGTGTTTTATTCTTTTCGGCAAAATAAATGCACAAATTGCTTACTTATAGCTGACTCTTCACATTAAGCTGGTATAGGATAAAGTATTTTAACACTGAAAAAATTACACACTTCAGCTCTAAGTTACAAAAGTAATGTAGTGTAAAGTATATTTGAAAAGTGCGTTGTTCTTTTTGTTCACAGAAAATCGTGAGGACATGTTGAGCCCTGCCAACAATAAACTCACTGATGTTTTAGAAGAGGCCAACAAACTGTTTTCCAGTGGTAATATACACACTCCATATTCTGGCACCTACTATTGCAATTCGGTGCATTAATTGGATGCATGATTTGCCACACCTCTACAAACACAGTTTCTATGTATGATGATTTTATGGTGTTTGCGTGAATCTTCTTCTGTGGGGTTGCAGTGGTGTGTCTCTGCTTTCAGTCAGACAGGCTCGCGAAGCAGCACTGGACGCTCAACTCTTGGTACTTGCCACTGATCTGGGCAAGGAGAAGGCCAGCCAACTACATGCTGAAGGCTCTGCATTTGATCCTACTGCATTTGCAGAGCATTTGGTATGTTACAGGGAGAAGAAGAGGCCATATCTCGTATTTCAGCTCAGAATATAAATGTAACCTTTTGCACTTTCACTCTGAACTGATTTTCATGTTGATCATTCTAGTTGTCCTTCATGGGTCTGAATCGTTTGGAGGAAGATGATGATAATCAAGATGGAAACGATGGATATTTACCACAAGATGCCTGGCAGAAGCTTGCAAAAAGATCTGAGTACTGCTTCAAAACAGCCCCTTCATTCCACTACATGTGAGTAAAGTCTGTAGTTAGTCAAGTGAAGTATAGAGATCAGATATTTGTTCATAGCTTTTAACAAGGAGAATGTTCTGATTTGTTGTGATGAATAGCCTACTACAAGTTTATATCTTTTGCAGATACCTCTCATAGCCTTTTAGGAGAGTTTACAAATAAAATTTGCATTAATGTTTTTTTATTTTTTTTTATTCAAGGTTGGGCTCATTTTTGGCAGAGCCTCCCCCGCCACGGCAGAGAGTTGAAAGACAAAGGAAAGCACCCAGCAAAGAAGCAAAACGAATTATCCCCACTCAGGTGTGCACAAGCAAGCATCCATTTTCTCTCCAAATATCTTTTGTTATCTATCTGGTTAGTTCCAGTTCCTGTTGGCTGCCAAAAAGTAATGTTGAAATTAACCCCAGAGCAGGCAAGAGTTGAAAATAATTAGCAAGAAATCATTTCATGTCACTTTTTATATCATTTTGACTTAAGTAAAACATATCTAAAATAATCTTTTATATATTTGATATATTTATATAATTTTTATGAGTTGTATCTCCCAGGACATGTTGCCCTATTAAGGTGCAAAAAAGTCTAAGTCATCAATATTTCTGTTTTAGTTGATGCGAAAAATGATGAGTTTCTGACTTCTCCTCATATTTTCAAACATATACGAGTGAGTGTGTGTGTGTGAGAGTGTATGTGTGTGTGTGTGCGCAGATTACTTGTGAATTGTAATCAGATACTGATTACAATTTCCATGACAAAAAAATGCAACCAGTAATGTAAACTTGTTGATTAAATTTTTTGGGGGTAATCTAATCTGATTACTTCCAACCTAATTCTATTTTATTTGATGTCACATGCATTTGAGTAGTATAAACTTGTATCATTTTAACATAAAAGTACAATAACAAAGAAAATGTATTCCATTCTTTATTTCAAACAAATAGAGCCTCACAAAAAGAGTGCCTTGTGACATTTTTAAAAAGATCATCAAACATTACATGAATTAACAAACAATAAATATTAAATCTAACAGCAATGACAGGGCATGGACAAAGTTTATAATTCAAAACACTGAGACAACAAGTTCATTTTAAGTGCATAAAACAATAGAAACATAACAAATATTAATTGGTCATAAAATAATAAAATCAACATAAAAGGATTCTAAAATGAACAAAAATTAATAACCATAAAATCAACAACAATGGCGTTGCTAGCTATATCAGTGTTATGCTGATTTAGAATGAAAAATGCAAAAGATTGAAAACAAGAGAATGATTAGGGTGATCAATACATTATTAACAATTCACTGCCGTTGCCTTCTTAATATGTAATCATGTAATCCATAAAAAAGTAACTGTACTCCGATTACGAATATTTTAAAATTGAATTTAATCCAATTACAAGTACGTGATTTTTGTAATCAGATTACGTAATCCAGATTACATGCAATCTGTTACTACCCAGCACTGTTTGTAACAAAACTGAGAAAAGTTTAGCTTTAAGGTTGCATGTATGACATGTGTAAGTGTTATAAATGTGTATGTGTAATATAGTGGATTAACCCTTTTTTCTTCCCTTAATTTGGCAACATATCTCAGGGGATACGCAAACTTCAAAATGTGCTAAACAAAAGCATGAACAATTTTCTTCATCCGCATCTTAATAATAGCAGTTTTAAAGGTTTTTTTTTTTTTTTTTTTTTACTGAAGAAAAGTAAGATTAATATATAATTAATTATCACAAAGTCAGCATGTCCTGCACCATGGGCGGCCATGTTGGTTTTAGGTCAGGCTGACTTAACGATCACAAACAATTTGAACCAAGTCATGTGACCCACATACTCAAAACAGACCCAACTATGATAAATGGTAAGAAGACTGGGTGAGAAACTCGTTCTCATACCCCTATAAGAAACTAAAGAGTATGTATCTTGTGGTGCATGTTGCCTGTTTTAGGGTTAACAAAATATCTTGTCATCACAGCTGAAGAAAATGGAAGAATCGCACCAAGAGGCTACAGAGAAGGAGGTTGAAAGGATTCTTGCATGTCTGCACCGTTACTTCGCCGATGACCGTAAGCATATTTGTCTTAGTAGTTCTTGACAACACAGATTTAATTCTTTAAATGCAGAATCTATGAAAAAACACCATCAACCTTTTTCGGAACAGCTGAGTTACCCATTTCGTATTACGAATTCGTCATCGACCCCCATTCCTTCTCTCGGACTGTGGAAAACATTTTCCATACGTCTTTTCTCATAAGGGTGAGTCAAGAGGCTACAGTAGCTGCGGAGTTTCAACATCGGTCACATAATGGAGTATAATACAAATTAAATGTTTATTTTTATAACCCTCAGGATGGTCTGGCGAGGATGTACTTGAATAAGGATAAGTTTCCTTGTATAGGTAAGATTGCTGATACATTTATGAACAAGTCACCGTTTTGGTTCTGCATTCAGGGGACAGATGCACAGATACATTTTTAGTGTGTATTTACTTGCAGATGATATTTATATATTTAATATTTGTGTGTGATAGCTCCAGTAGAGGAAGGTGAGATAGAGCCTGGTGGATCTGCAGTCCGTCATCAATGTGTTGTCTCCATCAGCCAGGCAAGCTGGAGGGTGAGTACCTTATGACTGTGTGTTTGATTGACATTTTCACTATTCAAGCAAATTTGAGTTGGAATTAAAAACAAATATTAATAAAGGGTTTTCTGAATGGCAAAAATTGCCACGGAAATTATTTGAAAATTCCAGAGCTATTTAAGATGGATTACAAAATGAAAGTTGTTTGCCATGTTTAAATAATGGTTATTTACCATGAAACTGTTATGATAAATGATAAATATCCTTGATCTTTTTTTGTTGTTGCAGGAAATCATTGATGCCTTTGATATTAAGGAAGCTCTAATCCCTGTTCCAGAAGTTTTGTCACAGGACAGCTAAGTAAGGAATAAGTGTAAACAACTGTAAATCAGCAAAATTAACATCTTACGTTGTTAACTGCAAACAACAAATCATTTGTAATTCTACAGTTTTTTTTCTTTTTCTATATTTTTAATGTTGGTGATCTAAATTTTAAGAATTATATTCTTGTTTTTTGTATAATGTGTAATAATTGTGTCTTATACAATAAATGTAAGTGAATGTGCAGTGTCAGATTCAAACCCAAGTTTTGCAATGGGATCTCTTGAAATAAAAACTGAAGTGTTTCCATTTAATGGAAATATTCAGTGTAAATGTTATATCTAAGATGTCCAGAACAAAATATGCAGTCCCGCAGGAAAAGCATGCTAAACAAATCATCAGAAAAATGTTATTGCCTATTGGTGATAAAATATTTTATATCACCACATAGGGGAGAATCTCATGGGAGATTTCTATTGACACCTAGATTAATCTTCTAGTCCACTCAGAGGCTTAGATATTTGATGAAACAGTGGGGGTGTTCCATGAACTGATAATTAGACTGAATGTCTATGGACGAGCACATCTGTAAGGGGTGAGATGCGTCAGAGCGCCACCTACATTCCAGATCTGCATTTTGTGATGGAAGGTGAAAGAGGAAAAAATATTATTTCTACTACTTGCTGCCATCTAGTGAAAACAATAAGACTTGTTAAAGGGAGATAGAGTGAACAGAACCAGAATTACATGCTAATGAATTTAGGAAAAATTTGTATTTTATATATATAAAATATATATGTTCATCATAACATTGGAAACATATACAGTATTATGAGTCCTATTTTTTTTTTTTTAATGGGGGGGGGGGGGGAGGGGTGTTCTGAAATAATTTGACAATGTTTTTGCAAAAAGTCCACAGTATGTTTAAATGGTGAGCTTTTAAATTAGAAAAAAATGTGTTTAAGGGGTTAATTACTCTTTTGGTAAATTTTGTTTTAGCAACAGCTCTGTGGTATAAACTATTTGTTCTAGTTTGATCTATGTTCCTGTATATTGTTGTTACTATATCAGGTCTGTAGATTTTTGTAGGTCATTATTTTATATATATATAAAGCTTGCTTTGTTAGCCACTATGCAAAGTTTAATGCTAATTTGCAAGTCAAAACACAACACGAGTGTGTTTATATTTATGGCCAGTGTTGGAGAGTAACGGAATACATGTAACGGGATTACGTATTTAAAATACAAAATATAAGTAACTGTATTCCACTACAGTTACAATTTAAATCGTTGGTAATTAGAATACAGTTACATTCAAAAAGTATTTTGATTACTGAAGAGATTACTTTGCATTTTATTGTAATTTGTTTCATTTAATATTTAGTCCTTTCAGATGGAAAAAATGTATACATATAAATTATGTGATCCAAAGTGCATTTGAACAGCAGTGAAACGTTTCTTATGATGTGTTACAGAGAAGAAAGTTTAAGTAAGTTTTGAGCACAAGAAATAGAATAAACCTTGTGTAAATTGTCAGCTTTACGCTAAGCTAAAAAGCTATTTCTAGCCATTTTACATGCACATGTTACCAGGCACGATCATATTTTTTTATCAAGAAAATTCACATTAGATCATAATTAATTTTTTTTATAGTAAGACCTTTGCCATTAGGGCACAAATTATATTCCTGATAATAATTGTTGTATTGTTTTCCTGTTTCAATTAATTAGATTTATCTTGTTTTAGAAACAACACTGCATAAGATATTTAGGTTTTTCTGAGAATGTATTTTTAATGTGTATTTTGTCTTACTGTACTGGCAGAGTTTTTATAGTCAAAACAAGTGAAAAAATCTACCAGTGCTGAAGAAGTAATCCAGAGTATTTAGAATACGTTACTGACCTTGAGTAATCTAACGGAATACATTACAAATGACATTTTACAGCATGCATTCTGTAATCTGTAGTGGAATACATTTCAAAAGTAACCCTCCCAACCCTGTTTATGGCACAGTTTGCAGCACACTTCCTCCTGTATATTTTACATTGAAATAGAATTAGACACTGCTAGTGTATTAAACAGGTTTCATTCCATTTAAATTTCCTAGTCAAAATCATTAGTCTTTGCACTAAAGCATGTAGTAAACTTGACATTCAAATTGTGCCATATACTTCCCTGGCATTAAGTACATGTAGGTTACAGTTGAGCATTACCGCCTAGTGGTAAAATATTGGCTTTATTTGGGATTTAAACGTTACTCTGCTCACCGAGTAAACCTCTAAAGACACGAATAAATGAGAATGCACAGGATTATAAAGCTAAATATAAGAGATTTAAAAAATTCTTTTTCAAGAAAGTGTTCATTAGTACATCTTGATTGCTGCCTATAGTCAAAGATATTTACACTTTATGTGGCAATAACTGTAACGCTTGTCTGTCCATTACAAATTCGTTTGAGTCTATATAAAATCATTTATTAGTAGGTAGAGGCCATATTTAGAGAGTCCATGATGTGCACATTGGCGTGGCCCTCCATATGCACACGGATTGGCCCAAGCTTAGATTAACTGCCCTGTAGTTTGATCCCACTGGTATCTGAAGCCTTCTGGAGGGATCTGCCTTGTGTAAGAAGGTAATCATCCACTGCTGTCTGAGTAACACTCATGTTCACGAGTTGCTTCTCACAGTAGCAGGGACTTTTTGGGCGGCATAGTGGCGAATATCTGTGCTTAGGTCAGTGGCTGTGATTGCAGTGTAGTATTTGGAGAGCTGGTATGTTTTATTGTGGGCTTCTCACTACAGCTGTCTTGCTGCCTTAATTGGACATCAAGGTGGCAGTTTCTTTGACTTTCCTCTCAAACATCTAATTTATTAAAAAAATTGTCTAGGCTTACTATCTACTTGTTGGATTGGTTTAAATGTACAGAGTTTACCAGGATAGGTGAGGTTTTATGCAAACAAGGAAGAGAGAGTTCCTGCATTTGATGCTACTTGGAATTGATCCAGGTTTTTTTTTTCAAGACAACACTTTATGTTTGGGTCTGTGGATTGGCTCACTGGTTATAGTTCTATATTTCTCTATTTCATGGAGGGAGAGATAAGAAACTATATTATCATTTGAGAACTGACTTTTCAGCAAAGGAAGTTTGTTGTTCAGAAGTTAGAATTAATTTAATTCCTTAAGAAAAATGGTTAGAAAAGCAAAATTTTTTCTAACCAATAAGCATAAAACAGCTGTATCTTTAAGCATAAAGACTATCGGCTACTGTCACGCTTTAGTTAAACTAGCCAGTTAAGAATTAGATATGCATATTGCACAATTCTGCATGCATAGGTGTTCATTTGAGCGCCTGAGCATTTTGCCTTCACTTTCTATATTTGCTGAAAGCTACATCTTTTTTCAATGATTATCTAGATTTGAATATAATCATTTATATGAGGTGCAAAAGAAAATCATAGCAGCAAGAGGTAGCCCATGCCAAAGACAGGGTCTTAGATCAAAAGCATGAAAATGTTCTCCTTTTTTAAACACTAGTTAATGATTCAATGATATATTGATGAAGTCTGTGCATCTTCATGAGGATTAATCTATTTCAGTATGTATGCATGTCCTTTATTTTGTGAAATACTTTTGTTTCCCTCACTGTCCCATTTTGGTTGACTGGCTGCATCACTTCTCTGCGATTTCATTTGATGTTCAGCACCACATCATCCTGCCCGCAGCTGTTGCTCTTTTCCCTTCAGATTCCCTGTTCTTTTTATTTTTCTCTTTCTTGTTCCATATCTTTCTCATTCTTTCTACTCCCCCCTCCTCTCCCTGCTTGTGTGACGTTTGCTGTCAATAACAGAGGGGTTTTTTACCCACTGGCAGTGCTGTATCCATTTGCATCACTGCCAAACCTGAGGAATGGAGAGAAAATTTGAAGACACCCTTTTTGATTTCTTAAACTGTCCTATTTAAATAATTGCCTTGTTATGTAACAGTGCATGAGCATGTATGTCACAGATATACCCTGGGCATTGCAGTAGATGAGACTCACTCAAACACATTCATATGAGGGTGTCCTTGCACATTTGCACTCACTTGCTCACTCCCTTCCTGGATTGCTCAGCGATGCCATGTCTCTGTAGTGGTGATGCAATTCTGGAAAGACTATTTCTGCAAGCCTTGTAGTGCTGCCTTCACCTCTCCGCAGGAGGACATGGAATACAGGATGGGAAGCTGCATTGGAATCGCACGTAACCAGGTAACAGCTCCGCGCTGCATCTCTCAGAGACTGCAGACAGATTGGCAAAATGAGAAAAAAAATACCATGGGAGGGAAAGATATCGCCGGCGGTTTGGTGGTTGTCAGTGCAAGCAGGAGAGATGGACGAAGGAGTGTATTGGTGTAAGACTGGGCTGACGTCAGGGCGATATAAAAGAAAAGAGGGAGTGTGTATTTTTGGCTGTCTCTTATTGTACTGGCCTGTAGCGGCTGGAGCTCAGGAGATGAAGAGAGTAAAAGGAAAGGGGAATGGTAGGAAAAGAAGAGGGGGAGGTGCAAAGAGATGCCTAACAGCATGAGAGGGAAAGGATGCAGGGATAATGAAAGCTGGTATACAGTATATGAATGAACAGCCAGTCGACACTTGGCGTTGTAAGCGAGGTGTCAATAAGCAATTTAAATCTGAGCTGCACAATACAATATGAGAGAATTAAAGCAGTCAAACAGTGTATTGGTTGCCATTCTCCTGTCAGGAAGAAATTTCTGTATATCCAATTTATGTTAAATTAATTATTAATTAACCTAACCTTAATAACAAAAGAAGCCTTGATTGTTCATAGACAAGTGAGTGTTGTCTTAATGTTTTATTAATATAACATCCTTCAACATTATTTGTGATTAAGCATATTGATCCTGCATGACAGTCATTAGATGTCATATAAAAATTGGTGTGTAATATAAAAATATCAGGGAGTAGAAGAGATTTGTTGCCAATAAATAACTTTGTGAATGTGTTTGCTGGATGCAAAAGAGAATAATTGTTTAGGGAGTGTGTGAAATTGTGTGTTGTAAGAATGTCAGTGGGTGAAGTGAAAGGGTATTAGAAAACAACAACTAGACAATACATAACTAATTCATACTTTCTGTGTGAAACAGCTGTGTGGTTGAATTAAAGATTAGATTCATTTAAAAAAAAAAAAAAAAAAATTCTGCATGAACATTATGTTTGAATGTAGCCATTGTATGTAAGGGATTAAAATCCGGTCTTGCGTGCAGGATCCCTGACAGAGAAAAACTGTTTTGTAGTATATTCCTGTGCCATTTTAACCTTTTGCACCAATTTACACTGTAAAAAAAAGTGTCTCATGTGGTAAAATCTAAATGTACTAATTTTATTAAAGGCAAAAATATTATTTAATGACTGGACGGACTGCTTTATTTTTCACCAACAAAAGTTCAGATCAGGTAGAAATATCTCCTTAAAGGTGTACTCAGTAATTTTCTCCTTATTAAAAAAGTTTTTACTGCTAAATAAATTAATTGTAATTTTGAAACGTATACATTCATGGCCGCTCTAATAAGATGAAGATGTGGAACTGATGCTTGTTTTCTTTTTCCTGTCTTTAGTGTTGTCTCTTTAATCGGAGTATTTTCTTAATGAAATGTTTAGCTAATTAAATTAGTAAAAATGGTCAAAAAAGCATGTGGCTTCATAGTGCTGATACTTTAGGGAGTTACAGTGCCTCTCTCATGGGGGGATGACGTGAAGCTAGTGAAGAGGTTAGTTATGTTGAGACAGTATCATTAACTAGGCTACTTTCAGTTGTTATGATAGCCAACAACTGCACAAGTTGAGCCTAAACAAAACTTTTGCTAACTAACGCTTAAAATTATTGTTGTCTGTCTGGAACGCTCGTATTGGTAGTTTCTTATGGAGACTGGAACCAGAAAACCTTCCAGCGGCAATTAGAATCATCATGGCGTCGCCCAGTGATTAGTCAGGAAAACTGTGGATAACCTAATAAAATCTGTTTTACTCTACATGGAGAGGGTCCCCTCATGTTAAGATCACATGACCAGCCGAATACTACTCTCACTAACTGTTCTGTTATTGGACACTTGCATGCACAGATTAAATTAATAATGGCTGACTGTGAATTGTGAATTTGGAATGAATGCAATGGCATCTGTAACTGAAAACTATTGTGTTTGAATGATACCGCATCAAGGCCCCTAAATGTCAGTGTAAGTCCAAGACGACATTAACAAAAACAATTACTGAATGCACCTTTAAGGTTACAACAGCATTTTTTCACTCTTTTCAGTGTACTGTTGTCCAACACCAATAGAAGTGGATCAGTAACAATTATGATTACAATATCCACTGAACTGTTAAACCATGTGTTCATATCTTTTATGTGGAATAGATAGAGGATATTCTTATAGACTCACGGCTCAGAGGTAAGTGGTGTGCAATAGCTTTGGGACCTTACTGACAGGCTGAGGGGTTTATGTGAATGGTGAGATCCTTTCTGCTTAGTTTATGGCATTGTGTTTGTTTACAAGTGTTACCAAGAGCCATTCACAGTCCAGCTGACTCTGCCATCCCTATCTCGTCAGAATCATTGCCGCCCCTCTCCCTTTCAACCTACTGATTTACCCCCCCTCCCCCTTGCCCTCCGGCCCTTATCCTGCTCAGAACTCAGATATATAAACCAGGTGTGCCAGTCGTATCAAGAAGGAAGTAGCTTGTTTACTGTGGTGAATTTGTAATGTACACAAAGTAAGGCTTAACTTTAAATGTAGCAGTGTGGGCTTGGATAAATTTACTGCTTATGGGTGAGTGTTTGCACTACTTTTGACTGACAAGTTTTGGCTTGTTCCTTTTGTTTTTTGCACAAATGACCTCAACTGGTTCGAATGACGTGATTTATTGCAGTGTCATGGTTTAAAGTTGTAAAGTAAATCCACTTATTTTAGTATCTCTTTGTTTTGGTGTGTTCATCAGATATTGTCGTTTTGACCAGAAGTTAGTGCTAAACCTAACATTAATACACATATTCACTCTTTAAAACACCAAATACTGTATCACAAAACTATATTTTATCTCTATTTTGTATCTGTCATTGAGAAACCAGTAGTCCAGGAATAGAGAGGACATGTTGTTTTTCCGCATGGGGGTGATCCTCAGGTCACCAGGCATTCAAATGACATACCAAAGTTACTGATGTTTAATTATTAGCAGGAGATATGGCTCCACAGATATTAGAGTCATATACTTATACAGTAATATGAGATACGTAATGTGTAAAAATTTCCTGGGTTTGGGTCCAGACACTTGCAAGACACTTGTCACGTGCATAATATACACAGACTTATGCAGGTCTGAAATTACACTCCATTCACTCAAATAGTACAGAAGGACAGTGGTCAAAGCAGTGCTGTCATTTGACTACTCTGGTTTTTATATTATTGACTGGTTGTTGCTCTAGAGAGCCTGGTCAACTGTGTCTCTATGAGAAAAAACAAACAAAACGTGACTTTTGAGCCATTATTTGCATCGGAATCGTTGTATAGGCTGTATCTGTTACACAGCACTGTTTGTTTTGAAGGGAAACTGATGCACATGACTTATGGCTGGAAAGGAAGACCTAAATAACAAGTGGCAGACAGGAACAGGATCTATTTATAACAAGTTTCATATTCAGATTGGTACTTCTTGCTGAAATACACAGCAGGCGCTGATCATCCAGCCAAAGTTACATGGACACACACACACACTTAAGAAGCATGGGAGTCTTTACTAACTTGTATTGCTCAGTTTGTTTTGACTCGTGAAGTATATTTTGAAGATGCTAAATTGATTCCAATGACATAAGGTCATGTTTGGAATCTTTGTGCATGTGGATTGTCTGAGATAATTCTGTGAATTATGCATCATTCTTTCATTTGTTTCTTCAATTGAGGGAAGACTGCATAAATGATTACTTGGAACCTCTTTGTGCTCTTGAGCTTAATGTTGCTTGTGTGGTAATTTACCACAAGCCTTGTTCAGCAATCCTAAATAAATAACAAGAGAAATCACATAAATCACATATAATTGTAATTTTTGTATGTTAAAACTCAGCACTCCAGTATTGTTTTTTGTTTTTTTAAACTGTGTGTGTGCACGCACGTGTGCATTCTGTAACGTAGGTTTCAATTGAATGTTGGTGGACATACACTGCGTTTGAGTCATGCCACAAGATCCAGCAAGTTATTATAGCCTTACACTACATACTGTATTAAAATCAAGGCTGATTGTTCTTGTTATTATATGCATTTTATTTGCATATCTTATTATTATACAGTATATTTTAGATGTCAAAAATTACTTTAGAAAAAAATAAACAATAGTGAAAAAAATAAACTTATCATAGTAAGTAAAGCTTTATTTATATAGCACCTTTTAAATAAATGTTTATAAAGTGCTTTACATGGACATGAAAATACAGAATAAAAGTAAAATACAATAATAATAAAAATAAATAAATAAATAAATGATAAAAAAGGCCTTAGTGAATAAGTATGCTTTGAGATACTTTTTAAAAGTGGTAATTGAGTCAGTTTCTCGTAGGCTATCAGAGAGAGAATTCCACACCTTGGCACCATAGTGACAAAAGGCTGACTCCCCACTTTTCAGACATGTTTTAGGTACCAACAAGTTGCAGTTTGATGATCAGTGTTCTTAGTGGAATGTATTTAGTAATCGTAGTGCTAAAGTATGTAGGGGCAACACCATGAGGACATTTAAAGATGATTAAGATGGTTTTGAAATCAATTCTGTAAGACACAGAAGCCAGTGAGTGCCGGGGTTAATGTGACTCCTCAGTCTAGTATGAGTCAGGATTGTAGCTGCTGCATTCTGAACTCTTTGGAGGTTTTTAATAGATCATTCTATTGCCATAATACTGTTACAATAATCGAGTCTCAATGTAACAAATGCATGGATGAGTTTCTTACTGTCTGCAGGGGAGAGAACATCACATACTTTAGATATGTTATGAAGGTGATAATATGCTGCTTTACAGACAGGGCCAATATGTCCTTTAAATCTAAGTTCAATGTCAAGCACGATTCCTAAATTCTTGACGTGATTTGTTGGCCATAAAGGCAAGGAGTCTAGATAAGGAATAATAGACTTTCTTTGTGCATAATTACCGATAACAAGTACCTCTGTCTTATCTTTATTTAGTTGCAGAAAGTTCTCAGACATCCACATATTTAAGCTCTCTATGCAGTTCAGCAAGTTGATAATAGATTTTTTTGGGGTCTTTTGCAAGTGACAAGTACAGTTGTGTATCATCTGCATATTGATGAAAAGAGATGTTATATTGATTAATTACACTAGATAAACGAAGCAAATATACTGTAAGTTAAATAATAATGGGCACAGAATTTAGCCTCTGGAAACACCACAAGTTATCACATGATGTCTGCATGTATGTGTACCCAGTGCAATATAGTAGTCCCTGCTGCTTAAGTAGGACATAAACCAGTCTAGGAATGAGCCTGATAGGCCAACCCAGTTCTGCAGTAGGTCAAACAAATTCTTGTGATCAACTGTGTCAAAAGCAGTGCTGAGATCTAAAAGAACCAGGATTGACCGATTATATAAGTCCTTAATTACATGCAAATCATTTATAACCTTTAAAAGAACTGTTTCTGTTCTATGGTTGGCCCGAAAGCCAGACCTTGGTGTTACGATAGTTATTGAGCTGTATACTGTAGATACTACCTTTTCATTTACTTTGCCAAGAAATGGAAGATTGGAGATTAAACTTTGATTACAGCCTTGGTTATAAGGAGTAATTGTGAGAATGAGGCTCATGTGATTGGCTCACAGCAGGGGGAGACAGTGGGCTGCTGACTAGTTGATTTTGGCAGTAATCTTCAACACTTCACAATCATTCTACTAGCACAATCTGTCAAGTAATGAGATTACTGCACCAGATTAACCCACTGACACAGCTAATTAATCAAATACTGACTCCTTTTTGGATCTAAATCTGTGTCACTGTGACATGCATGTGCCACTTAAGTTCTGTCTTTTGTATTCACAGATTTTTTCCTTGGGGGGGGGGGGGGGGATGTGAATAGATTTCATGCACTTTGGGGACTAGTATTTCTGCTGTAGTCTGAATTTAAAGGGATAGATAACCCTTCAAGCTCTGAGAGTGTGTTTTAAGATTTCAAGTTCAATGGCATACCCAAATTAAAGGCTTATATACAACAAAAAACAAGGAGGGTCAAGTGTTTGGTATCACTGTAAAGAAAACATTTCAAGTTTTTTTAATTATATAGGTTATGATAAATTCTGAGACTCTAAGCCAAAGAAACTTTCTGAAAAATCACAAATAAACGTAAGCCAAAAATTGGCTTTTTTCCTTATTTTTCTGATTTGACATTACACTGTATATCTCTGGGTGTAAATAAAGTGGCTCTGATTTGTTTTTTTGTTTTTTGTTTTTTCAGTCATGTCATCTATTATTGAGAAAATTTTTGTTTTGATACGACAAAGCAATCAAAAGTTATAGTATTACAAATATAATTTATCCTAGTATACAAAAAAAAAAAAAAATAATAATCATTGTACATAAGGACTAATTACACAAACACAACAATGACTAAAGGTTTGCATATAGCATGGAGACATGATTTTAGTAATGAGATTTCACAGAATGAGTGCCATTTGACTCAATGAGTCTGCATCAATGAGTCTGTCATGTACTTGGCACTATCTCCTGGTGGCTATATGTAACGTGGTTTGTGTGGATTATCTAATGATCTATGCACCCAATTGTTTGGGCTCATTTGAAAGATAATCACCTCCTCTAATTAACAGTGATATTTTATGTTCTATTTATTTTTGTGAAGTTATAAGCAAAAATGCGACATATAAGCAACACCAACATAAATGTCAGAGACATATACAAAGCTATTATGCACTATATTTTTGTCTGTGAGTAAAACAAATACACTACTGGTCAAAAGTTTTGAAACACTTGATGAAATGTTTCTCATGATCTTAAAAATCTTTTGATCTGAAGGCATATGCTTAAATGTTTGAAATTAGTTTTGTAGACAAAAATATAATTGTGCCACCATATTAATTTATTTAATTATAAAACTAAAATTTAATGAACTATACAGTACCTTTAAGCTCTTGCCCTATACTGTAAATAGACTAGGAAGGGAGGTGGCCTTTCACTGTAGGGTTAGATAAATGGGATCCTGAGTGTTGAGTTTCCCCACATATGTGTGTGTTGTAGCTGCGGTTGTGTGAGGTGTCAGCAGCATGACTAATTGGACCACAAGCTTTCTGCAGATTGGTGACTACAGGCCAGCAGTGTGTGTGGAATGCTACGAGAAGCTGATTTGTGATAATAATGAGGTTGTGGTGTTCTGAAAGGAGGTTCTGGCCGGAGGTCTGTTGGACCCATCTAGAGTAGCTTTCTTTCATAGACTAAAAACACAAACTCATAGTTAGCGGCTCAAGCCAGATGTGCAGTGGGTCTGAAAACATTGCTCTCTTAATGTGGCACAAGTAAAAAAAAAAAAAAATTCCCCTGCACATTTTCTGCTGGCTCCTTTGATTCAGTGTCATCCACATTCAGACTTCTGAGAGCATATTTCTACTTTTCTATGCACTACTCTTTCGTTTGAGGGGTTGGTTTTTCTATGAGGGTTTCTATGAAAGATTTGAAGAGACTATTTGGTCCATTCAGGCCTTTATATGATAGTTGTATAATAATGCCATGAAATCCTGTGGAACTGTGAGATTTTTTCACCACCCAAAGAATTACGAAGCTGTTCTACTGGACAGCAGCTCTGCACTTTCAACAGAGCCTCTTAATCTCAACACATACTTACATATTTCACTGCCTGTTCACTCAAAGCTCAGTGTTTCTCTAGATGACTGATGAGAAAATAGTGCTTCTATTTCCTTGATGGTGTCCTCTTCACTATCTGCTTTTCTCACATTGACCCCTCAGTCTACCAGAGGTGGTCTTTGCTGGACTCCATTGGTGGTCTGATGTGAAGTGGTCAACTGCCAGCCCGGCTCTTCAAGATGGGGAATGAAAATGGCACTCCTGAGTTGCCGGTAAGAGGGTGTATGTGTTGGAACCTGCTGTCTTGCTCAGAGCTGCAGTGTTCCATCGTAGTGCACTTTTTAAATGCTTTTAGAGTTTGAACTACTATGCTTGTGTGCCTTTAAATAAGAGTCACTGTTTGGAGCTGTTATGACTTTTGGTGACATCTGTTAGCATTCCCAAACCAACTGATATACTGCCTGTGACAAGCTTCTCTTGAGATAACAGCCTAGATAGAGACAGAGAGAGTGCTGTGATAAAAACCATGCATCATTATTTTCATTGTTTTCACTGTGTTGTCAAACATTTTGACTGAATTTAACTTTGAAAGAGTGCAGATGGGATTGTTTTTTTCAGGATGAATCAATGTGTTGTCCCCACAATTTAAACCTTGAGCTTGTTTTTAACCTTTTTGCTGCTGACGTGATATTAAGATTGCTCAAAACTTTGCTCAAAAGTGTGGTTTGATCTATAAATCTAAAGTGTGCAATTTCTGCGATACTAGCGTCACCAAACGTAATTGCAAAAATAAACTGTGTTTTTATACAGCTTTTTCAAACACTCCCCCCATTTGCCATTAATCAAACAAACAGATAAACCTGCCCAAAGTCATGCCATTGGTCAAGGCAATGTTGCTGTGTCGGGCCGGACAGGCCGCTCAAAACAAACAGAGCGATTTTTATCGCACCAAAGAGACAGAGTTTTTTGCAGAAATCAACCTATGAATGGCTTACTTATAGTTGTCTAATAATGTCAGATAATAATCTGGGATAGGAGAAAATATTTTAAAGGTGCACTTGGTAAATTCATGTTCATGTTGTCTTGGACTTACACTGACACCTAGTGGCATGGATGCAGCATAATTCAAATGCAATAGTTTTCAATTACTGATACCAATGTAGAAATTCATTAATTGCAGTAAGCCATGATTAATTTAATCCATAAGTGACAGTGTCTAATAACAGGGTGGTTACTGAAATTAAGCAAGTAACATTTGGAAGGTCATGTGATCCTAACATGGCAGCCCCCATGAGTGGACCCTCTCCAGGTAGAATAAAGGAGCTTTTATAAGGTTACTATTGTGACTGGAGTCTTTATCTCATGTGAGTTTCAAAATTGCAATTAATTTCTTGAAGAGTAAAACTTTTTTAATGAATTAAAAACTGAGTGCACCTTTAACATCGATAAATGCATGGGAATTTCACCAAACATTCTTACATATTTTAGTTTTTAGAGACCTGGCACTTATATCTATTGCAAATTGATCTACAAAATGCCCAGGTAGTGTCAAAGTTTAAAAATATTTTCAAGACAATTAGAAAATAATAAAATAAAACATATTTTGATGTTTTATTTTTCATATATCAAAGAGAAACTGCAACATATCAGGACAAATCAAGAACAGGATTCATTACTTTCACACTGAAATTTCATGAGACGCAAATGGCTGTCAAACACATATTGAGATACACATAACATGTTAGATACACAAGTTACTCAGAAGTATTTTCTCAGGCACTTATTGAGTCTAAATAGATGCATGCTTACATAATTTCAGTGACACACCCAAATGACAATAGCCAAATCATACTGTTCATGTGTTGTTACATGTTTTTTCATCAAGTAGCAATGTCAAATGTAAATCAAGTCAGTCACTGAAACAACAGTGCCACCTTGAGTAAAAAATTATATTATGAATGCTAAAGAGGTGGGGGCACAACTCCAAAATTGGATGAGGTACAGGGGGTGGAATGAGGTCCGGGATCACTGAAGATGCGAAGTATGCGTTTAAGGGTTAAAGACCTCATGAAATTGCTTGACGAGCACATTTATCTGTCCTGTGCCGAAGCATTTTTTATTGAAACAGGAAGTTTGGGTGGGAGATATCGAAGGACTTGTCACCCCCCTTTTTTTTTTTTAAAAAAAGAAGAGAAAAAAAAAAGGCCAAAGGCTTTAGTGACATCATAGTCATGAACCATGATTTGCTACTTGCTGGTCAGTTGCAGGGAAAAGGGATATTTTGAACCTAGAGGGCATTTGATTGGCAAAAATCAAATGAAGTGCAACATGAGTCAACAATATTTTCTGTCCGTTTTCCCAGAAGAGAAAGACATTTTAAGTGTCTGCCAAATCTGCTAAATGTGAATTAAGTCAATGTTTAGCAGTAGTCCTACACTAGCATATAGATTACCTCAAAGCAAACATACATGGACTAAAAACCACAAAAGTGAAAGAAGCAAGCTGGGCAAAAATATACAGTAGCCTACATTAAATACTCTACATTGGAATTCAGGGATTATCTTAATACGATTAACTACTTTGGTCTATGTGCTTTTCCATGAATAACTCCAGCCAGCCTGGTAGGTTCTCAGAGTAAACTTTAAGTGTTCTTGGTATTGTTCCAACAAAAACAGCGCCGTAGACTGTCTGCGGCATATTGTGACTCAAATCAACCGTGTATTTCTCCAAGGACGATTGCTTCCACCACAGTTTGCGTGCGTCTCAACTTTTTTTTTTTTTTTTTTGCACATATTTGTCTCTGCCACAGGAGGGCGCCCCGGACAATGTTGTTCTATTCCCTCCAGAAGAAACACACTCAACACAGTCTGACAGTACTGTGTACGAGATACTGGAGAGCTGCAGCATGTGTGTGTGTGTGTGCGCGTGCGCTCTGCAGTAACTTTGTGTTTAGAAATCGACGTGACAGTTAGCTGGATAATTAGAGTGAGATTTGGAGAGCATTAGGTTTAATATTTTGCCAAATGAGGAGTTTGTAATTGGGATAACAAATATTTGTGTGTAATACAATGCTTAGAGTCAGCTAATTTTAAACCTTAAGGTCTAAAATTGGGGTGGTAGATTATTAAAGTTCTCTCACCATTTACTCACTCTCATGACATGACAGATGTGTATGACTTTCTTCTGCTGAACACAAATTATGATTTTTAGAAGGATATCTCAGCTCTGTTGGTCCTTACAATGCAAGTGAATGGAGGCCAGAAATCTGAAGGTTCAAAATGCAGATAAAAGCAGCATAAAAGTAATCCATATGACTCAAGTGGTTAAATCCATGTCTTCAGAAGCAATATGATAAGATGGAGGAGAAACAAATCAATATTTAAGTCCTTTTTTTTATTATTACTATAAATCTCCACTTTCACTTTTACATCTGAAAGTCACATGTGGCACCTTTACATGATAGTTGTATACATGTTTACATGTTTCTCACCTACATCTGTCATATTGCTTTTGAAGATATGTATTTAACCACTAGAGTCTAATGGATTAAGTTCATGCTGATTTTATCTACCACCATTCACTTGCATTGTAAAGATCTACAGAGCTGAGATATCCTTCTAAAAATCTTCATTTGTGTTCTGCAGAAGAAAGAAAGTCATACACATCTGGGATCGCATGAGGATGAGTAAATTATAAGATAATTTTCATTTTTGGGTGAACTATCCCTTTAAAGGACCCTCAGTAATTAGGGGCCAGGGGAGTCATTTAACAAATCTTTTAGTCTGTATTGTACAGTATGTGGAAGCATAAAGTTTGAGTGTGGATACATATCTTGCTCACAAAAGCCAAATGTGTGTGTTTAACGATCCCTCCTGTGGACTACTTTGAGATTGACCTTTGGCCTATTTCTCAGTATTCACCTGTAGTGTGTGCATCAGAGTACAGACCTCAGTTGCTCTGCAGGAAGTGACAGAACAGCAGCAGACACAAGAGGCATGAGGTAGCTAGAGAGGAAGAGGCCAAAAGAGGGGAGGGATTGGGGACGGATCAGAGGACAGAAGCGCCACCCTTAAAGAGTTTACCCAAGGAGGAGGAGGGATCACTTCTCAAGTTGACCCAGAGTGTCCTAGTGTGAGTCTCACATACTGTAGTGCCGCTTCTTAAACCTTTGTAGTATTGACTCTCTAGAGGAGAGTTCTGTACAGATACACTCTTCCTGGGACTAGCAGAGTTCTCCTCTGATTGACCTCAGTAGGGTATGGATCTGTAGCAGAAGAGGAGAGGAGCTGAGTCAGGAGTCTGGGGAGGAGACTGGAACATAGGGAGGGCTGGCAGCATGTGTTGCAGCATGTTTTGCAGCATGTTTGTGTCTTTGCCCGGCTGAACCAAAACACGCACACGTCTCTCTGCTTAGACTCTTTGGGAGTTCAGTGCAGGAGTGCTGCACTGTGAAGCCGCAGCGTTCTCCTGCAAATGTGAATGTGGCTCCATTGGGAAGGTAAGTTTGTTGTTTATTTACTGATTTCCTACACAATGCTGAAAATGTAAAAGTTTAATTGCTTTTGTACTTTTTAAAAAGGCACAAAATATAAGAATGATCTGGATTGTTACATTAAAGGGATAGTTCACCAAAAATCATTTATTTACCTTCATGTTCCAAACCTGTATGACTTACTTTCTTCCCTGTCAGTTACTAACATTCTGCCTTACATCACTTTTTGTGTTAGGCACAAAATATAAGAATGATCTGGATTGTTACATTAAAGGGATAGTTCACCAAAAATCATTTATTTACCTTCATGTTCCAAACCTGTATGACTTACTTTCTTCCCTGTCAGTTACTAACATTCTGCCTTACATCACTTTTTGTGTTCCGCTAAAGAAAGACAGTCATACAGGTTTAGAATAACATGAGGGTGAGTAAATGATGATAGAATTTTCATTTTTGGGCGAACTATTTCTTTTAATGTGTGTATTTAATATTCTATAGGTAAAGGGATGATACTTGGCTGTATTTTATTAATTTATGCAAGACATTTGCCATTTATATGGTTATTTAAGACTGGACCCCATTTCATGTAATTTATGGGAGGTGTGTGTATTCCAACTATTTGGATGTCAGTTTAACATGTGTTAGGCTTATACAATTGCCATGGCAACCACGGTAGTTAACAGAAGGGATTTACTGTAGTTGAGGACAATGTGGTCTGTTAAAAGGGTCAGGCCAAAAAGACTATATGGGATCTGCTTTTCAGGACCACTTATCCCTTCAAGGACAAATGCAGACAGTGACCCTTTTAAAAAAAAAAAATGTTATTTTGAAGTTACCTTTTCCAATCTCTAAGGCCTCTATCAGCATACACCTGGATTAGCAGAAACTGGGTAAGGGAAGCTTCCAGATTATTTCTGCTTAAATCCTAAACATACAGACAAATGTAGTCCAGTGAGCTTAATTTAAGGCACGTGTGGTTTGCACAAGTTTTTAGGGTTTAGAGGGTTCAGATATAGGTTCAGAAAATAGACAGGAAACAGGAAGCTGTGGAACTGTGAAACAGACCGTGAGAAACAAGATCATAAGCAGATAAATGATGATAGTATTCTATTACATCTAAGTATAGGTGTGAATAAAATGTGGTCTCACAGCATGAACAAAATGTGGCCTACATACCTCTTTCAAATGATTAGGAAAGAAATTAGTCCTTTATTTGATTTTACAAGACTTCTGCTTATTGTTTGGAATTTTAAATGGTACATAATTTATTATAGCACAATAAAGTATATTATAAAAATTTAGTAACAGTTAAAGTATATTATAAAATTTTAGTAACAATTTGAGTACAAAGTTGAATTGAAAAATTAAACTGTATCTCAGAATTTCTTAGTGTTTAATATTTCCCCTTTTTGCTTTTATGTCCACATGCACTTGAGCTGGCTGGACTCCACAAGTTTATCAAAATCTGATGATCCATGTTATCCAGCATTATCCAGAATTTGAGAATGTTCCAAAGAACATCTTGTGTGCTTCAATGGAAGCAATGAAATCTGACCTTTTGTACAAAGGAGTTAACATGGTCAAAGTAAAAATAAAATAAAAAATAGAATCATTTTGGATCATAGAAATAGTGCAGAATCTTCATTTTACTGTACGTCACAAAAACAAATTTAACTGCAATTTTCAAAATCCTACAAATGTCTGTTTATTTCCAGGTTTAAATTAGATTTTTAAATCACTGATTTTCAATATGACCTCAAACTTTTAGAACACAATGTATATGTACAATTTAGCTCGATTTAGACATTAAAAATAACACAACAAGGTATTGTTTTCAGGTCTGAGGCTGTGTAAACAGATCCTCAGGTTGATGGCAGGAATACTGGAATTGTCCATCAGACACTGGGTCTTATTATTTGTTTGAGAGCAACTCAGGTGCCTAGGGAGATACAGTGAGTAAAACAGTACAGGGATTGTTCATCGGTGTGTGAAGTGCATCAGTTCTTCAGTATTGTTTCTGTTTTAGGTTGAAAATTGGAATACTGAAAATAGATGTTAATTCCACCCATCTGTTACTAAATGTTACTGCTATTTGAAGCACTTGTATTTATTCCAGGTTTGGTGTACAATTTAAAACTCTGAATAAGTTAATGGAGTCAGAACCCTTGGGATTGTTTGGATTTGGATGAGAGTGTTTCATTTGCTACTCTGACCTGATTCAGACTGAGTGACGTTTGTGTTTTGAAAAGCCTGGGAGTGTAGTGTATATCAATGCATAAATACACCAATATTTTAAAGTCCTGTGAGAGAGTACATTTTGTGTGAGTGTGAGCTATGTAACACACAACCTAAAGCCATGGTGGGAAAGCACATATGTGTATTGAGTGCATTTTTTGTGAAACAATCCATAATTAATTTGAGGTTATAGAATTTAATATGAAATAATTATACAAGAAATAAGCAGGACACTACTGTCGTTGCTTGATCTTTCATGTCAAAATATCCAGTTGTGTTTCAGATCAGGCAGACAAAATGGAGACCGATATCATAATTTTAAATTTACACAGTCAGTCATATAATGGCTAAGTGGTGTGGGCCCTTTACAAACTGCTTCAGAATGCTAATTTGTGATCAAATGTATTTAAAATGCTCTGTGGTGAGTGTAACCGTTTAGTTGAATGATCTTCTGTCATTTTGAGAGAGTAGCAGTAAAACCAGTTATGTCAGTACAATCACTTCATTTAATAAAATTTTCGATGGAACAGTATGTGAATGAATTTTGAGGCAATGTATCGTAATTTAGAATTGTGTTTTTAGTTTATGCCCATTAACATCGATGTAGTTATTATTATATTAATTATCGTGTGTGTAAGGTTTATTCATAGGTGTTTATTCATAGGTGTGTACAATAGCAAATGATCAGGGTATGTAGTTTTTAAATGGCTCCCCTCAGTATTTTGTTGACATGGTGGATGTGTTTTCTTTGAGTTAAATGTCAAAGACTGTGTGTGGAAAAGAACGTAATCTATGGGCTGAGTGATTTACTGATCTCAGTAACATGTGGAAATAAACACTGATTAAAAACAGAGCCCAGTCACTCCGATCTGCAGTCTCACTGCCTTCATTGTGTTTCTCAGGCTGCAGCACACACTGACAAGGTGAGCACACTGAATGAGGAGTCAACCAGTGCAGAGAACAGATTGGTCCATACTGATTCAGCCACAGCAGAGCTACAGGTGTCTCCTGATGAGGAAGATAAGAAGCGAAGAAAGGAAGAGGAGGACAAAGAGGAACTAGAGTTTCCTCATGACCTGCTGCCAAGCATAGACCTCAGCACTGAGCTCAATCTGACCTGGGGAACCTCACTTGGGTAGGCAATCTCTCTATTGCTTATTCTTATGTACATACAGCAAAATGCACAGGATATTTCCTTGAAAAAACTGTGCAAAGTAGAATGTCTGTCATCAGATAGTTAGTAAAGAACAAGTTTCAACTGCTCGGTTCGTTCTTTTGAAAAGTTGTTCACGTCTGATGCAATTTTTTCCACCCCTTAGTTATGTTTTGCATGCACATGTCCAGTAAACAAAACATTTTCTTTTTAGAGTGTTGCATTCATGAGACTGTTCCACAGGAATCTAGAGAGGTTAAAAAAGTGATCATGGCTCTGTTCCAAAGCATAGTGAGCCACCTATATAGGTTAAGATTAAGATTATGATTATGGTCATGTTTATGGGCCTTCTTTTGACCAAATTTTAATGAAGCATCACATTTATCCTTTGCAGAGAAGGCAATTCCAGATCACATTTTAAAAATCCATCCACGATGGTGGATGAAGCAAGCTAAATATCTTGGGCTGTGAATCGATTAAAATTGTTTAACTAGTTAATCGCACAGTTTTCTGTGATTAATTGCGATTAATCATGGTATATTGTACATTTTAACAAATGTTATACCTTATTTACTTTATACTTTGTCTCATAGAACTTGCAAGAACTTGGTTAGTCATTGTTTATTTTAATTATTTAAATATGTGAAATGTTTTTGCAGAGAGAGTTAATATTTTTACAGGTTTAAATGTTTGATACAAGTATATGTTTACTGTAAACATAAACAGTTTACATGCCATAAAATCAGTGCACATGCTCTTACTAAAAATTGGGCAAAATATTTTCCGGTGGACTTTTTTAAAAAACAGGATCAAATGGGCAGATTAAATTCATATAAAGCTTTATTTGCAAGATAAACTTAAGTGTACATTGCCAATAAAATAAGGCACTATACATACAGATATAAAACAAATGTAGTTGTATTTGCCGAATTTTAAAATCTCAAAATTGCCATTTAGTCTCTATCGCACACACTCTGGGTCTCTCTCATGCAGTTTTGCTTTTATACACTGGTTCAGATGACAGTGAGTGAGCGTTTTCGGGCGATGCGAAGAGATACGGCAGCTTACCGATATCTCTCCCACACCTGGCTCACCAATTGGTGAAGTCTCCATTCTCCATACAGTAAATCAGCTTCCATGTTTATTATGCCCGGGACATGTGTCATGCGTAACGAATAAGATGCACTGCTCCACATAATCAGTTTCGGTGCTAGGATGTGCTGTTGAGTCTGGCGTGTACCTCCAGGAAATATAAATATGCAAATATTTGCCACATGAAGTGGTGAAAACATTAGTGAAGTTTTAGGAAGTTAAAACAACGGATACTGCATACATTCAACAGTCAACTAATCGCAGAAATTAAGGTTAAATTTCACAGCCCCAGAAATCTATGACTATAAATATATTAATATTTGATTCAATGTTGAAGGTATATATTATTTTATATATATTAAATATTATTAGTGCTGTCAGTCGATTAAAGTTTTTAATTGCGATTTATTTGCATACATTTTTTACAGTAAATTTGAAATTTGAAAATTCATTTATTTCCATCTTAGGAAACAAAACAAAACAATATGTAGCAATATAATGCTTTATTAATATTTTCCAAACAAAAGCCTTCCACAATTCAAATAAAAAAATACCACCAATTCAAGTAACATGAAATGTTTCCCAAAGTCTAAGTGGAGTTTGACTAATTAAAATAACTAGTCTCCCCATAGGTTGCATATTCATTGCAATGGGCATTAAATCCCATCCTCCGCAATATTAACCAGACTGTGGCTATCTGCTTTGTTACAGCAATCGTGAAGCCGCTTTCATGATTCGCGTCAGGGTGGCAACACCAGTGCCGCTTTGAACTCACCATGTAAAGCGCTTGCAAACCAAAATGTCTCATTCTGCATTTTGATGATAGTTAAGACTTGATGTGCTTCTGTGGTAATTACAATATGCCTTACATAGTCTGAAATACTTGATTTCTATCACAAGTTCCATCTAGGCTTGTTTTGTACATCAAGTAGTGTTAAAGGAATAGTTCACAAAAAATGCAAATTTGCTGATAATTTACTCACCCATAGGCTATCCAAGATGTATATATCTTTCTTTCTTCATCAGAACAGCATTTAAGATTTTTAGGAAAGTATTCCAGGTTTAATGCAAGTGAATGGACACCAATTTTTGATGGTCCAAAAAGCACACTTAATCAGCATCAAAGTAATCCACACGACTCTAGCCATGTGTGTGAAAAACTAATCGCTAATTAAAACTTTATTAACTTTAAAAAATCACTTCCTGTAAACACTCAATGCCTCCCGTCGCTGTCGCGTGATGTCATCACGTTGGCGCGTTCATGTGAGAATTCAGAAGTTCCACTCTGTTTACCACAGAGGAACGTACTTCACGTGAGAGTTAGGTTAATTCAAACAGCTACAGAGAGCTGGCGGAAGTGCAGATTTAAAGTAAAAAAAAAAAATAATAATTAGCGATTTGTTTTCCACACAAACGTATCGATTAACTTCAGAAGACATTACTTAATCGACTGGAGTCATGTGGATTACTTTGATGCTGACTAAGTGTGCTTTTTGGACCATCAAAAATTGGTGTCCATTCACTTGCACTGGATGAAGCTAAAAACCTGGGATACTTTCCTAAAAATCTTAAATCCTGTTCTGATGAAGAAAGAAGGTCATATACATCTTGGATGGTTTGAGGGTGAGTAAATTATAAGCAATTTTTTTTTTTTTTTGTGGGTGAACTATTCCTTTAAGAGCTCCTTTCTCCAACATTTTGTCACTGACAGGGAAGTGCTGTCAGAGAGTATTTTATTTAGTGAAATAACAACCTCCACGGCTCTATCATAGGAGAGAGCGTAACAGTCAACTAGCGTGTTATAACAGTATTTTATAGCTCCATGGTACAGTACAGTCCATAGAATATCTATGGGACCTCCGCGTTATGCTATTTTATACTCAGCTTGTAGGCCCAATTTAGAAGAAGGGCTCTGGCACTGTGGTGTGTGCGTCAGTGTAATGACTCCGGGCGGACACATTACAAAGGTTCCGCCCTTCTCACCAGTGCTTATGCTGTAACGGTATATGTATGTAATCGCGATTAAGAAAAATTAACCGCATGCGTTAACGCATTAATTCTGGCAGCTCTCTATATTATATATACCGTATATAATTAAAAATTAACTGTTATACCCAATTTGTGTGGTATGTATTTTTGTGCTTGTTAGAGTGTCATATTTTTAACTTTGCAACATGCACACATCATCAGCTGGAATCAACAGTGAGTCAAGTCTCTTAATTTGTGTGACTGCCTATTTATTAGGCTCCATTTCAGTTGAATTAGAAGGTAGTTGCCTATGTAGGCAGTAGACGGTATTTTTAATGTCCCTGTTGTAATTAAGGTGTCACGAAAGTGTGAGTTCACTTGGAACATGCGGACAAAGTGAATGACCTAAGCTCATATCTGTCTTGAAACTGAAAACCACAGATTCGATTGCACTCAATCACTGATTTACGTCTCGCCTTACTTCTCTGTTACTGTTTCACAATCAAAGCAAAACACGGACGTATCTTATGAAGACTCTTCCTTGTACTGCGTCGGTTGGATAAACACTGAGTGAATTTCCATTAATCTATGACTTGTTTCTATGGAAAACTTGACTAAATGGGGAAACTGGCTGGTTTACACAAGAGCCACAAACCTTGCCAGTTGTTACGGCGGTTGAACCCAGGCACACTCCACATATTTTATTTAACATTAATTTATAAAGTGGAAATACAAATGACAATGAAATGCTTGAACACAGACCTTAATATTATATATTATAAATTATATGAATGCATATGCTATATTAATGTTTAGGGATTATTTAACAACAATTTATATAGCCGTATACAGCAAGAGTCTTGTAGAAATCTTGTGGAAAGCAATATCCGCAATTCTATACCTTGAATGAATGGTGAAATGTCTTTTAAAATAAACAAACACGTCCAGCTGTATGTATGTTAAAGCAGGCAACAGTTTGTATTATATGCTTATTTGATATATAGTTAGTGAATGATTCTATGCTTTGGGTTGTCTGCTTTTTAGTTCCAGTCTATCTCTGATTCTAACAGTACATCACTACATCACTACAGTGACAATCATTTGACTTAAATGTTTGTACTTTAATAAAACCTTTTAAAGCTGTATTAGTTATGTAATCTTCCTTATAAACAGCCCTCTGGTATAATTAAACTGTTTTATGTGGCCCATATTATTCAAATGGGTTTTTATTTGTGTATTGGTATAGCAGTGAGATGAAGAATGAGGCTGTGGTACTGGGTGGCACTGCCAACCCTCTGCTGGCAGGCCTACAGCACTACATGGAGGCCAGTCCACCAGTAGTGGGCCTCATGAGGAGGTAACATATGAAATAATGAAAATGGAGACAGAGAGATACGGGGACTTGCACACTGCACCAGTCTGTCATGGCTCATCAAAACAAACAGACATTGTTAAATTTAAAAAAAAAAAAAAAAAAAAGGGCATTCATTTTTTCATAGATATTCAGTTTAATTGATTTTGGAGAGATCTCTTTTCCTCCATTTTGTGTCCTGGGTGTTGCTATTGATATGTAATGTTATACTGCCAAAATCATTTCTTTAATCAGTATTTTTGTCCTGTTTTCCAGTACAAATATGTAAGCGTCCTTAAAACAAGATTAATTTAGAAGCAAAATTGCATAAGATTTTCAAACTTGTTTTCAGAGAATATATCTTGAAATATGTTTATTTTTCTTACTCAGTTGGTGAATAGTTGTTCTTATTTTAAGCATAAATTTAACACAATTTAGTGAGATTATGCTGTAAACAAGTTAAACCAATTTGCCAATAGGCTAAGAAAAATAAACCTAATTGAAATATATTCCTTGAAAACAAGTTTTAATATCTAATGCAATTTTGCTTCTCAAGTAAGTTTCTCTTGTATTAAACATGTTTCAATATTTTACTGGAAAACAAAATAAAAATACTATTTTTAAGATCTGATGGTCTGTTGAACATCTATAGATTAAAGTTGGTTAAGTTGGTTTGCTGTGAACTAAACTAGTGATGTTTTTGTTTGATTTGTGAGTGGGCAGCTGAAATTGCTCTTTAACACATTTGCATGATGTGAAAATGTCTGGCTTACCACACCAAATAGATGTACAGTGTGAAAGACATGTCCTTTTTAACAGGAAACCTTGTTTAATTGTCGTTGTTTTGTGTGTGTGTTCAAAATGTGTCAGTTTTTTCCTGTTGAGAGAGCTATCAACACAGTCACTTCTGTTTATAATTGCATAGCTGTTTCAGTGCTGACACAGACAGATGAGGTCTTCATTTCATACTTTACATATTTTAATGGTATTCTTCACGTTTGCTTCTCTCAGCATATATGACATATTTAGTCATGTCAGACTAAACTGTACCACTTTTTGTACAAGTTAATATTTTTTATTAATGTTTATGTACAATGGGGTTCAAAGTATGAGTACACACAAAACAACTGTGAAAGGAAATCTATCCTTTCGTACAAAGGAGTTAGTTAGTCACAAATTTGCTTATTTTGATTAGAGACCTAGAAATGGTGCACAATCTTTCTTTGAATCTATCTCATTCATTTTATGTTGTAATGTTCCTTTGTTTAAAATTTTTCTAAATCATACATTTTTCTGTTTATTTCCAGGATTAACATAGATTGTGTATTCCATATTTTCAATGTGAACTCAGACTTTTGATCCCTACTGTACTAATATATTTTTCTAGCATATTGTTCTATATTAGGATGAGCTAATGAAATACAGAAAACTTAATTTACAAGCAGAGGACTGTGGATGTTGAAACAGTGCTTGACAACACAGTAGGGAGTGGCTGCAGTAGTAATTCATGCAGACATGCCAAAAGGCCTCAGGTTTTAGCACATGCACACACATAATTGCAATAACTTGCACTGCAATACACTGCAGCTGTCACACTTTCCAGTTATGCCAGAGAATGTCATTAAATGTTTTTTTCTGGCCTCCTCACAATGGGAGTGGCAGCTTCCAGTCATAATCATTTACTGAAAAAAGATATAGGCTGCATGGTTGGGCCTGTTGTAGTCAATATCATCAAGCTGGCAGATCACATGACCGCTGTGGTCCAATTAGAGAGAAGACCCGTGAGGATTTTCCCTCTCATTTGTTTTCATTTGATGTGAAGATGATTGATAGCTTTTTTTGTAGAAAATGACAGGCAAAAATAGGTTAGGTAAGCTGGCTTTCCTCTGTTAATGCCTCCCTGTTTCAAATGGGAGGCACTTAGAGAAATACAGAGCCAGTGTGAGGGAAGCATGGTTGTCATATTAGATCAGATGTAGCTTTTTTATTGGGATATGACTCACTGTGTTTCAGAACCTGGAACATGAACTACAGAGTCACAGTGATTCATTACTCTCTATAATCTCTGCTGTAAAAAGCTTAATTTTGTGTTGGGCTGGTGCTCTTGAATCAAACATAGATAGCCTGTTACAAAATGAATGAATAATGAATAATATAGCATGTGATTTTTCTGCCAAGTCTGTATGAAGGCTCTTACTTGAAAAACACTCACATTTTGAGCAGATTCCAGCATCTTGATTATAATTTCTCTGATAATTACATATGATTGCGTGGAGTAGACAAAATTAAAATGGGAAGAGGAAGTGGTTTGCCCAAATGAAAGAGCATTGCAGAGTGTGTGTTGCACTGGTTTTAGAAGTAATGAAGGGTAATAACTAAAACTTTTTAAAGAATTTTGTTATACGTATGCATGACTTTTTATAGTGTTTCTAGCATGAGGTGGAATCGAGTGTTTGGTTTGCAGTGTGGAATGCACAACTGAATGCTCCTCGGAGCAGATTCACCCTAACTTCTCCAAAACTCTCTTTTGGTGAACCCTTAATAGCTATTATGATGACCACGTTTCTACAGAAAGCTCATCTCAACCCCAGGCTCAGTTGTCTAGCACCCAGCAAAATGTTCCATCCCTCACGCCTTTGGATGAATTGATGGATTATGAACTCCAGGAAGCTTTAAAGGAATGTGAAGACCAAATGGCTGTACTTGGCATGTCCACCCATGCAGACACCTGGAGTGCAGGTGATCTGGACAGATGTCTCTCAGTATCCCTGCCTGAAAGTAATGAGGAAAATGAACAAAAGAAGAAGGTTGAAGCCAGTTCATCTTTACATACACTTGCAGATTCTCACGGAGGTTGCCATGGAAATGATGGATTGCACACAAATGACTCATCAGCAAGTGAAGAGGGGGTGTTTAGCTTCAGAGATTATGTACTGGGCAAAAAGAAAAGTAATACAGGTGCAATCAGAGCTGAGGATATTAAGTGTGATGTTACAGAAAACCACAGTGAGGAAACCAGCCGACAGTCAGAGGCAGACCAGCAAATAAAGTCAGAGATAGAGGCAAAAATAGACACAGAAGATAACATACTAGATCATCAAATGATACATAGCACAGGTACACAAACAGCAACTGATGCAGCAAAGGACACATTCACCCATGACCAGTCAATACAAGTTATATACCCTGTGAAATTCACCCTGGAAGAAGAGAGCACACAGGAATTCAAAGACTTGGACAGAATTTATGTTACGGCACACACAACCCTGAAAGAAACTGGAGTAATTCGAGAGACAAATCCTGTGCACAAAGAACAAATTAGTTCTGCAAAAGATACACCGATTATTCAAAACTCAAATGTAGACACAAAAATAGAGCCACACGGTCAGCTAATTACTGATTCATTCCCATCAGCACATACTGATAAACATGCTGGTGAAATGTTGTTGCACTTAGAACCAAAAATAAGACCACAACCAAACATACAGACACAGGTGGAGTCAGGGACACAGAGGCAGACTAGTGGGCAGATAGAAACAAACACAAAAGTAGGATCAAGCCCGGAACATCAAAGACAGGATTTAGGGCTCCCAGAACAGCTGATTCCACAGGGTAAACAGCCTGTCTGCTCTCCACCTCCAGAACCCGAGACTCACCAAGCTCATCTTTCTCTGTCTGGGCCTTCACCTGCCCTGATACAGCACTCTCCACAGTGGCTTAAGCAACATGATGACCAGGATAGGACAGATGGACCCTACAAATCAAAATCAGAGAATGAAATTATACACCACAACCACTGTTTGAAAATTGTCAAACATGAGAAAAATTTGTCCAGTGCATCTGCTGTTGTGATTAATTTTGGCCAAGCTAAAACCACACATGAACATGAACCCGAAGGGAGATGTGATTTAGAGACATGTCCACTGGATCAAGGGAATGGACTTTCTTCAGGCAGTGGAGCTGACACACACATGCCAGTGTGGGAGAATTCACAGGGTGCAGGAGTAAAAGCGGAGGAAGAGAGTGCCTTTGAACAGGCTTCAGCAGAGTCCACTGCAACCACGTTTCCACAGACAACACCCACAATGCCAGAAACTATAGAATGCGAGGGAGAGAAGAGGAGAGGTGATGTGTACCGAAGTGCCGTAATAATAGCAAAAGCAGCAAAGAGAGAATCGGCAGTGACAGCTATGGTCCTGCTTGAAGCAGATGAGTCTCCCAGCACTGGAAAAGCAGAGAGTGAAATTAATGCAGCAGAGAGGCAAAAAAGCACCTTGATAATTTTCCCGGAGATTACTAGCTCACCTGTTCAGAGAGTGGATGAGAAAGAGGAAGCGACCGCAGAGAGCCGTAGCAACAAAATGCCACATAACTCGACAGAGAGTGAAGGGAAGGGAGGGGGTCTCCTGATCACGCTCTTCCCAGCCAGAGACAAGGAAACAGGCTCAGTCGGCACAGAGGACAACGCTCTGGTCACTGCTTCCTCTCCTGGTGTCTTGGGAACATGTGATTGGAAGGTGGATAGTTCCCGATCACTAGAAAGAGGAAAAGACGACATTAAAGAGGAGGGGAAAGAAAAAGGTGGAGGAGGAGCACAGAAGGCAGCCCATGCTGGCAGGGTGTCACTGACAGAGACTGATACGTGTCCATCCCACCGAATCACAGCATCACCAGCAGCAAGACAAGACAAGAGTGACCTCATCCTTCCTGCCAGAGCTGACACAGCCCTGTTTCCTCTGACCGTCAACAGAATAAGCGATTGCGACTCCATCAGCCCATCCCCTCCTCTTTCCCACTTAAAATCAACGGAAAGAGCAGCAGCACAGAGAGAGAATCAGAGCCCAAGTGCATTAGGAGAGGAATTGCCAGGCAGCGATAGATCATCCCCTCCAGCGCTCTCTTCGGAAAGTGAAAATCTCGCAGCGCAATCCAGCAATCAACAGGTATTGAGCTCTTCACAATCTGGAATCACAAACAGTGACACATCCATCAAGATAGAGGCACAGCAACAGAAACAAGAAACAAGTCATAAAAGTGAATACCTATCTCAGTCATTTAATCCAGAACTGAACATGAGGGATATCGCTAAAAGTTGTACCAAAGCTGATGGGCTTACATCAACAGAAGACATAGGAAACTCAAATTTAAAATGCCAAATGACTGAATGTGCATCTCTTCCCCCTCTGATGGTGTTTGAGAATCTACGTCACCCAGTAAAAGAGACCAGCTTCAACTTTGAGGGTTTTCTAAACATCAGCAAACCTCCTGCTCAAACAGCATCAACCACAGACCAGAGAGCCAGTGACCTGCAAGGAACAGAGGGGGGAAATTCTGGTGCAAAAAAGAAATCTTTCGCCTCTAATGAAGAAATTGGGAATGAAGAAGAAAAAAAGGAACAAGCTGAAATGGAATTTAAAGAGCAGAAGGACAGCAGAAAACTGACAAATGCTTCTCAAGGGCAAGATGAGAATACTGTGAAAGTAAATATGGCTGGTTTGGAAGACAGTGGAAAAGTGACAGAGGAAACTGCTGACATGAGCACAAGAAATCTGGTTACATTTATATCACAGTCAGCTATAGGTGAGAGTGCCAGCTTTACTACAACAAAATCTGTGGGTAATGAAAATCTGCATGAGATTGAAGAAAGCAACAAAGAGAAGCAAGTAAATAAAGATTCTTTCATTGTTTCTCAGATCTGTCCAGTTGAAACAAATGAGTTTCACTCATCCACTGAGGACAATAATGTTATACTGCAGGTTGTTTCTCCCCAAGAGGATGGAATTCTCTCTGTGGTTTGTGAGGGGTCTGATATCACGATGTCTAAAGGGGATAAACAGAGACATACAGAAGAGCCACTTTCCACAATAGAAAAACTGGATGAAGAGACTGATAAGTCAGTGGGATGTGTATTGGCTGAAACAGGTGATATAGAAAAAACATGTTCAGGTCATTCAGAAAATCAAGAGAATGAGTCAAAGCCAGAACAATATGCATGTGAAGATAAATCACAGGTAAAAACTATCTCCAACTCTCCAGCAGTAGCTTCAAAAACAAACAGCATGTGTACTATCAGCACTACATGTTTATCTCAATCAAACACAGAGCAGTCTACTACAACCTCAGACATGCAACTTCTGCAAAAAGCAGATAAGTCCACAGGCGGCCCGCCTGAACCGATTGGCCCACAACTCAATAGTGGAGTGATGAAAAATTATACATCAGATGCTGGGGACACAACAGTCCCTTCTCCTCCCACTGCAGAGACTACAGTTCCAGCACAAAGGAATGCTTCCTCCACCAGTGCACAAAGCACTAACAGTGATGCCAGGGATGTGTCTGTCATTGTACTAAAGGCTCCAGGACCAATGCTGAGTCACTGTGAGTCCAGTAATGACTGTGATATTGCTGTAGCAGGAACTGGGGAGCTATGCAGTATGAAAAGTGCATGTAATTCTGAAACAGAGATTCTAAAGACTATTGGAGAGAAAAAAACTGATCCACAGACAGATGCAAATGATTCGTCCCACTCTGTTGGGGTCTCCGCACATGAAACTTCTTCTGGATCCTTTCTAGAGGGTCCATTCACAACTGACAGATCAGAACCAGCAGGTGGTTCTCTCCTAGTGTCAGAGAATCCAGAATTAAATTGTGAAAATCCAAAGAGAAAAGAGAGTGAGTCATCCAAGGACACTAGAGAATTGGAAATTGTTATAAAAGGGAAGAGAGAGGGACATTTAAATTCTGAACATGAAAAAGATTTAAGCAGTGCACCTACAAAGGTTATAACAGATGTCAGCACAACAGGACAAGACAATGTTCAAGACAACCAGTCTATATTGCTCTCTGCTCATATCTTTGTTGATAAAAACTCCTTTGCTTCTAAATCTAAAAAGACAGATCCTGAGCTGCCTGAAACACAACCATTAAATTATCTTTCTGGGCATGTAAGCTTAACACCATTAGGCAGAGAGTTACAGTCTATTAACTATATACAAAGTTATTCAGTAAAGCCAGGCTCCTTTGAAACAACCTGTGCTGATGAGTCACTTGATTTTTACTCCACATTGACACCACAACAAGCTCCCAATGATGTCATCAAATGTGATTCACTCCTGATGCACATGAAGGACAACCTTGTCACACAGGGTAGGTCCTTTCAAACTGAGGAACCAGTTCATTATGTGTCTGAAGACAATGAAGGAACGAATCAAGGCACATCTGAAGATTTGGAGCAGGTAATGGGACAAGAGCATGGTGAGAAATGTGTGAAGGAAACTGTGGAACAAAAAGCAAACTCAAGTGCCCAAAACAAACCTATTGCTTCAGAGGAAGAATTGAATAAGCAAACAAATGGGAAGCTGGGAGAAGGAAAGACACAAGTTGAAAATACATGCAAAGACCTGAAATACAGCAGAGAATGGGCAAATACCTCTCAAGAGCAGGATGAGACTACTGTGAAACAAAATACTGAAAAAACAGGAGAACAGAACCAGAAGTTAATGAATTTAGATCTCTGTAAGGTATCCAGGGAAAAAACTGACTTCGGAGAGGAAAAAGAATTAGACGAATCCAACCCAACTGAAACTTTGGAGTCTACACCTGTATCTGATCCTAGAGGAACCTCCAAAGGGTTAATCGAAGAGGCTCTGGAAATGCTTGCTTTGGATCGGAACCTGTCTGCAGCTGTGAATACTTTTCCTGAGAGAGACCACACACAAGATCCGAGGGCATTGAGACAATCAGAGTTGGCATTTTCACAGCCACAAGAGCTTCAGTGCCAACAGGAGTTTACGAGTGCCCCAGAAGCAGTATTAAGTATAGATGTAACTAAGGATAAAAGCAATGATTTAGAAAATGCTGAGGCCAATTATGCAGATGCTGAGGCAAGTAGAAAGCAAGAATCCATGACTGTGCGCTGTAGTGCAAAGTCTAAAAGCTCCTTAAACAGCACATCAGAGAGTCCCACACTGCTGGGAGGTAATAACAGAGGTGTTATTGTCGACAATTTATGTCCACAGAATGAAGAGCAGAGTGTACAAACAATACATCTAAGTGGTGAGAATAGCCCATTTCCTGTTTCTGGCAAAAGTACTTCAAGAGAAAACATAAACCAAACAGAGCAGGTGGTAAAAGAGGAGTGTGAGGTGTCAGTCACTGCACTGGCGACTTCTGAAAATACAGAGGTCAGACAGGTTATAGAGGCTTCAGAAACTAAAGAGCCTGCCATCACAGAATTACAGGACAGTGAGAGTAAAAGTTCCAAATCACAGGTCAGTGCGAATAAGCAGGGGAATTTGTGGAACGAAATCTCTGGCACCAAGAAAGACTTAGAACTTCCTGTAAATCACTCAAGCGTGTTCTCTGTGTGTCCTAACATCTCACACCATGAATCCGGACAAAAAACAGAGGAGCAATGTTTCGAATTGGTTACCAATGGAGACATCAGAAACACTGAGATCAGACCAGATTCATTGAATGATGTTGCACGGATGTCTATTCCAGGAACTTCTCAGTATCATCAGGAAAAAGAGTCCGCTTCTCAGCTCTCTGATGGGCAGCTCTCCACCACCACCACCACAATCTCTTCTTTTTCCCCTGTGCTCAAGGAAAATATTAAAAATGAACTAGAAAGTGTGGATCAGGCCTCTGGTGAAGATGTATTAAGTGTAGGTCTGTGCCACCCAGTGGAGCCCATCGCATCACCTAATTCCTTTTACCAATCTGAGACAGCAGCCTTGAGGATGGAGCTGCATTTGTCAGAGCAATTCCTAGATGGTACCCAAAACACAGAGGAGCAGGATAGACAGTGTTCTGAACAACTTCTCATGCAGTTACAACATATAAACACTTGTTTGGGCACCAAAAACACAATTGGTACCATGGAAGCAGAAAACACTGTATCAAATGAGAAACAAGTGATAGAAGGAATAAAAGAAGAGATAAGTGAATACATGAAGAATGAGGAAGAGAATAAGTCCATTGAAAATAAGGATCACATAGAAATGGCTGTTGAGTCTAAGTCTTTGGAGTTTGTTGTGAAAGAGAGAAGATCCAGAGATAAAGAAAATCAAAGCAAGTTGGCTGTACTCTTGGAGGAGCACTCTGTATCTCTCCCTGATGAAGCAACAGTCAGTAAGACAGACCAGCTAGCAGAAGTTACTGATGGGACACTGACAGAACTAAAACAGGCTGCTGTCATTACACCAGTGACAAAATCCAAAGTTTCCCTTCAGCCCCCTCTTACAATAAATCAACAGTCTAGTCAGCAGGCCACTATGTCTTTTATTCAACCTCTACGTGAAACCAGCAAAGAAACAGTTAAAAGGGGCGGTGAGCAAAATAGTGACACAGCAGTTAGTTCTGTTGAAGATATAAGAACTGTTGTAATAAAAAAAGCAATACAGAAAGATGACAGTGAAGCCAAAGAGGAAGCCAGCAAGGTTTCAGAAGGTGAAGATGGATTGCTGGGTTCAAGTTCAGGAACAGCACTTGTATCACCAAGTGTAATCTCTGTTCCTGAGAAGTCAGAATTCAACTCCTCTGATGGTTCTGACTGGCTTAGAACTCTTAAAGAGGCAGCCTCCATGTCTCAGATAATTCCAGAGCACAGAAATTATACAACATGTGGATCTGCAGAAAACAGGTACTGCTGCTTTTAAAACTGGTGTATTAAAGAGAGAGAGAGACGAAAATAAAAGAAACTGTTTAAAGAAAAATAATTTGAATTATTGGATGATTTTCATTTTCAGTTGTCATTATGAAGAGCATTCACTTTCTTGCAAATATTTCATACTCACAACAGTGAAAGGCCTTTTTTTGTAGTGTGTAATGAGTATCATTAATACACATTGGTGCATAATTTTGTGTTACTGAAGGGAAAGTTGACCAAAAATGAAAATTCTATAATAACCTTCTTTGTTCTGGTGGAGCACAAAAGGAGATTTTAGCACAATGACAGCCTCAGTCACCTCTCGCTTTCAATGTTTGGACAAAAAGATGCAGTGAAAGTCCAACAAAGTCTAACATTCTGCCCAACATCTCCTTTTGTGTTTAATGGAAGAAAGAAAGTCATTCTAGTTTGGAACAACATGAGGGTGAGTAAATTATGACAAAATTTAAATTATTTTGGTGAACTATCTATCTCTTTAAGAATCAATTTATCATGGAACACTGACCCTAAAATTGACCGAATTGTAAACAGAGCATGTTACTATAATAATAGCTTATGGTCACATGACTTTTTTTTTGAGTGAAAATGGAGCCAAGTGAAAGTACTACAGCCTATTATCTCCTGAGAATGACCTCAACAGTGACATCAACTCATGCCCTTTGGTGCAAGAAAGAATCCTTTCATACCCACGTACAAACACACACTGGGCTTCTCACATTTGAGAACGAACACATACAGTTACATAAGTGCAGGCTGAAAACCACTGATGAATTCTTTGCTTTGAGACAAACATTAATGAAAATCTGATCTCCCTCTTTATTTTGTTCTCCAGACCACTTGAGACCCTCTGTTTGCCTCAAGCTGAACTAGAATTCCGAACCCCCACTGAGGAGCTTTTTCCCTTTACAACTGAGCAAAGATTTCCCCCTGTGACAGAGCAGCTAGAAGAGCCACCAGACTGCAGGTGAGACATACTAAATAACCATGATGCACTTTTACAAAATTATTTCTTACCACTTCCTTGGTTTGTTGTTGAGTGCTGCTACTAACCGCATTTAATGTGTTGCGAGTCCACAAGGAGTAAATGCAATCTTTTCAGAGTGAAATTATGTTTATATTTGACATTTAGTGAAGACAAGAACCAGTTATTAAGATTTATTTGGTATGGCCAAAATTGTAGTAACCAATGGTGCAACAATAGGTTAAAGTGAGGATTAGAAAATCCCTGAATCATGAGCATCTGGAAAACTACACAAAGATCACAATCATGGAAAAGAAATTATGACTATTTAGGCTACAGGGTGCAAAAATAGTTCTCTTGAGATTCAAAGAATGACATCATTGGTTGCAGTAGATGTTCATGCAGTGCAGTTGGTGTTTGTTTAATGGTTGTCTGGAATCAGCTAATTGGATGTGTAGAGAACAAGTAATATATTTTGATTATTTAATTTGTTAGATTAACCATTTTTCCACATGGCTGTGGAAAAACGTGTGGAATTGTCTTACAGTTTTCTCAATCGCTTTGGCTCAGTTCTCGAATGAGAATTATTTTTTTCAAAACATTAAGTTCAAATCTCTGAACAATTAGTTTCTTGCTCACACCAGATTTTAATTTTTTATTCATTCAAGCAAATTGCACGTGTTTTGGCACATGTTTGCAAAAGAGTAAGTACAATTGTCTACAGTTTGCGCAATAACTAAATGCACATGGCTTGCTGATGAAAACTGATGAGTTGATTCTCAGTGAAATTGTCATACTCTTCACAACTTCTAAACATTCTTTCATCGTGTGAGCCATCACATGAAAAATGATCCATTCAATTATCAAAATCTATCAGACATACATGTATATTCCATAAATAGCTATGAAACTATGACAAGTTTTTTTTTTTTTTTTGCATGGTTGTCATTTTGTGGCAATTTTCTGTTCACTATATATGACTTTGCAAGTAAGAAATGTGTAAAAATGGACATGCAAATGTGAATATTCTGTTTACATTTAACACATTACTACAAAAATAAATGTACTGTATACATACAAATGTGCATATCCTTTTCTTTGTACTACAGTATTTTACAGTATTTTTTTGGTAATTAACATTTTTTATTGATTCATATGTACATGACAAAGAAAAACCCAACACATATACAAGGAATCAACATTTTACATTCAAACCCCACTAATACAATCCCACCCTGACCCCCAACAAACACCCCTGTGGTCCCATATAATAACACACACACACACAACCCCCACCCCCCAAAAAATAAAATAAAATAAACAAATAAAAAATAATAAACATACATAATTAAACTAAACTACACTCTCCACATCTCCTCCCCGAGAGTCCCCCCAAAAAACTAAATAATTGGCCCATTTTTTAACAAATAAGTCCCTAAACCCCAGCCTTCTACTTACCACTTCCTCAAATGCAGCTACCCTCCCCATTTCCACACACCACTCTGAAAAAGAGGGTGCTCCATTCGACTTCCAACCCCTTAAAATTATTTGCCTGCTGATCATGAGACTGGTCAGACCCCAATTTTTTACGTGATTATCCCCCAAATTTATGACCGCCCCATCACCCAAAATACAGAGTCTGGGACAAAGTAAAATTTTAATGCTCAAAACGTCACACAAATAATTCTGAACTTTTAACCAAAAATCTTGGATCTTAACACACCCCAAAAAGACATGGGTTGTGTCTCCAACTTCTGATTGGCATCGCCAGCAGGTGGGTGTGTCTTTAAGATCAAGCCTATAGAATCTAGAGGGGGTCCAATAAAATCTATATAAAATCTTAAATTGCATGAGGCGAACCATTACATCTCTAGATGCAGACTTGACATTTTTTGAATCCTAGTCCACATTCCTTCCTCCAATACCAAATTCAAATCTTTCTCCCATAATCTCTTGATAGAAGTTAAAGCTCCATCCCCCAGACTCTGAGTTAGCAGGGAGTAATACACTGATGCCTCATCACCTCTCCCAAAGCACCTGCCGCCTTGGGGGGGTGTACGCTACTCCCAAAAACAATACAGAGCAGGTGGCGCAGCTGTAAATACCTATAAAACTGAATCCCAAAATGATGACAGTATTGTACAGTATTGACTAAACTTTTACCTGCTGTTGAAATCGGTATCTAAAAAGCTCAATGTGATACACAATAGCATTCAGCTAGACAAAACTGACATTCTTGTATAGTATAGTAAGCAGTCAGTGTCAACAAAAAATACATTTGTATATAAAAAAACATTTCCATGGTTGACTGCCACGGTGAAAAATCATCTAAATATTTTGACTAGTACGGCTCACACGATGACAAAAAAACGTTTCATTTTGGTGGCATTGGCCAATTTACTGACATAATAACTAGGTTTTGAAGCATGAATTAAATGTTTTGGGTGAGTTACTACATTTTGCAAACATGAAATAGAGTTGTGATGTCCTATAAAACAGTTGTGACAGTTGCATTTACAGTTTAGAGAATGTTAAGACTGTTTCAAAAAATGAGCCAAAGCGATTGAGAAAAACTGTCAAATACATGTTTAAATGATTAGTTCAATAAAATTCTCTCATCATTTACTCATTTCATTTCAAATGTTCTTTTTTTATGCGTATCATAAAAGGAGATGTTAAATGAAACTCACAGCCCAAAAGTAAAACAAAAGTAGTCCATCTGGTTATTTTTTTAAGCTTTAAATTTAGGCACTATTCACTGCCATTGTATTGAAAAGATGGATAGCGATATTCATTAAAACATCTCCTTTGTGCACAAAGATGAAAGTCATACGGTTTTGCAATGACATGAGGGTGATTAAATAATGACAGATTTTAATTTTGGATGAACTATTCCTTTAACATCAATATGGAACATCACAATCTACATATTCAGATGCCTTCTGGTCTCGCATAAACATCAAACTGTGGTTGGTTGATTTACGTATGTGTCCGATGACTTTTCCTGTCTAAATGGGCATTTCTTGACCATAATAAACTGCAAACTTGACCAGACTTTCAATTATCAAAAGTCTGGCTAACTAAGACTAGCCTTCAGGGTCCTTCTTGTTCTCTCTCACTCTCATTTTGTCATTATTCCCCTCCCTTTCTTTAGTCTAAATCTGCTCAGCAGTAGCAGCCACAACAGATGAAAGAAAGAGGAGCACTTGCTGCATGTCAGTCAAAGCTTTTAGCCTAGCACCTCATTTAGAAAGACATGCTGGAGCCAGAGATAAAGAAAACGAGAGAGAAAGTGACAGGGAGTGAAAATGACAGGAAGAGAGAGGGACAGAAACTTTGTGTGCTTTTGACATATTCTTGCCTCAGAATCCTTAAACAGCTGACCCTTTGTTGATTGCCACAGATGTGGACTAAAGGAATTTCAGCTGTATCTGTGAGTGTGTGCACACGTGTCTGCTTAAGCATGCATATGTGTTTGCTATTTGCGCCAACGCCCTCACATGAGGTCATTTCAAGAGGCCTGTCAGTCTGGAACAAAAGCCATAGTTCAGGGCCGCTCCAGTTGAGAATATTCCTCTGTGTTAAGATAGATAGATAGATAGATAGAAATAAAAGAGAGACGGAGTGTAAAGTGGCTGCTGGAGGAATTTTGAGTGGCGTGCCTGAAAGAATAGTCCCACACTTAGACGTCAGTAACTTTCTCTGGCTAAGGACTGAGTACTAATCTTGGGTGAGTTCTATACCTCCTTTGCTGTTTAAAATGTTCTTTTGGGTTTGCAGAGAGATGTTAATTACATATGGTTTGGGGTGATCTCACTGGATAGATAGGGGGAGGGACAGTAGGAAGACAGGGAGGGTATAAAGAAGCGTGATTAAATGTGTTGTGGAGTCTCGCTCACTCTCTGTCATTTAAATTTTATTGCTTACTCACCCATTGTTTATTTTGACACTGTCAGACACCTGATAATGATTTGCTCTGTGTTGACAAGGTTAAATTCCATTTTATAAAGAATGCTGTAGACAATACAGGACTGTCTGTTTGGTTGCAACTAAGATAACTTTGTTCTGAGTAATGTAGGATAAACATGTCAACTCCGTGTGTCATTGCACTAAACCACCTTTTATCCACGAATTAATAAAAATCTGTAATACATAATGATTGTGCCATGTAATTTTAATTTCATTTTTGGCATGGTCAGAGATGCATGATATGTTGAACAATGTGGCATTTGAAGGTTTGAATTTTTTATTTTTTTATTTTAATTAAAGTAGTACTGCAAAACTTTATAACCTAATGGTTATTGTTGGATGATCTGTGAGCTAATATTATCTTGTTAGGACAACTGTGCTGAATCTGATTTTAATGAAAGTCTGAGCTGCTACTGTACCATATTATAATAGTTCTTAGATTACACAACTGTGGATACCAGAGAACTTGTTTATTTTTGTAGGTATTTAGGAAACTGCTAATTCAAAGTATAATTTCTTGATGCTACTACCACAGTTACCCACAACAGCTGCATGAAATCTGACAATGTTATTAAAACTTATTCTAAATTATTCCAGCTGATAGAATTTCTGTGGAATTAGATTTGAGTTCAAGTTCATGTTGACTAGAGCTAATTCTGATTTTGATAGAGCCTACCACAAATTTACCAAATAGATCACATACAACAGGCTTCTGTGTTTCCTAACTTCACACATTTTATGCTGAAGGAGGCCAGATGAATGTTATTTCCAAAATATACCATGCACTATAAATTGCTTGTTCCACACTTCAGAGTTTTCAGCTCAGTCTAATTTAAATCCACTTGTATTTTTATGATTGACGTGAACTAATAAAACTGTGTGGATGCAATAGCTCCCAGGAGAGAGAGAATGAGAGAGGGAAAGGGGTTGACTTGGAAACCACGTGATGCGTGACAAGAGCTGAGCAACAGTTACCATGGCAACAAGTGTTAACCATAGCAATTATTTTGAGTTAATGGGACACAATTATATTTAGAGGAAGCATTGAGAGGGCATTTAATCAAAACATTTAACAATTTTACATTATAAGACAAGCTAATTGTGATAAAAAAGAGATTAGTGTGACGCAGCCCCTTAGCACTGCTTATCAAACTTAACCATACTGTAATTGTCCAATAACACCATAAATATCATTGTCAGTCTGACTCGATCAGTAAAATAGATAAATTAATAAAATCCAAAAAGAACATTCCTAGAACGTTGGAAGTTGGTTCCTAAAAAAAAGAAAAAAGGTGAACCTTACAATAACGTTAGGGGAACATTCTGGGTCGGAGTGTAAAAAGACTGTGATATGGCCGTTATGCTAACAGTAGTGATGCTGTTAGTTTTATGGCTGCTAAAACACCAGCTCCCCCCTGCTGCCTTTATTTACTGCAGTCTGTTTGCTATTAAAAACCCTGTCTGGACTCGTTCCTCTGGACACAGCTGGTCCTGGGAGATTAGATTGTGTGTTTAAGTTAATGTGTGTGACTGTGTGTGTAGCCTATGTGCCCTTCCTATAAGCTCTGGTAAATTAGAAACATTGTTGTGTACATTAAAGTTGAATACTCAGTTGTGGTTTGGTTGTTATGTCAAAGTGCAATCTCTCGTTATACGACTAAAGCAAAGGAAGCAGAGAAACCTGAAATATTGATGCGCGCATAGGCCTGATAAGAGGATAATTTAGCAAACTATGTACAAGTGTTCCTAAAAGGATATCACAGTGTTATGTGCAGTTGTTTGGGCTGTGTGGCGGAGCGAGCTGTATTTTTAGTATGTGGCATGAGGCACAGCCCTTGACGGGAGCAGCTGCTGGCCTGTCTGCTACTCTGCCTGTTGAATCAGGTTTAGTTTTTGATAATACTCAGCTGGGTATATGCCAGCTTCTTCTGGCCTGTGCTGTTGAAGCAGGGTGATTTGTTAGGGTGGTGTGAGATTTTGTGATTTATTATAGAATAATTTTTTCATTTTCTGTACACAAATTAAGTTACTGACATTGGTTTTGTATAGCATCACTTCTGACAAATACTGTATACAGTACTGTGCAAAAGTTTTTAGGCACTGCATAGGCTGGAAATATCACTCTGGACCCCACTCACCCTGCCCACTACCTTTTTGAACTGTTGCCTTCTGGCCGATGCTTCAGAGCTCTGAGCACCAGTACTGTCAGGCACAGGAACAGTTTTTTCCCCCAGGCTATCCATCTCATGAACAGTTAAAACTGCCCCTTTGAGCAATAATTAATGTGCAATACACAGCTCAGTCTTTTTATATTATCCAACACATCCAACCTCTTCTGCCATTACATTCCCTTGCACTGTACATAACCGATTTGTATTTAGATTTGCACTACGTATGTATATGTGTGTATGTATGTATGTGTGCATGTATATGTATGTATGTGTATGTATGTGTGTGTGTGTGTGTTTGTATATATATATATATATATATATATATGTATGTATATGTATGTATATATGTACGTATACAATTGTCTATTGTGTATTCTATATATACTTTTTTCTTTTCAAAATTTATCTATTTTTTATTCAATTTTAATTCTTTTTTAAAAGTCTTGTTGCTGTTTTTGTATTGTTGTGTACTGGAAGCTCCTGTCACCAAGACAAATTCTTTGTATGTGTAAGCATACTTGGCAATAAAGCTCATTCTGATTCTGATTCTGATAGTGTGGATTTCTTCAAAAATAATGCCATAAATAGTTTTTATTTATCAGTTAACATCATACAAAGTCCAGCAAACATAAAAAAAAGCTAAATCAATATTTGGTGTGACCACCTTTGCCTTCAAAACAGCACCAATTCTCCTAGGTACACCTGGACACAGTTTTTCTTGGTTGTTGGCAGATAGGATATTTCAAGATTCTTGGAGAATTTGCCACAGTTCTTCTATCTATTTAGGGGTTCTGAATTGCTTCTGTCTCTTCATGTTATACAGACAGACTTGATGTTTAGTGGGGGGCTCTATGAGGGCCATGCCATCTGTTGCAGGGGTCCCTGTTCTTCTATTCTATTCTATTTACAAAAGGAATGTTTGGGAGTCTAAAATTTATATTTCCTATTGACACAGTTAAGCTGATATGTATATATACATTGGCTGCCAATAGTTTGGAATAATGTACAGATTTCGCACTTATGGAAAGAAATTGGTACTTTCATTCACCAAAGTGTCATTCAACTGATCACAATGTATAGTCAGGACATTAATAATGTGAAAAATTACTATTACAATTTGAATTACAACTTAAACTACTTCAAAGAGTTATCATCAAAAAATCCTCCACATGCAGCAATGACAGCTTTGCAGATCCTTGGCATTCTAGCTGTCAGTTTTTCTAGATACTAAGGTGACATTTCACCCCATGCTTCCTGTAGCACTTGCCATAGATGTGGCTGTCTTGTCGGGCACTTCTCACGCACCTTACAGTCTAGCTGATCCCACAAAAGCTCAATGGGGTTAAGATCCATAACACTATTTTCCAATTATCTGTTGTCCAATGTCTGTGTTTCTTTGCCCACTCTAACCATTTCAGTAGTGGCTTTTTCTTTGCAATTCTTCCCATAAGGCCTATACCCCTGAGTCTTCTCTTTACTGTTGTACATGAAGCTGGTGTTGAGCGGGTAGTATTCAATGAAGCTGTCAGCTGAGGACATGTGAGGCATCTATTTCTCAAACTAAAAACTCTGATGTACTTATCCTCTTGTTTAGTTGTACATCTGGCCTTACACATCTCTTTCTGTCCTTGTTAGAGCCAGTTGTCCTTTGTCTTTGAAGACTGTAGTGTGCACATTTGTATGAAATCTTCAAAAAAATGTTTTGGCAATTTCAAGCATTGTATAGCCTTCATTCCTCAAAACAATGATTGACTGAAGGATTTCTAGAGAAAGTTGTTTATTTTTTGCGATTTTTGACCTAATATTGACCTTAAGACATGCCAGTCTATTGCATACTGTAGCAACTCAAAAACAAACACAAAGACAATGTTAAGCTTCATTTAACGAACCAAATAGCTTTCAACTGCGTTTGATATAATGGCAAGTGATTTTCTAGTACCAAAATTAGCAATTTAGCATGATTACTCAAGGATAAGGTGTTGGAGTAATGGCTTCTGGAAATGGGGCCTGTCTAGATTTGATCAAAAATTACTTTTTTCAAATAGTGATGGTGCTGTTTTTTTTACATCAGTAACGTCCTGACTATACTTTGTGATCAGTTGAATGCCACTTTGGTGAATTAGAATACCAAATGCATTGAATGCATTATTCCAAACTTTTGGCTGCCAGTGTGTGTGTGTGTGTGTGTGTGTGTGTGTGTGTGTGTATATATATATATATATATATATATATATATATATATATATATATATATATATATATATATAATTTGTTTTTTTTTATTTGTTATAAGATTTATGTTATGTCATTTTAACAGGGGGACAAGATGTTTTAAAAGAATAGTTCACCAAAAATGAAAAGTCTGTCATAATTGAATAACGTGAAGTTTTGGTAATTTTTTGGTGAAAATCTTGATGTCCATTCCACGTTGATGAGCATTATACTTTAATTTGTTTTTTATTTCACAGAAAGTAAGAAAGACATATGATTTTGAAATGACATGAGGGTGAATAAATTATGACAGACACATTTTCACTTTTGTGTAAACTATTCCTTGGAAGGTACCCCTGTGAATTTTTCCACCCAGATTGACAAGGAGGTAATGATATGAATAGTAGTTCCAAAAGATATAATTTGTTTGATTGAAATGAAGAGAAAATGTCTTACAGTGCAGTTAGTTCATATAATATTAGTGTCATATCTTTAGTGTGTTGCAAAAAAAAAAATATTTTTTTTTTTATTCTGTTGTTTCAGATTTGGAACAAAATCAATAGGATGAAATAAATTAAATAACAACAAACATTGTTTATCGCTCCAACACACATGTAACTGAAAAAAATGACTACCGACACATATCATAAAATATATATTTTTTTATCTCAAAATATTAACAACATGAATTCTACATGTAACATTCAAGTGCTTGTACTGTAAAAATAGTGAAGTGTACAGAAGAGTGCAGTAGAGAGGACAACAGGGAGCAGCAGAGAGCAAATTAAGTTATTGTTATGGCAACCAGATACATTGCAAAACATTCCTAGAATGAAATTAGTGGCAAATAAGCTTGAAGTGGCAAAGAAATAACTTTTCTTCTCTGCGATGTCATCCTATTAAGAACCACAAATGATAGCAGAGATAGTCATAAGAAGGGAATTGTGGATACTGTTAGAGCCAAACAGCTGAACCTGAGATATTATTAGCCTACATTAACAGCTTCTAAAGGGGCCGTTTACACAGAAAGTATTTGTCTGTCCATTCGTGCTGTTTTTAAATCGTTTTTCTATGTAAACATGCGCTAGATGGAGATCTTTGACCGCTACACTGCGTCTCGTGCAGGAGCACCACGTGTTACAGGTGTCATGTCAGGTTAAAAACTCAAGACACCTGTGTTCTGTTCTATTATTGTAGAGGGTATCCCTGTGAACTTCTATGATATTGGTTCTGACATGAACCAACTTATAGGTGGCAGCACTACTTTCCTCATCTCTTCCTTTGTGTGCATGCATGTGTATGTGTTGTGCAGGTCCCCCCAGACAGAAGCTGCTGAGAAGAGTGTGTCTGTACCCTCTTCCCCATCACCCCCACCACAGCACGCCATCGCTCCTGCCCTCCCTGCCCACCTGCTCCAGGACACAGTTGAGTTCCCCACCCCGCCCCCTACCCCTCCAGAGAGGGCTCCCCCTGAACCTCAGACCCTTCCTTCAGCTCCTTCTCCTTCTGATCTTCCTGAGATTTTCTCTGCTGCTCCTCTTCCTCATCCAATCCAACAGCTCCAGGACTGTGAACCTCTAGCCAGGTAGGACATACTAATTTACCCAGTGTACTTGGTCACTGTGTATTTTAGATTGTGTAAGATTGTGAGGATGCCTCTGGTTTAAAGATGCGGTTTCACTCTAATTCAGTTTATATTATTTTTTCTTTGTGGGGATTATAAATCAGTGGTTCTCAACTGTTGGGTCATGATCCAGAAATTGGTTACAGGTCTGTTTTGATAGGGTTGTGGACAGCAGGAAATAAAATGCAAAATGCAACCATACAATGTGCATAGATAGGATAGCAAACTTTTTTATTCATCTGTCACTTAGTAAAGGCTAGAGAAATTAGGCAGATGTCAACATGAAGAGGTTGCGTGACATGCCCTCATCCTCAAAAACCATGGACTAAAATATGCAAGGTAAAATATTGAAAATACGACCCAGACTACATTAAATACAGGTTCACTGTGTTAGTCTGTTGAATCACACTTCTAATACTGTTTATGCTTATACAAAATTGTCAATTTGGCTATTTAGCCTATTTTCATTGGATAATTTAGCATTTTGTAAGGCCTTTCCAGTTCATGGTAATTTCAGTATATGGTTTGAAGGACATTTTTGTTTACTTTTGTATGATTAACAATTGAATTTTGGTACTATGTTGAGTCACCACTTAATGTCTAATCAATGTAAATCTAGGTCCTGAAGCAAAATCACTTGAGAATTGTTGTTATAAAGCACCATTGTGGTTTGAAATTGTGATACCAAGACATTGGTTATGGGCCTTCCCTTCTTGGAAATGACAGTTCACACAAGGTTGCTTTCAGATGCTCTTCATCCATCTACAGTACAACTAGTCTGTTCTTTATTATCACTGTGGTGAGAACTGATGAACATTAATGCCACAGATGTATTCAAATGTATGTGACATTCTGAAACCTGTTTTTGTTCATTTCACTTTGCACATCTATGATGATAATAATAGCAGTGATGATGCTGAGGGATTTGTGCTATAGACAGAACGTACTGTACTCTGTTCCCCCTATGCCTACAATGATTTTCTTAAGTAAAGGTACCCAGAAATGAATTTACCAAAAGTATCATCAGCTCTGTATATGCATAATGTAATGCATAAATCAGTGGATCCACAAAAGTATTTGGAGACTTATGAATATCATTGCATTAAATAACAAAATATCAAACCAAGTGGTTTCTATAGTCAAATGATGCTAGACCTTTTCTCAGTTCACACAGCAGAGTAACCACAGGTGTAATTCATCACATTAACTATAGACATTTGACTAGTACCAGAAATTATCAAAATATTTTTATTGTCATTTTGAACAGTATGTCTATTGTTTTTTTCACTTAAAATGATCATTTAAAACTTTTTTTTTTTAACGTTTTGCTTGAATTGTGTGCTTATGCAGTTCCACTTTTATATATTTATTTAATGCAATTGCATTCATTCATTTTTAAGTGTAGCTTAAGTGTCCAGATGTCTTTTGAGGCAAATGTAACACAGTTGCATTGGTAGAATCTAACATAAAAGGTTTCATGTTGCTTTAAGATACTGTGTTGTTGAAAGTGTTTCTACTCTTGTAGGTGACTAATTTACAATTGTTTGCATTTGTTGTAAAGTTTGAGATCTCTGTCTGAGGCTTTGCAGTGTTTGTAAGGAGGGCAGGATGACTCAGCCACGTTGACAGGCGATGAGGTCAGCTTGCATTTCTTCTATCAGACAGCAGGGGGCAATAGTGCGAAGGCAGGAACCTGCCTTGATTTGAACTTTGCTGCCCACTGCAGCATATAGCGTGCAAACACACATTAGATCGCACATGCAACCTACAATTTTAAAGGGCTGAGTGTTTTATAGGTGCTGGTCATATAATTAGAATATCATCAAAAAATTGATTTATTTCACTAATTCCATTCAAAAAGTGAAACTTGTATATTATATTCATTCATTACACACAGACTGATATATTTCAAATGTTTATTTCTTTTAATTTTGATGATTATAACTGACAACTAAGGAAAATCCCAAATTCAGTATCTCAGAAAATTAGAATATTGTGAAAAGGTTCAATATTGAAGACACCTGGTGCCACACTCTAATCAGCTAATTAACTCAAAACACCTGCAAAGGCCTTTAAATGGTCTCTCAGTCTAGTTCTGTACGCTACACAATCATGGGGAAGACTGCTGACTTGACAGTTGTCCAAAAGACGATCATTGACATGTTGCACAAGGAGGGCAAGACACAAAAGGTCATTGCAAAAGAGGCTGGCTGTTCACAGAGCTCTGTGTCCAAGCACATTAATAGAGAGGCGAAGGGAAGGAAAAGATGTGGTAGAAAAAAGTGTACAAGCAATAGGGATAACCGCTCCCTGGAGAGGATTGTGAAACAAAACCCATTCAAAAATGTGGGGGAGATTCACAAAGAGTGGACTGCAGCTGGAGTCAGTGCTTCAAGAACCACTACGCACAGACGTATGCAAGACATGGGTTTCAGCTGTCGCATTCCTTGTGTCAAGCCACTCTTGAACAACAGACAGCGTCAGAAGCGTCTCGCCTGGGCTAAAGACAAAAAGGACTGGACTGCTGCTGAGTGGTCCAAAGTTATGTTCTCTGATGAAAGTAAATTTAGCATTTCCTTTGGAAATCAGGGTCCCAGAGTCTGGAGGAAGAGAGGAGAGGCACACAATCCACGTTGCTTGAGGTCCAGTGTAAAGTTTCCACAGTCAGTGATGGTTTGGGGTGCCATGTCATCTGCTGGTGTTGGTCCACTGTGTTTTCTGAGGTCCAAGGTCAACGCAGCCGTATACCAGGAAGTTTTAGAGCACTTCATGCTTCCTGCTGCTGACCAACTTTATGGAGATGCAGATTTCATTTTCCAACAGGACTTGGCACCTGCACACAGTGCCAAAGCAACCAGTATCTGGTTTAAGGACCATGGCATCCCTGTTCTTAATTGGCCACAAACTCGCCTGACCTTAACCCCATAGAAAATCTATGGGGTATTGTGAAGAGGAAGATGCGATATGCCAGACCCAACAATGCAGAAGAGCTGAAGGCCACTATCAGAGCAACCTGGGCTCTCATAACACCTGAGCAGTGCCACAGACTGATCGACTCCATGCCACGCCGCATTGCTGCAGTAATTCAGGCAAAAGGAGCCCCAACTAAGTATTGAGTGCTGTACATGCTCATACTTTTCATGTTCATACTTTTCAGTTGGCCAAGATTTCTAAAAATCCTTTCTTTGTATTGGTCTTAAGTAATATTCTAATTATCGAATTTGGGATTTCCCTTAGTTGTCAGTTATAATCATCAAACTTAAAAGAAATAAACATTTGAAATATATCAGTCTGTGTGTAATGAATGAATATAATATAAAGTTTCACTTTTTGAATGGAATTAGTGAAATTAATCAACTTTTTGATGATATTCTAATTATATGACCAGCACCTGTAATGGCACAAATGAAGCCTGTAGTTTTGGGTATTGTCCATTGTCATTGACATTGGGTAATATCAATAATTGTCTTTTTTTAAACATACACTTCAATTTTATAAAGTGAGTTCCTCAGGGAGTAAATAACATTTCATGTTATATATATATATATATATATATATATATATATACAGTTGCAAATCAAAATTATTCAACCCCCCTGACCAGCAATATGTTCTGGTGATGTGAATTAAAACAAATCAAATCAAATCACTTTATTGTCACACAGCCATATACACAAGTGCAATGGTGTGTGAAATTCTTGGGTGCAGTTCCGATCAACATAGCAGTCGTGACAGTGATGAGACGTATACCAATTTACAATAACATCAAATTAACACAACACAATTTAAACATCTGTTATACACATAATTACACTCAACAGTATACAAATAATAACATACACTGTACAGTATACAATACGCACTATATAGATACACATTATTCAATAAAAATAAAAAATAAAAATATGTAAAGAAGTATATATATATATATATATATATATATATAGAATGTACAGTATTGTACTGTATTGACATTCAGGCTGTCGGTTGATAGTCAGTTGTTAAGAGAGAACATAATATAATAATAATATAATTTATGACAGTCCGGTGTGAGATATAAGAGTAAGGGTAATAAAGTGCAGTGCTGATGTATTTTGATCGCGGGAGATCAAGAGTTCAAAAGTCTGATTGCTTGGGGGAAGAAGCTATCATGGAGTCGGCTGGTGCGGGTCCTGATGCTGCGATACCGCCTACCTGATGGTAGCAGTGAGAACAGCCCATGGCTCGGGTAGCTGGAGTCTCTGATGATCCTCCGAGCTTTTTTCACACACCGCCTTGTATATATTTCCTGGAGGGAGGGAAACTCACCTCCGATGATGTGTCTGGCAGTTCGCACCACCCTTTGCAGTGCTTTGCGGTTGTGGGCTGTGCTATTGCCGTACCAGGCGGAGATACAGCCAGTCAGGATGCTCTCCACAGTGCAGGTGTAGAACCGTGTGAGGATGTGGCGGTTCATTCCAAACTTCCTCAGCCGTCTCAGGAAGAAGAGGCACTGATGAGCCTTCTTCACAACGATTTCAGTGTGGATGGACCATGTGAGTTCCTCAGTGATGTGGACACCCAGGAACTTGAAGCTGCTGACTCTCTCCACTGGTGCTCCATTGATGGTGATTGGACTGTGTTCTCTGTCTTTTCTTCTGAAGTCCACCACAAGCTCCTTTGTCTTACTGACATTGAGGGAGAGGTTGTGCTCCTGACACCAGTGTGTCAGAGTGTGCACCTCCTCTCTGTAGGCTGTTTCATCATTGTCAGTGATCAGACCTACCACTGTCGTGTCATCAGCAAACTTAATGATGGCATTGGAGCTATGTGTTGCCACACAGTCATGTGTGTACAAGGAATACAGTAGTGGGCTGAGAACACAGCCCTGCGGGGCTCCAGTGTTGAGGGTCAGTGATGAGGAGATGTTGCTGCCTATTCTAACCACCTGGCGTCTGCTTGACAGGAAGTCCAGGATCCAGCTGCACAGCGAGCTGTTTAAGCCCAGAGCCCGGAGTTTCTCATCTAGCTTGGAGGGCACTATGGTGTTGAATGCTGAGCTGTAGTCTACAAACAGCATTCTCACATAAGTGTTCCTTTTTTCCAGGTGGGAGAGAGCAGTGTGTATTGTAGATGCAATGGCATCATCAGTGGAGCGGTTGTTGCGGTAAGCAAACTGCAGCGGGTCAAGAGAGAGTGGCAATACAGAGCAGATGTAATCTCTGATTAGTCTCTCAAAACATTTGCTGATGATGGGGGTCAGAGCAACATGACGCCAGTCATTTAAACAAGTTATTTTTGATTGTTTTGGAACAGGCACAATGGTGGATGTTTTAAAGCATGTGGGCACTACAGACAAAGAGAGGGAAAGGTTGAAAATGTCCGTAAAAACATCAGCCAGCTGGTTCGCGCACGTGCTGATGACGCGGCCCGGAATGCCATTTGGGCCAGCGGCTTTACGGATATTCACCCATCGGAAGGATCGGGTTACATCCGCTACAGAGACGGAGAGTGAACTAACCTCTGTAGCTTCAGCCGCGAGAGCTCTCTCCGCGAGGGCGGTGTTATTTCCCTCGAAACGAGCATAAAAAGATAGTTTTAAAAAAGATAAAAACTAAAACCTCAGTAAACAGTCAAAGTAAGTTTTTAATACACATTTGAGTGATTTTGAGAACAATGAGTTCAGTTTACCCAAATTTTAAAATAAAAAAATTACATTCTCTCCACAAATATCATGTAAAAAATATTCAACCCCCAAAGTCAATCATTTGTGGAGTATCCTTTACCCTTAATAACATCAAATAAATATTTCAGGTAAGTGTTCTCAGGCTTCGGACACCTCTTTATTGGAATTGGAATTTTTACATATTTCTCATGAGCAAAAGCTTCCAGCTCATTTACATTCTTTGGTTGCTGTGCTGCCACTGCTTCCTTGAAAGCCCAACAAAGATTTTCAATGAGATTTTAATGATGGACTGAAAGGGCCATTCAAGGACATTTCACGACCCATCCCTGAACCAGATTTTGGACAACTTGGATGTATCCTTGGTGTTGTTGTCTTGCTGGGAAGTCCATTGATCACTGAGCTATCAATTTACACACTGAAGGCATCACATTTTTGCCAAAATGGCCTGATACCTGAAAGAATCCATGGCGTCAGTCATAAAGTCAGGATAGCCATTTCCTGCAGCAGCAAAACACCCCCATAACAGGACTGACCCACCTCCATGCTTGACTGTGGGGATGGTGTCTTTCTTGTCATCACCTTGCCTTTCTTACTCCAGACATACTGCTGACCCAAGGGTCTAAAACTCATTTAAAGTTTAGTGTCATACACCCATAAAATCATCTTCCAGGACTCAACAGGCCTTTCCAAATTCCTTCTTGAATATTCAAGTCAACATTTCCCTTGGTGATGTTTTGCTTTCTTCCACACCCAAGAAGGTTGCTGTTGTACCATATTTAAAAAAAGTATTAATGGTGCTGCCAGCTTTGTCTGTTGGAAATTAAAGTGCCATGGCCTATCTTGTGTTATGAAATAATCTTAATTTTAATTGCATTTTTTTTTGCATAGAAATACATTTTTGAATACAACAATAAACTTACATTTTAAAACTTAAATAAGTGCCATTGTAGAGTGATTGCTTACTTTCATTTAAAACAATTACTTGTGTAGCCTTACATATTTAAGAAACAGCTGCATGCAATAGGGGTTGAATAATTATGAAAAAAATCCTGCTATTTAGAAATATTAGGTTATATATTAACACTATGACTTTGGATGTGGCACTCAGCTGATATAGATGTAATGTTTAAAAATTCTGGGTCATCAGAAAAGCTTACCTTTGTAAATCCTTACTGTCAACTATATATATATATATATATATATATATATATATATATATATATATATATATATATATATATACTGTTGAAGTTAGAAGTTTACATACACCTTAAATACATTTAAACTCAGTTTTTCACAATTCCTGACATTTAATCGTAGAATATGAAATGTCAGAATAATAGTAGAGAGGTGGGTCAGAAGTTTAAATACACTTTAGTATTTGGTAGCATTGCCTTTAAATTTTTTAACTTGGGTCAAATGTTTTGGGTAGCCTTCCACAAAATTCTCACAATAAGTTGCTGGAATTTTGGCCCATTCCTCCAGACAGAACTGGTGTAACTAAGTCAGGTTTGTAGGCCTCCTTGCTCGTGTAACGCTCCTGTTCTACCCGCTCCATACGGGACTTGAACCGGCAGCTCTGGCATGGGAGACGGGTGCGCTAACAAGGAGGCTAAAGGCTACAGCCTCTAGCATCAGTTGCTAGCGCACATCTTGAGGTTAGGAGAGTGAGGTTTATACACATTGCACAGCTTGCTCCTGTTACACTCACCCCCCCTAAACCTCATTCCCATCTGGGTCATGGCACCATTGTGACACTCCTGTTCTTCCCGCCGTTTCATTATATATATATATATACACTGAGGACAAAATCTTAAATAGCAGAGTGTAAAAAACCATTTGTAGAAATATGCTTAATTGGATTTGTCCAGCACCATCCACCCGAATTAAAACTGAAACCCTGGGGTACCATCTTAATGCATTTTGACATAAAACTTTCATTATGGTAATGAAGTCTGTCCCCTCTGCAAACTGCTACCAAGGGCATTGCTTCTTATCCTGTCTCTTACTGTCTCTGTCTTACACATACTCTATTTCTTGATAAAGTGGAGAGGGTAATATTTAGGTAGACATGAAGATGCTACTGTGTGCCCTGCTCTTTAAAATACTGTCTATAGTAATATACTCTTTATATATTCTTCTGTTCCTGTCAAAATTCATTTATGTCCTTCTCAGTTAAGAAAACAAAACAAAATGTAACAAAAATGCTTATTAAAAAAAATTCTTATCCCCTTTTCTCCCCAATTTGGAATGCCCAATTCCCACTACTTAGTAGGTCCTCGTGGTGGTGTGGTTACTCACCTCAATCCTGGTGGCGGAGGACAAGTCTCAGTTGCCTCCGCTTCTGAGACAGTCAATCCATGCATCTTATCACGTGGCTCATTGTGCCTGATCATGCTACTCTCCGCGATCCACTAATCACGACCATGAGGAGGTTACCCCATGTGACTCTACCCTCCCTAGCAACTGGGCCAATTTGGTTGCTTAGGAGACCTGGCTAGAGTCACTCAGCACACCCTGGATTCAAACTCGTGACTCCATGAGCTACCCAGACCCCACAATAATGCTTTATTAACATTTTCTGAACAAAGCCTTCCACAGTATAAAGATAAAAATGCACTAAATAGCACCAATGCAAGTAACATTAAATGTTTCCCAAAGTCTAAGTGGGAGGTTGACTTTTTGAAAGAACTAGTCCCCATAGGTTACATATTCATTGCAATGGGCATTAAATCTCTTAAACCCTCATTCTCCACAATATTAATCGGCAGGCAGGCTGTGGCTTTCTACTTTGGATATGTACAGTAATTCACAAGATTCGCATCAGGGCGTCAAGAGTCACTGTGTACTCCACATGAAAAGCGCTGCAGACAGTGGCAGTGTCCGGAATGGTATATCACCTATACTACTCTTACTATTTCTGTCATAGACATGACAGAAGCAGTAAGAGTAGTATGGTAGTATTCCATTCCGAAAATGACCAAATCTTGTTCTGCTTTTAGTGCTGGCACTAAATACCGGAATCGGTATTCAATAGCTGATGCTTTGAAAGCTCAGCGGAATGGGTACAAAGATTAACTGAGAGTCAAAAGGCCCTCCACTGGACAATTTCAACAAGCTGCGCAGCGATCCCTCATCAGTGTCATATATCTTGTTTGGCTTGTAGATGATAGTTAAGATTTTATGTGCTTCTGTGGTAAAATTACAACTTATAAAGGACTCTAAGTACTTGATTTTTTTTTCAAAAATCCCATCTGGGTTTGTTTTGTAAGAGATCCTTTCTCCATCACTTGATCATTGGTACAGAATCACTGTTTTGTGTTTCTGGTGTGTAAATCAGTGTAATGTCCCCACTTGACAAATTGCAAAGGTTCTGCCCTATGCCAACCAGTGTTTAGAATTTACACTGAGCTGAAAAAAATGTCAGAGTCTAATGTTAAAATTGGTGATTAAGAAAAATTAATGCGTTAAACATTTAAAATTAATTGTGTGCATTAACACTTTAATTTTGACAGCTCTATTAATTTATAATCCAGAGTAACTATGAATAAATTTCCTAGATTAAGAAAAAAAACTCTGAATATACCCTTGTTACTCCTGTTCTATGTTTGGCTCTTCAACCTAGTTACTAAAAGCCCATATTTTAAAACTTAATAAAAAAACTGCCTTAGCAATATCTTTCAGTGGGTGCACCGCTTGAAAATTTAATGTTCAATTTCCTGTGTCTGAGAATAGGGTGAAGTTGTCAGTACACAAACACGCATACACGCACGCACACTCACACACACCCTGTGGCAGCATTATTGTAAATGTCCTTTATTGTAAAGCAATGAGTTATTTGATGTCACTCTCACATGTTTTCCAACTATCTGAAACAGATAGTCATAAAACCTCCATTGCTCTAATTTATCATCTGCTTGACTGTGGTTGGCTGTAATGCTCCCTTTCCCTCTCTCGTTTAGTTTTTTCTTTGCTCTTGCTCTTAAGAAAAAGAGTGAGAGAAAAGTAACTTCTCATTGGTTCTTTCATAATCCACATTCCCAGGAGATGTGCTGAGATGAAGAAAGAAGCTGCATAATACTGCATATAGATGTTATAGAACTTTGTGTTTTTCTGCTTCTGCTGGTCGGGTTACAACACCATTGAATCTTCTAGAAGTAAAAAAGTATATGTCCTTCAACTGCTAGGTTGTGAAAGGGGAGTAATAATAAGATCTGAAGTTTGAATAGACCTGTGGTGTCCATCATTAGGATGGTTGGCTGGTGGGTCAGTGAATTTGACTGGCCTTGAACCTGCTATTGAATTCCATTTCCATTTGTGCAAAAACTATCAGGCTCTGAACACTCTTGATGCATTGTTGGTTGTTTGCTGTGTTAATTGTATATTTCTAAAACATGTTGATGGATGATTTAAATTGTTCACAATAAGGTTAATCTCTGATACTTTAAGGGATAGTTAACCCAAAAATGAAAGTTCTGTTATCATTTACTCACCCTCATGTTGTGCAAAACCTGTATGACTTTCTTTGTTTGTGGAACACAAAAGGAGATATTTAGCAGAATGCCCAAGCTATAGTTGTGGTCACCATTCACTTTCACTGTATGGAAAACAGCAGCTCAAACAATCTGCTAGATAACTCCTTTTGTGTTCCATACAAGAAAGAGCATCATACAGGTTTGGACGACATGAGTGTGAGTAAACTATCCATGGACATGGAGTGGATCATGTGAATCTCTGATTCGTATCCATGTTGTACACCAACATAGGAATAATTGTTTTTCATATAACCACTAGCATGAAGACCTTCTCAGCTCTTTGTCCATACCTCATGCTCTGTACTGTAAGTAGATAGGCAGATCTGTGCGAAAAGCTTTTTGTTCTGCTTTCTCATGAGTGAACAATAGATTTATAATCCTCATGTTTCAGACCCCCCCCCCCCCCCCCCAACCAGTGTCCCAGTTTTCCACAACTGATGCTGCTTCACGCTGTAAATCAATATGGATTAACCAGACCTGTGTGAATCGCTGCGACTGCTCAGATAAACTCTTTTCTTTCTCACACAAGTCGTCTCTTACTCTATTTTTCCAGAGCATACTCTTGCACAATGTAATTGTTTGATTTTTTAGATATTTAGAGCTCTGGTGTAAGTGTTTGTAATTAGATCTGCAATTTGTCCTGTCATCTGAGAGCCTCAGGACAGCCAGAAGTAATTTTGAGATGGTTGCTTTATGTCATTAAAGCTGAAGTGTGTAATTTTTTCTGTGGTAAAAAACTTTCTCCTATCCCAGCTTAATACGCAGAGAAAACTGTAAGTAAGGCATTCATAGGTTTATTTTCTCAAAAACTGTAAAAACTCTGTCTCTGTGCCACATAATAATAAACATAAGGTTTTTACTTAGTAATTTATAATAGTGCTCTTACAAAAATATGAGTACCACATTTTCGCTTTTCAACCTGCCAGAATGCTTGCCGCATTACCTTTGATTGCAAGTGCATTACTACAACCACGTTTTTGGGCTGACATTTTTTTCCCCTTAACTATACCAAAATGTTCACTATCTTTCCATCCTGCTTGAGGTTTCTCTAGTGTGAGAAACCTGAAATCCCACTTCTTTTTTCCCCAGGTTACACGGTGGGGAGATTTTGGGAAAATAAATAAAAAATGAGAGACACAGAGAGCCTATTAAAGGTGTTGCGTAACAAAAGGCCGTAGTGACTAGGTGCCTTCATTTTTGTGTGTCGGTGTGTAAAAGAGTATCCAATGTCTTTCGGTTTGACATCGGCCATTGTTTGTGTTTGCTGTGCTGATCGAGCATAAGAGAGCTCAGATCGACAGGGAAAAGCTGCTCATCTTTTAAAGCAGTCCAGTCCTTGGGGAGGTACAAAGGCAGAGAGACAGAGCCTTGGAGAGGTAGAGAAGGTTAGAGAGGGAGGGGTTTGGGAGACAACCAGCAGCCAGCCACTTTGCTGAATGGCACAGCAATCCAATGAGAAGACCGACTTACTAGAGAGCAGCAGCATCGTTTATTCCGTCCCTCCCTTCCTTATGCTGTCTCCACAACGTTTCACATCTCTACCCGTTAGGCTTAGCTGCTCTAATGTTGTCAAGGATACAGAAAGAGATTCAGCCTCCCCCTTCTGCAATGTAGAGAGCAAATGAGCGAGCGAGCGATAGAGAGGAAGAAAGAGTCTGACGGAGCAAAAGAGGTTGAGAGTGAACTGGGATGCTGAGGGCTGAGCGTAAATAGCCTCATGCTCCTGATGCCATCTGGTCCAGCTTTACTACAGCAAAGCAGCCTGTGTCAGCCAGCCAACCTCCATTCTTCTGCCCTGACGCCAGCCCAAGGGCCTTCAGGACGAAAAGACGTGGAGGAACAGGAGGTGCAGGGGGGGGGGAGGAGGAGGGCAACGGGTGCCAGTGGAGATCATATAGCAGAGGATGGGAGCAGTGGAGTCCGCTGAGAACGGACAGCCCCCCTGTCCCTCTCAGGAGCGCCCTGAGAGCATGTGAGTAAGAACAGAGGAGAGGGGAACGCTCTTGATGATCTCATTGTCATCGCTAGTGTTGTTGTATTGGTGGAAGTGTCTAGTACCAAATGTACAGCTTACCTGGTTTGAGTTGAATATCTCTATGCATGTGAGTATACCTTCAGTGATGCATGCGTAACCATTCGCATAATCATTAATATCCTTTCAAGTGTTTGTCAGAGATAGAAAATCGCCAATCACAAATGAAGCGGGATTGTTATTGTTTGGTCTTTGTGGTGTCATGATCATGCATGATGTTTATTTACATTTACCATGTGTTGGGAGTAGAAAGGCTCTTGTGTATGTGCATTTTTACATTTCTGTATAGTCTGCACATGTGTGTGCATTCCAGTCTGAAGGGCTTGAAGATGGGGAAGTAATGACTATATTTAATAAGGGAGAGATGTGTGTGTTTTTGTGGGGGATGGAGGCTAATGCTGCAACATGCTGATGTTGCTGACATAGAACACTGAGATGTGTTGGAGGAAAGGGGGGATGGGTGAGAGAGAGAGTTTTTTATGTTGTAGACACTCAGAAAAGACAGATTTAGAAAGACTCCCAAAAAATGCTAAATTTTGTGTAAGTATAGGTGGAAGAGTTTTTCTATATTAACATCTCACTGTGATTTCGGCGACAATAGGCTGAAAGTTTTTCTGCTATATTCTGTTTGTGCTTATCGAAAATAGAACCAATGCTGACCAAAACTGGACGTGCTGTTGAACATTTAGGTGCATTTGAGCTCCAGTCTCAGGGGGAAATGTCCACAGAGTGGTGCCTAAAGCAAGTTATAAAGGAATTACATAATTTATCAACCATACGCCCTAACCCAAACCCCAACCCTAAACCTAAATGTCTGTAGAGAAAAAAAATTTACATTTCTGATGGGGAATGGCCCTTGTTGGTAACTCTGTAATACGGGGTTAATTTCAGGGTTATGGAACATTCGGAAGCAACATGTCGAGGTCTTGTGTGATCATGTTGTTGTGGTATAGGCTTACTGTAAATTTGTGTCTAGCCACTTGAACTTTATACAGTACACTGTATCTTTGTATCCAAAGCATATGGTTATGTATTAGGCATTATACTGTATTTTAATCTTATCTCATCAGTCACAATGGCCATTTTATTACAGTAACTGACCTTTGTGCAAAAATGTCTGTAATTTGTTGCTATAAGCAACACAGCTGGGGATGATGGGGAAGTTTAAACCTGCATGAGCTCTGAAGTGTACTACCACCATACAGTGCTGCTCATTCAGCTATGACTAACACTGCTTTAAGCCTGTCTAAAGTTTGGCTTATGCAATCCCTTTTGAGAGTTCTTATATAACAGCCATACACCTGCAAAATGTACGTGGCAGTTTGAACTATAAAAAGCTTTGAAAGCTTTGAAATTGGGTTCACCTTCCAGTATTAATGGCTAATACAATGCATTCTGATGGTTGAAATTTCTAACATGAGCTTGGAAGTTATAAATCTGGCATTAATGATTGAAAAATTACTCTTTTTTTTATATGCAAATCTTGCAGTCATTGTATGATGCATTTTTTGCTTGCATTATTTTTGTGGCATTCAGTTTTCTTTACATAGACACTGTCGTGAACTTGCATTACAGTGAGACAAAGGTCACCTTCTACAGTATTTGATCACATGTGCATAAGTAGAATTTTGTATATTCAACAGAGAAATATGGCTTCATAATTTCAATCCCATATGTGCATCTTACTTCGTTATCAGTTTTACTAAATACCAGCTTCACTTAAACTTAATGTAAAGCATGTGCTCAATTGACCCTGTGGACCATTGGCATAAAATCTATAATCTTCAATCTTCAAAACTGAGCTAATCCTTGTTATAGTCTATTTAGTTGGTTTTCAGTTAGACTTCGTTAAATGGTTTGGGATCATGACTTCTTTGCCTCTGGATCTTACACCAGGCTGTCTGGGTCTACTTAAATTCTTTTATTAATTTAGTAGAATTTAATAGACATCTTTAGTGTGATTGTCAGGTTTGAGATGTCTTTCAGTAGCCAGGGACCAAGTTGACTCCAAATTTTCCTCTAGTGGTTTATTTACAATGCTCTAATCCAGCTTCTGTCCACTAAAACAGTGCTACTCAACCATAGCTGGTTCAAAAGCCATTGAAAAAGTTTTGTTTACAGTGCTATATTTAAAAGCATCCTCTGAGCATGCACTGAATGTTGGTTTCATTGTGTTTTTTTTTTTACACTACATGAAATCAAAATGGGATTTTTTTTTAGTCCATCAGGTTTGAGGTAAGAGATTTCATGCAAAGCTAAGCATCAACTCTGTGAGGGTGTAAACATGTGACTTGTACTTGAATTCACAGATCTACATTTCAACATCTCTGTGTGTTTGCCACTAATTGCCATTAACTAGCATGCACATTTACATGTTTTCTAGCTAACCACCACTTCTGTGACTTCCTGGATATCTGGGACATGTTGTTGTAAAACTCAAAGCTCATGAAAAGGTTTTGTCATTCAGTGGGTACATATGAAACAGTCCATTAGATCTTCACCTTGTCTTTTGACAACCCTGTTCCAAAATGAGCAACATGGGATGAGTCAGTTTTGAGATTTCCCGGATAGATCTAATGATGCATGCATACTGTATGACTGAGTCTGGTACTGTCTGCATGTCTGTCTCAACACTCCTTAAAGCCTCTGAGACCCTGAAGTAATCTCAGTGCCGCAGGAGAACCAGAACATATAAAATATTGAGAGAATGCCTGAATTATTTGAATGTTCTCGTAGTGAAAGCTGGTACATCACTGCGTCCTTTTAGAGAGGAAGAGAGTAAACATTTCTTTGCTGAGGAACCTTGGTCCTGTAGTTTTAATGGCTGTTCTATAAACAATTGTTTTGTTCTATTGACATCCAGCATTTCAGATATTAAATAGGCTTAAATGTGATAATTAAAAGTGATAAAAGTTAAAAGTTCTGTTTGTTGACCAATAGCAGAATGTTCAGGAAACCTGTTGTTTATACTCATTATTTTGGCAATTCTGTTTGGTGACTCTAGTGGTGCAGAAATTACACACTTCACCTTTAATAATCTCTAATATATCTGTAGTGTTTGTGTTTGTGTCGCATTATGTCTCATCTTAAACTGAATCATGGATAATCAAGACGGTAAGGCTTTTATCCATTCCATACTGATATACAGTAACAGCAACTTGAGCTGCCATGGATTACATTTATACACTTATTATAACCCTCTGTGATTTACCTGATTAATCAGATTATATGGTGATAACTTGCTGCCACTGTGTAAATCTTCATTAAATTCTGGTTGTTAAACCACCAAAGAAGAAGTGATCTACTCATTAAACATGATCACCAGTAAAAATTTAAAAGGACACACTGCTGACACTAGATAAAAAATGGAACTTTAGGGACTTCTAAGGGATGGAAACATGGCATGCAAGAAGGGTAAACAAACAGTAGGTTGAAGGGAACATGGCTGTGTTCATTTCAGGCACAGCCAGTTTCGCTCTCCCTCTGTTACTATTTTCTTTAGTCTCCCTCTCCTGGTCATTCTGTGTCATTACCACAATAGGGGGAAAAGACTTTCTGTCCTCCAGCATAAAATGGGCAAATTACACCATTTATTTATTTTTAAAGATTTGATCAAGATTTATCAAGATCAGATTTTTAAAGTCACTATAATATTATTATGCTTGTAATGATGGAGAGTTACAATCGCATACAATCTGATGCAGTATTGCCTCACCTCAGTGTGCAATATTTTCTTTATTCTTTCACAGAAGTTTATATAGTGCAGTTCATTGTAATAGCTAATGACCGATAACACCTTTCTTCTTGTTATTTCCTTAATTTCCTCTCTGTCAGAGTAATAGCTTTTTATTTATTTATTTTTTATTCAGGTTAGCTTTGTCACACTCACAGCAGTGTTTGTGACTGAAACCCAGCACTGTCTGTTCTGTGCCAGAAAGTTCGGCTGTTTCCAGGCAGACAGGCTCACCCAAAAACCAATCACCTCCTTGTTACATTTCCCCTCTGCCTTTCACATTACATCTGAAGTATTATTTATTGCATATGTTTACTAAAAGCAGAAATGTGATCATGTAGCATATGCAGATACTAGCAGTCATAGTCAGATGATTACCCTATTTTGTGCCAAAGCACCAGTCCAGCATTTACAATTTACAATTGAATATTTGCAAATACTCTTGTATCAGTGGCAGTAATAAAAGATGTTCAGTAAGATATTTCAGTACAAACAGATATGTATTATGTCTAGAGGGGAGTTTTGGATATAAAGACTAAGATGTGGGAGAATCATTCTTTTTAAAAAAATAAAAAAAACCCTCGACGGGAGCATAAGCTTGATGATACAACGTTCCACCTAATTTCCACAGTAGACTTTTCAGAAATAAATCTGCTTTTTATTTTCCCATACTGCGAAATAAATGGTATGCCTTTTTTATATGTGCTAACAGACTTTGTGCAAAAGAGAAGGGGGTTTGAGGCTCCTGCCAAGATTTTCTGCAAGCTGCCAGTATGTGTGTTGTCTAGCACATGGGAGCATATGTCTAGAGAGCACTGTCACCATGGCAACAGTGTGCTTGCCAGATATGTGAAAATGTCCTCACACAGGGCTGAAATGCTCATCAACTGTTAATTATCTCATCTCATCAAATTCAGTGTGCCATTAACACACTGAACGCTGTACAATTAGACTGGATCTCTCTCTTTAAAAAAAAAAAAAAGTGTTCTTTTCAATCAGAATAATTATCTGCATAATGATTTACTGTAACCTTCATATGGCCATACATCAAATAATTATATTTATTGCTCTAATTTCCTCTATAAAATAAGGGCATGAAATACCACTGATCTTGGCATTGAACTACTCAGTATGAATATTATTGGAACCTCTGTTTTGTCCATTGATTTATACCCCTAATGATCCACCATTGCACATGTGAAGATCCCAGGGTTCCCCTTTTGCAGAGTGTAAGTTTAAGCATTTGGAATGACATCATGTTATTGCTCATCTTCTGCTGTTGTGGGAGGGAGCATTGTGTGGGCTGATCAGGTCAGCAAAGGTAATGAGTACTTCCTGCAAATCACTCTGCTGAGGTTACCTGTATGTGTGCATGACCTATTTTGCTAATATACTCTGTGTATTGCTGCAACTCAAATGTCCTGACAAGGAGAAAACATTTGTAGTCTTTTATATGTTTATTTACGTGTATTATAAATATACTGTAGGTATGTAAATTAATTAATCATTGCTTGATAGATCACCCATTATAGACTATTGGAAAAATATTATTTGGCACCGTGGAAGTGCATGAGAACGTCACCACTTTTGAAATAATTAATGTGAAAGAGATAGTTTACAAAAAATAATTTACTCTCCCTCATGTTGTTCCAAACCCTTATGAATTTCTTTCTTCCATGGAACACAAAAGATGTTAGGGAGAATGTAAGCCTCAGTCACCATTCACTTCCAGTTTATGGAAAAAGGATACAATGAATGTGAATTGTAACTGAGGCTGTCAGTCCCTAACATTGTACATTTTGTGTTCCATGAAAAGGAAAAAAAAGTCATATTGGTTTGAAACAAAAAATTGTAAGGGTGATTAAATAATCACAGAATTTTCATTTTTGAGTGAACTATCCCATGAAGTAGAAGCAACAGACCTTAGTCACAACAGCGCCAACCTTTATTTTTGACAGCAATGACAACGAGGCTGTGAGGGATAGACGTACAGTCTCTCCCATGGGTTATACAGTTGTTTAAAGTGTTTTTGGATTGTTCCGCTGCTAACCATTGAAAAAAAAAAAAATATTTCCAAGAAATTTCAGTTGACAAAAAAACTCTAGACAACATGATCTAGGAGCTTTTTGATAGCTTTATACAGAGCATGTAATTGAAGAGACGGCAGGTCTATCCCTCACAGCCTCATTTTCATTTCCATCAAAAATCAAAGATGGCACTACTGTGAATAAGGGCTGAGAGTTCTATGTGGTTTATGCTTGTTAGGTGTGCACTAGATCTTTTCAGATAAAATGGAAAATCACACCTGCTAAAAAGACCAACGTTGACCAGTCTAGGCTGGTGAATGCTGCTTTGGTGCTGTTCCAACTGGTTGGGACCAGTGAAGCCATGCTTTTCATAGCCAGCTTAGGTGGTAAAGCTGGTTGACCAAGGATGCCTTGCTGGTTAAGCTAGTGAAAAGACTGATGGGGACACTAGCACACCAATATGGGCACCAGCATCCAAAACACAACATATTCTTTTTATCAGGGACTAGGTGTGTTCACTGCACTCAAGTCAAGGCATCAATACATTAATCAGAGTTTGATGCAACAAAACTGAGTGTATGCCTCTAGCACAGAGAAGTAGAGCCACATCCACACTACTACATTTTCTTTTGAAAATGCATTAATTTTGCTATGTGTACACCTCTCATCCACACTAGAATTGCATTTTCCTCCTCTGAAAATGGAGGCATTTAAAAACGCTTTCTAGTACTGCAAACTTTGGAAAACGATGACCTTAAGAAATGGAAAACGTACATTTAAAACAGATTAGTGTGCATGTGGCCTGAGAGATAGAGAGACAAAGATGGGCAAGAGGGGGAAAGAAAATGCTTAAAATTTAGGCAGAAAAAAACTGCTTTTGCTATCTTTGAGTATGTATCCTTAAACTACAGCAGCCAGAGTGGGAAGTCTGCTTTTCTGCTCACTGTGGGGGAGGGAAAATGTGTCTGAGACTGGAGGGAGAGAGAGAGAGAGAGGTGCAGTGAGTCTGCAAGAGGCGAGGATCTGCAACCAGTTCCATTGGGATAAAGCCCACCATCGGTAAGAGACAGATAGAGCGGGGAGAGTGCAGGATATTAAAAAAGGAGGCATGGAGAGAAGGGAGAAAGAGACATAGTGCATAAAACGCTAAAATTGATACAGAGGAGTAATCAGCATTAGGTTAAGCTGTGATTGCCTGCAGACATGGCAGTGAGCGCATGGCAGTCTCTGTCTCCGCTGCAGTGGGCTCGCTGGGGCTGGGACACTCTGCTGGGTGGGACACCAGGAGAGGATGGAGCTGACCCAACTCTACGGCTCCTCCGGCGCCTCAGCTGGAGCTCTAAAAATGACTACATGATCCAAGGCAGGCAGAGGTGAGCGTGGGGTAACTGCAGGGAGAGGCGATCAAGGACAGGGACTAATGCGGTGACACTGGGTGGGGGGGTCTGCACATCTGTCTGTGGCTACGCCTTTGTTGCTGTATTTCAACTGCTATTGAATGTATACCTATGTATCCAACATGTTGTTATCTACCTCCAACTGTCTTTTTGGATGCAATTTTTTTTTCTCATAAAAGCCCACATTTTGTCATATCAAAGTAAAAAAAATCTGCTTGGGAATTATCAGTATGGGTTAAAATTACAATATAATGTGTTATATATGTACACAAATGATCAAAGAGCCCTCCTCTTTGATATTTTGTAGGTAAAAATTAAATGATGAGTTAAAATAGTGAATGTGAGAGAAATAAGCTCAAACACGTATTCTCGGCTGAGCTGAGAATACGTGTTTGAGCTTCCTTTAGTGGTCTCTTAGCTGCAGGTTCAGCATTTTAATTTCCATCTATAATAATCTACCAGGGACTAATAGAAAGGAGCATATGCTGATGCAGGCCTTTGTTTATAAGGTTTGGAACACCATGAATGATTGTTTAATATGGGAATAGCTTAATTTATTTGATCATCTAGTGTAAATATTAGCTATGATGTCCAGTTATATGTTGCCTTATAAACTGATATTAATTTGTTTGTCCACATTTGAGTGCATGATTGGATGTACAGGTTTATATGGAGACAAACCAGATCCGATGTTTGATATTATTTAATCTACTCTTCTTTCTCTTCTGTAGGAGCTCAGACTCAGATGGAGCATTCGAAACCCCTGAGTCCACTACCCCTGTGAAGTCTGCTTCCCCACCATTGCCCGCAACAGAGCTACCTGGCACCTGCTCAGAGACATTGTCTTTAGGACATACAGGTGAGAGAGAGGGGCTACGGTTGGACTTCCATTTCATCGCAACACGCAGCACAAATTATCTTTAAGTGTTATTTCACCTAAAAATGAAAATACTGTCATCATTTTTTCACCCTCATGGCATTTGTCCGTGGAACACATGAGAAATTTAGAAGAATATTGACACTGTTCTCATAAAGACTGAGACTGTTTGTCCCTAACATTTAGCCTAACATTTCCCTTTGTGTTGCACAGAAGAAAGAAAATCTTTGGAACAACGAGAAGGTGAGTAAATTATGTAACTATGCTTTTAGTTTTCAGGAACCCAGGAAATGTAATGAAAAACACAAATATTAGGTTGCTTGAACAAGAAATCTGAATCAGAATAGCTTTATATGTTAAAGCAAATTTTTGTTGGTTTGAGCTTAGTTGAAAGAATACAGATGTTTCTTCATTCTATCATACAAGTTTCTTTTCATGCCTTTTTAACAGTTCTTACTTATTTTGTTAATTACCTCCATGTAGCTCTGTACAAAAACATTAATTCCAAGAAAAAGCTGGAAAAGACTGCCATGGAATTTCATTTCCATTAATGACTGGAGTACTACCTGCTCCCAGCTCTTTGTTATGGAATACTCCAGTGTTTCACAACTGGGATACGTATACCTCTCGGGGTACGTGAGGTGACAATGGGGGTACGCAAATAAAATTCTGAGATTTACCGTTCTTTTAATTTCATCACAGTCTAAAATAACATTCAAACCCAGTTCATGTATTTCTCACTGGCAAAAATAATTTTGTGTGCCCCCTAGTGTAGAAACACCAAAATGGTTGTGTCATAAAGGTCAGATACATATGCAATGAAATAACCCTATCTTTTGTGGTTAAAAATGAGTCGTGTGTCACACAAGTATCTTTTTCACCAGACCAGCACACTGCTAGGTGACATAGCTTAGTGATAGCAAGTAAAATTGATACTTCACTGTTTTGCCAGACTCGCACATGTCAGTCGTCCACGGTTTTTGTTTGTCTGTTTGTTTGTTTTTTTCGCAGTTTAAAACGTAATATGTATTTAAGGTTAGATGCATAGGGAGTTTTGATTCTGATGGTATAAGTTCATAAGCTATGATGACAGTTGCCAGACGTCCGGTGTGGCCAAATAATTTTCCACATTCACACGCAGTAATTTTCACTCACATTTGCTCACACGCTAGAGACTTGTTTTTACATTATTGCATGATGTTTTTTAAGCAGATGAGCTGAACCTTGCTAACAGTGTCAGATGTGACATAAAAAAGCACCTTGAGCTGACCGTGCAAATTGCACAGATACTTAAACGCAATGCTCGAAGTCGGCCGGCAATGCCATACCTGCAATGATGTGCAATTCCAGGCACAGAACCGAACGTTATTCTTGCGTACTGCGACGCAATGAGATTTTAAGTTATGCAGTTATATCATATCTAGCATACCCATCTCAATCGGTAAGCCATTTATTCAATATGTATGTATATGATTAATATAACGTACAACCATGTACATATATAACATGTTTAATATAAGGGAGGTGTATTACAAAGATAATTGTGTTAAATATACATATTTTCAAAATACATTGTGTGAATGTTATCTATGCGTTAGAGAGGGGGTATGCGAAAGGATGTTGAATGTTTGGAGGGGTACGCCACTGTAAAAAGTTTGGGAACCACTGGAATACTCCATGCACATTCCCTCTAGTGGAGATGTGCTGTACAACCATTGAATCTTTCTCAAGACAAGGCCAAAAATAGTCTCCAGCTGCAGAGCTATAGAGAGAAGAAGAAGAAAAAAAAAAAAAAAAAAAAACACTAGCAAACAATCTGCTTCTATACACTACTTCTGTAATTTTTCAATTAATGTCTGTAATTTTTATATAACTCAAGTTATATTAATATGTCTGTGAGACATGGTACTGTGAGTCCTATTTTGTGAACTGCTTCAAAGCAAATTCTGTTTGTCCAAATGTTTAACAGAGACAAAACTTCTTTTCCATGAGCACTTAACCATGCATTAAAAAATTAAATACAAATAAAAAATAAAATAAAAAATATATATGTGCTTGTTGCCCTCCAATCTGTCTTAAATACTACTATTCTGATGCTAGTGAAACTTTGTAATGCAGCACTTTTCATACTGCTGTCTCCTTAAGATGAATCGCTTATGATGTATTTTTCCTCTTTTGTAAGTTTCTTTGGATAAAAGTGTCTGCCAAATGAATAAATGTAAATGTAATAGTGTCATTCTTTCTCTGTTTTTACAGCCTCTTCCACTGTTGACCCCTCTGCCAGTGAAGCTCAAGACACATCAATTGTTCGGCCTCCTTGTCGCTCTCAATCTATTGTCTTTGATGAGGACAAACCAATAGCTGCCAGCGGCACCTACAACCTTGACCACTTAATTGCTTCCGACCCCTTCCCAGAATCAAATTTTGAGTATGGGCCACCAAGCCGACAGGATCGTGCTCCTCTTACCCGTTCTCTAAGCCTACAGTGTAGTGACTTAGAGAGCCCAGGAGACAAATCCTCAGGAGGTACGTCTGACAAACCATTTCACCCACGAACAGAGTCCTTCAGTGCAGGAACCGAGAGTGCACCTGGAACCCTCCGCAGAGCAAAGAAGACCCGTCCAGTTTCTCTGAAGAAGAAGCCTCTTTCAAGGCAGAACTCAAACCCAGAGCATTCCTCACCCAAACCTGCTTCTTCTAGCAGCACACCGGAAGAGAAGAAGACGGGGAAATCCCATGCTGAAAGCCCCTTGCAAACTCAAGAGAGGGCCAGTGCCTCACCCAGCCCTAGTGCTAGCCCTGCTGGTACCTTAAGGAGGAACAGGCTAAAATCTCGAGTGGAGAGTCCTCCACCTTTGGCTGAGGAGTTCACAACAGCTCCTGCCTCAATATCAGCTCAGCTCCAAACAGAGGTTCCTGATCCAATACCTGAGGCCCCAGCTGTCCCTAACGAGGAATTACCTATCCCTCCCAGTGCCTCCTACAAATGGAATCCGGACAACTTTGAGAACATTGACCCATTCTGTACAAGAGACAGTAAATTTGAAAGCTCGCCATTTTTGGGCCGGAAACCTGACTTTACATCAGTGTCAGACTCCTGTCAAAGCGCCCCTGTTGCTGTAGAGGAGCCCCGTGCCCCATCCCCTACAGAGCAACCTCTCAGGCTCGAGGAACAGCCAATCGTCAAGCGTCAACCAGTCAGACTGGAGTTTGACTATTCAGAAGACAGTGGAGAGGCGCAACGCATCACTCCTCCACCCAAAAAACTGGGCAAGAAGCCAGGAGCCAAGATGCCCATTAGAAAGCCAAAACTGGGAATTAAGAAGGCCCCTCCACATCAGACAGAGCAGCTAGACAATGCACCTAACCAACTGCTTTCAAATGACAATGATGAAATCCCTATCCCCAAGGCGTCATACAACTTTGACCCAAGCAAGTGGGATGACCCTAATTTTAACCCATTTTCTTCAAACAGCGGCATCCCCAACTCTCCGCACCTGTCTGGAGGAACCTATAGTTTTGACACACACTCCTATGATGACGATCCCTTTAAACCATCCAGAAAGATAGGAAACTCGCCTCCGGAGGCTGCCTCTTTTGACCTGTCCACCAATGACAATGACAATGACAATGATAACATTGTTGAATTGGAGGACCACAACCAGAACAAACCTGCCAAAATTAAGAAGAAGCCTCTAAAATCGTAAGTCTGCAGCCATTTTCTCATTAAATGTTGGCATAATGTGTGCTGTTCTGTTGTTGTCTTTCTCTTGTGCACTGTGTACAATGCTTGTCATTCAAATGTTCTCGTGTTTCCTTGTATCTTTCTGGATGTGTGTGGTTGACTGTGTCTGTCAGTACTTGTTACTGAGTGTGTCAGCCTCTCTGTCACCTGTCTTTATGTTGATCTTATGTATAACAGGAAGTCCAGCAATTTCTCTTCTCTCTGTTGTTTCTCGTAAGTAGAGAGATGAAATAAATCAGCATCAGTAATAACAACTTATTTCAGAAAAAAACAAATATTTTTCAGACTTGTAGACCGTTTACTTTGTTACAAAACAGGGACTAAATTGTTACAATGTTGCATTTTCTTCATGGTTCGGTTCACTTTCACAAGGCAACATTTCAAAACTGAATCTAAATAAAAGTCAAATGTGAGCAAGCTGTCCCCTTATTGGTCACTACGTTTGTTCGCTGTTCCAGGATTAAGGTCATCCATTGATACACCAGTTAAAATTATATGCCTGTAAAAACATTTTCAACCCAAAAGTTTTTTAGAGGATTTTCCAGCATCGCCAGTTAGTGCTCCAAATACAAATTGGAGAACAGGCACATTTCAATGGAGAAATAATGCAAAAGCAAATAATGATGGATAAAAATAACCATGACGGAAACTTTACAACTCATATCCATCTGACTGACGGTTAATTTATATATGGAGAACAACCTCTAACTGGCGACGCTCGAAAATTCTCTAAAATTTGTAATGGTTGACACATTTTTTGCAGGCATATAATTTTAACTGGTATTTCAATGGTTGAGCTTAATCCTGGAACAGCGCACAAACATAGTGACCAATAAGGGGACAGCTTGCTCGCATGTGACTTTTATTTACATAGTTTTGGTCCGTTTTTAAACGTTGCCTTGTGAAAGCGAACCGAACCAAAAAGAAAATGCAACATTGTAACAATTTAGTCCCCATTTCGGAACAAAGCAAATGGTCTATGTTTACATAAAAAAATACAAACAGCACAATGTAACATTCATATATGAAACTAATAGAAGCACTCATCATAATGTAATCTTTATGTAATCCATATTATTCTGCACTATTAAGATATTAACTAACTCATAAGATTTAATTCTTAATTATAAACAGCACCATTTACTGGTAGAATTACTTGTTCAAAGGTTTTCTTAAACATTTATCAGAACAACACAGCAGGTATGTATGATTCAATTAAAATAGAAAACTAACTTTATCTCTTAAAGAAATGTTGTGTACCATGAACAGGGTGGTTGGTGGAGACTTACAAGATTTATATGCATATTAGCTGGAAAACACAAAACACGCTGGAATGTCCCAATAAAAGATGTTTTGTCTATTATTCCAAGTTGATTCTCTTAGCACAGCACTTAACAAAACTTGTCTTGTTTTCTTGAACAGTAACACTTTTAGAGTGAAGAAGTCACCAAAGAGGTCTCCGATTACTGAGCAGTCTGCACAAGTGAGTTCAAACGCAAGCACAAAATCACACATGCACATTTGTACACATGCACGCAATCACACTCACTATGGCACAGTCATCAATGCAGACATTCATTGTGAGGTTGGTCTGTGTGTCCCCTTCGCTGTCACCTCATATCATAACAGTGTTGTCCTGTGTGTTCTCCACTCTCACCCTCCACCTCACACCCACATCATCACCTGCAGGAACACACATCTGACACCAGTCCTGACCCTTCACAGGATCACGCCACTGACGAGGAGAAACTTGCCTCCTCCACCAGTCAGAAATGGGCAACTCGACATGACGTGGAGGTGGAGCTGAACTCTGACCCTCAAGACTTTCCTCAGCCATCTGACTTTACAGCTTTTGTCAACGAGTGCAGTTTACCCTCACAAAATGATGGTGAGTTAATCAGTCATCATATCACTCCGTCATCACTAATTATGAGCAGGCCCACACAAAATTTGCACCCTCAGAACTCTGCAGAAAGTTCAGCAGAATTGTAACACTCATCATTCACAAAGTTCTACACATTTGTTGTGTTTGGCTAATTTTGCCCCCCCCCCACGCAGTGCAAAATATTTTCGTTTTGGCCTAATGCCTCTGGTGCTAAATTACTTCCAGGTTTTAAATGTATGTAGAGCTCTTGGATGAATAGCACTGGCATTTCTGTAGTTTTGGTTTTCTCAAATATCTCAAAACAATTTCTAATCAATTCAACGGTGTTAATTTCTAACCAATTCAACGGTGTTAATGATCCTTCTTTGGCTGCAACCCCAAATTACCTCACACTGACCCATTTTATTGGCCTTTGACCTACAGGGAACCAGTTAAACCCTGGGGCAGTTTCTGTTTGAAACTAACTGGGTCACTGGTAGAGGAGCAGATGAATTATAGTGTCACTCTCATGTTGGTCTTTTCAGTTGGTTAACTGATGATCGGCGTAGAAAGAATGTTCTTGATTTTGTAAGCCATATAATATTTCCAAGCCTTAATTGAGCCTTTACTTTTTACATCTTTCATTTCCTCTGATGTCTACTCTGCAGTTACAGACTTTGAAATTGAGTACATGGACAAGATTGGTTCCTCTACACTTGTAAGTATCTACCTGACCCATAGACAGACAATGTGTGTGACAGAAACTGAACTAATGCTAGATTACAGTCCTTTGTGTTTGTGTAAGTACATACAGTATATGTGTTTGTTTACAGCCCCTTTTAATGAAGAAACCCTCACTGTACCTAAAGCTGGACTCTGTGAATGACAGTTCAAAGAAGAGCTCTAGCATGCATGATTCAGAGCCTAACTCACCCTGCACTGGGTAAACTACACACACATACACAATTACTTGGACCCCATGAAATTGCTTTACAAGTGCAGTTTTCTGTCCTGTGTTGGCATATTTCAGATTGAAACATGAAGTTTGTGCAGGAATGGTTCCTTTTTTTTGTCCAGTCCAATCCAAGTTTCAATAGGCTTTAGTTTTTATTACAGCCATTAATAATAATTTACAACAAATTGCAACAGATTGCAAATAAGGTGCCAGGGTTTGGTTGGTATGCTTTGGCAGTTCGCTATAGCCCCAAATGATTGATGCCATAATCTCATCATTATACTGGCGAAAAGCCTTTTTTCTCTGACAGCCATTCAAAAGTTGCCATGTATTCTGAGGAAATTAACATTTTGAACAGCAACATATAAGTTTAAAATGTTTTATTATATTATAGTAGATGTTTCAACAGTGGGCGTTTTTTTTTTTTTTTTTTTTTTTTGGAGGGCTCTTGCAAGAGCGACATGGATTTATATTTTCCCTGACTGCTGCCTGGATAGGCCTGGCAGGTGGCATTTAGAGGGTGGGGATATTCTCATTCTACAGACCATTTATTGGAGAATATTTTTGTATACACCCCCGATTGCAGGATGAGTCTTCAGCATTTTTAGTTTTCCCAAATATGAAAGACTGTACATTTAAAAAACACACAGTATCTGCTAAAATGTAATTTTGTTTACTACAATATAAATGGCTAAATATAAATTAAGCATTCATGGGGTCTTTAAAACAATGTATTTAAATTGGTAGTGTATTCATTGTGCTTAATTGTGTTTATCTAATTCTTCACAGGAGCTTTGAGGAGATGGAGGCTCAGATCTCGCAGGGAAAATCACCTGTGCTGCCACCACGTGGCACTCGTGAGCCCATGGCCTCAGAGAAAAGCAGAAAGAGGGAGAGTCGAGCACAGAGCAATGAGAGAGATGGAGCGGTAAGTGCAAACCAATCAAACACTGAAACATAGGTCAATACCATTGTAAAGAGTGCATTTATTTCATTACCTCAGATGTGGAGTATATACTGTACAGTCTTGGACAGGTGTAACACATTTGTGAAGATGGAGCAATTCTTTTTTTTAAATTTACATTGCATTGCATTTACAGTCAAACTACATTTTCATTTTCAGTCTAAATAGGGAGGCCAGATGATTCTTATGCTTTCCGTACAGCTTATATTACATGACATAAGATGTCTTGACAAAAATCATCATTGCATAATATTAATTCATAGACCTCAAAAAGCCATTGTAGAAGTGTTATGATGCACTAGGCTAAATAAGAGCTTGCTTTGCCTCACTGACACCCAGACACCTCCCACTCCTCGTGTCCCTCTCCTGCTCTCTGTCCCACTACAGTCCGTTGTCCAGGGCCCCATGGACACCTCAGATCTGCCCCTCTTAGACAGGGTGTCTGATTCAACTTCCCCTCTCAGCTACCTGGAGCCTGACCTGGCAGAGACCAACCCCGCTGCCTTCGCACAAAAACTGCAGGTGTGTAGAGAGAAGCCTGCTTGCCAACTATCTATTCTCCTCAGGACATGTGCTGCAATGTGTGACTGTTTGTGAGTGTGTGTATATCTTCCCTCAGCTGTGTTTTACTGTGTGTTTGTTTGTCCCCCAGTTGTTTTTTATGTACCTTGTTTGCCTTTTTGTTTTGTCTCTCATTTTCTTTGTTCAAGGTTGTTTTGTCTTCTTACTGTATGTTGGGGTCAGAAGATGTTTACTCTCAGTCTCAAATTACATGTCCATAAACTGCCCACAGTCCATTCAGTGTCCGTCTAATGCATATCGCACACAAATCTGGAAAGCTCTTTCTCAATCTAGCAAGCTCAAATCCGATTGTCTGTCTTTATGCAACTTCCGGGAGTAAGGGCACACACATTTTTTTATATAAGTCTGCCTGAAAACCGAGTCATGTCCACAAGGTACCAGGATGATACAATGAGCATTTTTGAGGAAGTACTAATTGCTGTATATGTCTGACATTTAGTAGCAAGTAAACTAGATATCCATGAACAGAACTGTATATTCTGCTGGGTTACCTGAGTTAGGACTGTGAAATAATCAGTACTCATATGTATTTATTAGTACTTTTGGATGGAGAGAAATTATGCCAATGGACTACTGCCCCATTATTTGCATAAATTGCATAAAATCAGTCTGTTATTACGGTTTAATCTATTTTAGATAAACCCTGCCCTAAATGACACATTAAAACAAAATGGACTATGATTTGTCGCTTTACATGTCGGTGAGATGGTCTGTTTCTAGCTAAGTGAGCGTCTCTTGGCCAGAATAAGCTGCAATGTGGACCAGACTTTATGCAGTTAGTCAAAACATTAGTCAGGCTATGCAAAACTACTAGAACTTTAAAGGCCAAAGTATACTTTAGTTTTCTGCATGCCAATACATCTTGTGTATCTTTTCTAAACATGCGGACAATCTGCGTCTTTGCGCATCGTCACCACAGTACAGCAGTCATAGTTTGCGTGTGCAGAATACGTCCGAATGGCTTGCCCTGAAAAGAGCTTACATTGAAAGGCTTAACACTTCACCGTGGATGAGACAGAACAGCATGCAGAAAAATTAAGTATACCCCTAGTAATAAAAATCTTGAGAAGGATGGATGGATCTGACCTCATTCATAACTTTCATAGTGAAATGTTTGAGTGTCTGTCTGTGTGTATGTACGTTTTTTCCCCTCAGGTTTAGTATTTGAGTGGGGGCAGTTTAACTCTAACCCTTCTTTTCCTCCTTGCCCCCTGCCCCCACTCCATGGGTCACTGCCCCTTTCCTTCCCTCCTCCTCTCCCCCATGACCCAGGAGGAGCTGGTGCTCGCAGCTCTGAGGATAGAGGCTCTACAGGTAGCCAAAAACATCTCTCAGAGCCCCTCTTTGTCCACTGTGTCCCCTCAGGTACTGCACTGAGCCAGCTCGCACCTGTGTGTGTGAGCGTGGGTGTGAGAGAGTATTAGCATGTGTGTGTGATATCCCCATCTGAACTTAGCCACCTGACTGCACCTTTAGGATGAGTGTGAATACATACCCAACCCATAAACTACCTCACCATACTGTGGATGTGACATCTCACCCTCTGGTTCTCCCCATCTGATATCTCTAACTTGGCCCCTGCCCCCTGATTGGTGCTACTCTCTCCCAATCCAGCACCCTCTTGAGCAAGAGCGGTGTGTCTTCTCCCAAGGCTTTGTGACAATCCTGCATGTTTGCCTGGACATGAGATGCATAGAGACAAAGATCAATGTGACTTGGAACCCTACTTTAATAAAAAATATAGGGATAGTCCACTCAAAAATGAAAAATCTATTATCGTTTACTCGCCCTCATATTGTTCCCTTATGACCTTATTTTTCTGTGCAACACAAAAGGAGATATTAGGCAGAATGTTAGCCTTAGTCACCATTTACTTTCAAAGTGAATGGTAACTCTCTGTTCAACATCTCTTTTTGTGTTCTGCAGAAGAAAGAAAGTCATATGGGGTTGGAACAACATGAGGGTGAGAAATTTATGATAGAAATTAAATTTTGTTCTGTAGATATGTTGATACAGATCTGTAAATATACTGTTCTGATTATTTATTATTTTTCTAAGCAGAAAGTTAATAGTGTACGGTGCTATTTGTGGCATAATTCCTTGTCACATTCTTGCTGGTTCCTGATTTCGACTGCGATTTAATTTACATTAACTCATTGGAATACAATGGGCATACAAACCATGTGTATGCCTGTTCTGAGGCCGCTGGTGTGGCTTCATGTAAAGTTTAGCTCTGATCAGATCTGCTTTCAGTATGACCTTCAAACTTGTCATGTTGCAATATCTGACCACCACCTCAATTTCAGCATTTGTACAGGAAATGGAATGAACAGACTAATCGCCTGATCTCATATACACAAACATGCACACAACCCCTCTGACATCTCTCATATTTTCTTCCCGCTCCTTTCTCATTATGTTGTCTTGCACGCTTCCCAGTCTCACTTCAAGAAGCCCAGCCCACGCCGCTGGAATCTCAATGGTTCACACATGGCTAAAGTAAGATGAACAGAAAACAGTTCCTCTGTAGTCCAACTTTTATTTTATGCTAACCCCGGTGTCCCTGTACCACCATTAGTCTAAACCACCATAATCCGTATCCACTAGTGCCAAAATACAGTAGGCTTAGAAACAACAACATATAATTCTTCTCCTATTCTCTTTGTTCACTGTAAAACTAATTTTCATAATCAGTATTTTTGTCTTCTTTTTCATTAAAAGATGTCTAGGCATCCTTTAAACAAGATAATAATACTTATTTTCAGAGAATATATCTTTTAGGAATATATTTTCCTTATCCTATTGGCAAATTGATTTTTTTCTTCTTGTTTTTAGTATAAACCTCACAAATTTTATTAAAGTTATGCTAAAAAAAAAAAAAAAATTAAAGAAAAAATGTGTTTGCTGGTTTTTACTGAAAAACAAGTACAAAAATGTATTAAGAAACGTATTTTTTTTTACAGTGTTTCTTTAACTGTGAACTAAGATGTCATGAGTGCACTGCCTTTGTCCATTCTGAATTGATTTATTTACCAGGAACAACAAACTTTAACTCAAAATAGACTCTAAACTCAGGCAGTGAAAGGCAGTCACATCATACATCCTAACAATGCATAAACTCTCATGTTACAGACACATTTAATATGACTATGTACTTAACATTTTATACAAATCACAAATTTATTTTTGTACATTTCAGGTCTTGCACTTGTGACAAGATCATTCATCCATATCATAGTTAGATTTTGTTTCACAGTATGAATATCTTTGTACTTTAGAAGACTGCAGGCAAGTCTGCAGAGAAAGATATCAAACTCTGTCGCAGGATGTCCCGTATACCACAGGTACAGTTTCAGCCCCTGAATAACCTCGACTACATCTCCACAACAGATTTGAGCTATAGCCTTAATGTCTCAAAAGTATTTTTGGCATAGTACAGATAAATCTTAGGATTATGGAGTTCTTTTATATAGAAAAAGAGGGACATTTTATTATATGGCTGTATTATGAAGTAATGAGTTTTACTGATGACTATCCTGAATTGATTAAAAAAAAATTAAATATTCTAACTTACATTACTTGTTAAATCTCTCCCGAATTAGCCTTGCAGACACATTTCACATGCTTCCTTACCACATTCTCCATGACATATTCTTTCCTTACTCTTTTCATTAGTGATAAACCATCATTCATGCAAAAACTGTACATGTATAACTGCTCTAAAGAAGTCAGGGTTACATCCCACTGCTGTACTGAACTCTTTCAGATCAGCATATACATTTTTAAAGCGTTTCCTCCCATTTGCTTTTGAAAGTAGTTTCTCTGCAGTATTCCAGATCTTCTGCTGAATACTGTATGTTTATGTGTCTATGATTGGTGGTGATGATATACTGCAGATGCTGTCCTCTTGGACTGGATCACTATGGTGGCCCAGAGGTGCACAACACAACCAAATGGCAAAGCAAATTAAAGCTGAAAACACAACGGAAATAGGCCACTACACAACGCAATTTAGCCACAACACAACAGAAAAGCCACAGCACAACAGAAATAAGTCACAACTCATAGCAGTTAAGCCACAACCCAACAGAAAAGTCACAGCACAATGTTAATAAGCCACTACACAACACAATTAAGTGACAACACAACAGAAAAGCCACAGAACAACGGAAATATGGCACAACACAACACAATTAAGCCACAATCCAACAGAAAAGCCACAGCACAATGGTAATAAGCCACAACACAATTAAGCCACAACACAACAGTAAAACCACATCACAGCGGAAATAAGCCACAAGACATTGCAATTAAGCCACAACACAACAGAAAAGCCACAGCACAACAGAAATAAGCCACAACACATTGTAATTAAGCCACAACACAACAGTAAAGCCACAGCACAGTGGAAAGAAGCCAAATCACATTGCAATTAAATCACAGCACAACAGAAAAGCCACAGCACAATGTTAACAAGCCACAGCACAATTAAGTCACGACACAACAGAAAAGCCACAGAACATCGGAAATATGCCACAACACAACACAACACAGTTAAGCCACAACACAGCAAAAAATCCACAGCACAACACAGTTAAGCCACAATCCAACAGAACAGCCACAGCACAATGGTAATAAGCCACAACACAACACAGTTAAGCCACGACACAGCAGTCAAGCCACATCACAGCGGAAATAAGCAATAACACTGCAATTAAGCCACAACACAACAGAAATAAGCCACAAGACAATGCAATTAAGCCATAACACAACAGTAAAGCCACAGCACAGTGGAAATAAGCCACAATACATTGCAATTAAGCCACAACACAACAGAAAAGCCACAGCACAACGGAAATAAGCCACAACACATTGTAATTAAGCCACAACACAACAGTAAAGCCACAGCACAGTGGAAAGAAGCCAAATCACATTGCAATTAAATCACAGCACAACAGAAAAGCCACAGCACAATGTTAACAAGCCACAGCACAATTAAGTCACAACACAACAGAAAAGCCACAGAACATCGGAAATATGCCACAACACAACACAACACAGTTAAGCCACAACACAGCAAAAAATCCACAGCACAACACAGTTAAGCCACAATCCAACAGAACAGCCACAGCACAATGGTAATAAGCCACAACACAACACAGTTAAGCCACGACACAGCAGTCAAGCCACATCACAGCGGAAATAAGCAATAACACTGCAATTAAGCCACAACACAACAGAAATAAGCCACAGGACAATGCAATTAAGCCATAACACAACAGTAAAGCCACAGCACAGCGGAAATAAGCCACAATACATTGCAATTAAGCCACAACACAACAGAAAAGCCACAGCCCAACGGAAATAAGCCACAACACATTGTAATTAAGCCACAACACAACAGTAAAGCCACAGCACAGCGGAAAGAAGACAAATCACATTGCAATTAAGTCACAGCACAACAGAAAAGCCACAGCACAATGTTAACAAGCCACAGCACAATTAAGTCACGACACAACAGAAAAGCCACAGAACATCGGAAATATGACACAACACAACACAGTTAAGCCACAACACAGCAAAAAATCCACAGCACAACACAATTAAGCCACAATCCAACAGAACAGCCATAGCACAATGGTAATAAGCCACAACACAACACAGTTAAGCCACGACACAGCAGTCAAGCCACATCACAGTGGAAATAAGCAATAACACTTTGCAATTAAGCCATAACACAACAGAAATAAGCCACAAGACAATGCAATTAAGCCATAACACAACAGTAAAGCCACAGCACAGTGGAAATAAGCCACAATACATTGCAATTAAGCCACAACACAACAGAAAAACCACAGCACAACGGAAATAAGCTACAAGACAAAGCAATTAAGTCACAACACAACAGTAAAGCACAGCACAACAGGAATAAGCCACAACACATTGCAATTAAGCCATAACACAGCAGAAAAGCCACAACACAACAGTGAAGCCACAGCACAATGGAAAGAAGCCACAACACAAATAAATTAAGACATAGCACAATGAAATGAACTGAAAATCAATCTTTTTTTAAACACTGTATTATAATTCGAGTGGCAGTCTCATTCAATGTTTGCGAGATCATGAGGCTGCTTGGAAGAAGCATGCCACTGCAAGTCACTCACAAGAGAAGTTCCCTGGTCAGCACATCACAAGAGAAGTTCCCCGGTCAATGCGTAATGGGTTTCCATCATGTTTCCATAGTTTCTCTTTTCAGTTTGTATTAAAATGGTTTGCAATGGTGAAGATACCACATTGACCTGCGGTTGAGATAATTTACACCTTTAGTAGGTTTGAAATATACTGTGATCTTATCTGAGACCATAAGCCGAGACTCAGATCCAGACCAAGGCCACGATCAAGACTCCAACTCTAATGGATTACCCATCATTTCAAGAGGGTTGGATTTAAGCAAAATTGTTGTACTTCCTGTGCTTTGTACTATGGGTACCACTATGAACCAGGTGGTTCAGTAAATTGCATTAGCTGTAAATGCTTCTTTCAGACAAAACACTATATGATGGGCATTCTGTATTTGTACCCTAACAAATGGCCCCCTACCTTGTTTAAGAGCCAAACTCAATTAATCTCCTAATCCAGCTCTGATAGGAAGAATTAATCAGACCTCATCAGCAAGTGGGTTTAAAGGCTAAACATGATGATTATTGATTAATTACAATCCATCACTGGATAGAAAGAGGTCATCTGAATATGAATGCGATCTGTAAATGCATTCACAACAATTTTTTTACTCAAACTTTACAGATAGAATTTTAAGAAGACAGATATTACATTGATTAAGACCTATTTGTTTGTAATGGTAAAGAGAGCAGATATTCACAAAGCTTGTTTGTCTTTCCTTTAGGATATATGCAAATAGAGGCTTTCTTAAATTGTGCTTTATAGTGTTTTGAGTGTCTGGTTGCATTAACTACCCAGACAGATTCAATAGATTTTTTAATGTGTTCATTAGTATTTCGGAAATAAAGCTTTTGAATTGCACTATTAGATCATCAACTTTGCTCATTATTAGATCTCTAATAACTAATATAAAGAACACCTGTACTCCTGCAGGTCTCATCTGACATAACATTCCAGCTATATGCAGCGGGCCAGTCACATACTGAAATCTCATCTCTTAACGGCTGGAGGCTTTTGAATCCAAACTAAGAGCCTGATCTCCATCGCATTATGGCTTTGCTGAGTAGAACCTGTAGATGATGGGCTGCCTCCCTCAGAGATGTGTGGAATGAATGAATTTACAGAATTAAACTCACAGATTTTTAATGGTTTCTCCACAACTCTCTCCTTGGCAGCAGAGAGAAATGGCCTCACCTGGAGACAGTGGAGTTTCGAAGAGCTCTCTTTATTCTCAAACAGGATACAGTGAAGGGGAAAGCCCTCATCTGCCTCATGACATGGACCACTCGTTGGGCATCGCCCGAGAAGAGGTATATTCTTGACAACATTTTCAACATTACTTGATGCCATATTACAGAAATATGCTGCAGTCATCCTAGACATTTCATTTCACATTCTATTAAATTGAGCAATGGTTCCAAAAGTATAAGATTATTAGCTGGTCCACAAGGAATCGGTGTGCACAGAACTCCATTGAAATCTGTGTAGATTACCACAGAGTTGCACTGTCAATCATAAACAAAAGGTCTACACATCCCCCACTCCTTGCATGTTTGTGAATTCATTTAACACATTTTACTATGTTGAAGTCGCTTCTGATGAATTCACCTCAATGTTCCTGCAAAATCAGCGCAGAAAATCAGCAGATTTTGTCGGGCCTTATTATAAGACAACATATTATAAAATTTTATGTGCACAATGTAGAAAAAGAAAGGTTACAATAAAAAGTATAATTTTAGGTGTGTCCAAATATTGGTAAAAAAATAAATAAATGATTTAAAAAATAGCAATAAGTACAGGAAAATACATTATACAAAATGAAATATTTGTGAAGAGAAAAGTATAGATCTTAGCTGATATAACAGCACTAATTTTCCTACTCTGTGTATGTGACATGATTCTGGTCTCATCGACAGATTGTTGTCAAAGAGAAAGAAGTCCTGGAATGGAAGAGGAAGTACGAGGAGAGCAGACGGGAAGTGGAGGAGATGAGGTGTGTGTACTCTATGATGCATTGAGTGGTGGTGCTCATGCTTGTGTCTTACCCATCCTGTCCTCTCTATACTGTTAATACAGGTTGTGTGAGCACATCCTGAACAAATTAGGGCAGGTGCACGATCAAAAAAGGTTACAGTTCATGCAAAAAATTGAGACCGGCACACTGCTACATATGCTCCCATGCGATTTAATAGATTAAATTAAACAGCAAATAAACAGCTCTTTATGTAGCAGTGTGCTGGTCTCCTTCTCTCTATACTGTTCCCATCAATAAATGTTTCAAAAAGGCCAAAAAAAAAAAAAAAAAAAAAGAAAGGCACTATGTATTTCTGACATTGATGATGTTCCTTTGCTGATGTGCCACACACCATGCCGAGTTCACAAAACAGCTTACACATTAACCTCAGTCCACCTCTAAATCTGTTTATCTCTTTCCTACTGTTTTTTAAAAGACCAGCCCAAGCAGAAAACCAATTAAAGAGGGCTTTTAAGCATTAGAAGTGCCAGAGGTTGGGGCAGGAGGAGGGAGACAGTAGAGGGAATAGATAACTGTAGTTTTGATGGCAACAATTAGAAAACACAACATAGCGTGTTGAGTAACTGGCCTGTCACACACTGAAATGCCACTTTATTGTTGATTATAGTAGTTTTTGCCTCACAGTCTGCTGTTTTGCCATTTTTTGCTTCAGAATCTGCCCAGTGCACCATTAATCAAGAATGCAGATCTGTGTAATTCAAAAGAGAGTTGAGTGAAACAGGACACATTTTATTTTCAAGCTCCTTGGACAGGGGCAGAGTGAACAAGGCAGTCAGGAAGAATTGGGGATTACGGCCAGCTTGACTGTGCCTTGTTAGTGTCTATAAGAATGGAGCTTGCTTCATTAGCCTGATTGGGTTTAGGATAAGTAAGGCCTAAGAGTCTAAGGGAAGGCATGGCTAATCCATCCGCTTACTATGTTGGCAACCTGCTTTTCTCAAAGCATGCCATACTACCAACCTCTGCCACTGCCAGCCATTAGTGGCCAACTCCAGACACTCCCACATGCCATGACAAAATAAGTTCCCTGATCTTTAATGTAATCTCACTTATTAGGAAGTGTTTTAAGTCATTTTCACATTAGCATGGATCATCATCAATGCTATTAGCTCTGTGCCAAATCCTAGTAAGCTGCCTCACTGTCTACTGCCTACATAGGCAGCTGCCTTCCAAGGGAGCATCCTAAATGAAATGGAACCTTGTAAGTTACTGAAATCAGTAACAAATTTGCAGCAACTAGAATAGCAGTGGAATAGTGTAAGGGACACTTGACTTTAAATTATTTAAAAGAGACACGATGCTCTAATAAGCAAAAACACACATAGCACAGAAATATTGGGCAAATAATACATTTTTAATTACACAACTATTTTTATTGATACATTTCAGTATTGAATTAAATATACATGTATTTAACATTAATATTTGTTTCTCTTCATCCGCCATCTTATTTATTTGTATTTGATCTCTTCGCAATGCATTGTCGAATTGCCTTCATCCTAAAGGATACCCTACATGCAATGGTGTCTCAGAATTTGAATAAAAAGAGGTATCATTAGAAGACAGCATAATTAAGATACCTACCTTTTAGAACAGCCTTCACATTGGGAGTGCTCCTTTATAGGCACCTCACTAAGTTTTGGAACAGGTTAGAATTTGAATTCTTACTTGATTTGTGCTTTTGTTTTGTTTACAGGAGGATAGTTATGGAGTATGAGAAGACCATTGCAGAAATGATTGGTGAGTCTTGATTTCTAATTATGATTTCATCTTTTGTTGGTGATTTTTATTAGTTTGTTTATTTGTTTTGTAAACACTTTCAGGCACTTTTGATTCTACAGTATTTGTCTGCTGGTCTTCTTCTGCTACAACACTATAAATGAACATGCACAACCCTTCCCCAGTCACGCTACATCTACACACATATGCAATACGTTTTTGTTAATTTCTCATTTCATTGCAGACAAATCTTTCCTGCCTCCGGACCCAAACACTGGTCAGTTTAAAACACAAACCTTCATGTGTCCCTGTATATTCCGCTTGACTTGCCGCTTGACTTGGCGTGCATTCGCAACCTCAAAAAACTCACACGTTTCTGTTCAAACATGTCCCTTACACATGTACCTTACCAGGCCTCACCCACTGACAAGTTAATTTAATTTCTTTGCCTTTCAGTATTTACTATCATGTAAATACTTTAGGTTGTGTCCAGGTGTTGATGTTCGGTGTCTGGTTTAACCTTGTTGACATGCTTTCTTTCTTTGCATTGAAAATAAAACTTCCTGGAAACACTCCCTTTTTCATATCTTAAATTCCTCATGATAAGAAAAAAATATATATTTTACTTCCCAGCTGTATTATTCACTTTATTTTCATCTTTTTTGTAATTAATCCACACTTTGCATATTTTTTCCCCTTGATTCAGTTTATTTAATTCATTTTCTTGGCCAGTTGTCTGGCTTTCACCACCTTTTTAATTTAGTTTTCTTTCTTGCGACACTTTCATTCATTTAAGAAGTTCACCCATATTTGTGAGACGCTTCTCACATATGTTCTTCCCTGCTGGCTTGACTTAATGCAGTCCCTTCTTTCTGTTTTGCTCCCTACGTCCCCCATAAATATTTGATAAATCACTCAGGCATGCCTGGTAAGTAACAACGACTTTTCATTTTCTTTGTTTGTGTTGCATCCACAACATCTGATAGTGATAGGCAGGACAGGTTTCCTCTCTTTTGATAGTCTGATATTGTCTTTCATCTTTGCATCTGTTTTGCTCATCAGGTATTTTTGTAAACCTATTCTAAGATAATCTGTCTCATAATATGTCCACTTAAACCAATAAAGACAAAACAAATTCACCGCTGTCTGCTGTTTTAAGAAAAAAATTTAAAAATCACCTGCGTACTCATTCTTCCATAATCGGTCCTCTAAGTTTCTAAGTCTAAAAAATGGGACTTATAGTGCAGCAGGCTGCAGAGTAAGTCTTAAAAAAGGTCTTCTCATCTCTCATCCTTTGTCTCAGTGGTTTGCCCATCATTTAGTGTGTGTGTTGTCTGCATGTATCACAGGGATCCAGGGTTGAAATAAGGCCCGACATTTTCATGTCATTCTTGATAATGTACTGTAGATGTAGTAATGTAGAGTACACAGTTCTGAAGTACCCAGAGGACCATAAAACTAACCTTCTCTGCTATTGAATTCTGCTCCTTAGAACTGATTTGAACATCAGTTTGTGTGTATGTGAGTGTGTGTGCTTGTTTAATGTATAGTTGTGTTACTGGAATATGACCTTATAATACTTTCATGTATTTGTGTGTATGTCTCAGAGGGTGAACAGAGGCAGAAAACTCTGTCAGATCACACTATCCAGCAGTTGATTCTGGAGAAGGATCAGGCTTTGGCTGACCTCAACTCTGTGGAGAAATCTCTGGCTGATTTGTTCCGTCGCTACGAGAAGATGAAAGACATCTTGGAAGGCTTCCGCAAGGTGAGTCACTTACATGCACACTTTTACTTTTACACTACCAGTCAAAAGTCTCCACACACGACTGAATTTATGTTTCTCGTGGTCTTAAATCTTTTTTAATTTAAAGGCTTATGCTAAAATGCTTGAAATTAGTTTTCTAGACAAATATAAATAATACATGTATTTTATTAGATAGTTTTTTCAACAAGTGGTAAGCATACATGGAAACGCCTTCAATACTGTTTAAAAAGCACCACAAAGAGAATGCTTGGAGTGTGCAGAGTGGTAGTCTAGTCAAAGTTTGTCTACTGAGAAAGAACAAATTTATGATAGTTTTGATTTTTGGAAATTTTTTAATGAACATTTATTAATTCCCATACTTTTTGTTATTTCATTGTTTTGATGACTTGACTATTATTCTAAAATGTGTAAAATAGCAATAATAAAGAACTGGTTATGTAGGTTCAGTAATAATTACTACATTTCACCCCACTTTTTGTGTGTTGTAGTTAGGGATGGGATCCTCGAGTAATGATCGATCATGAAAACGATGATCGATGGTGATCATGCATGATGTGACTTTTCTCTTAATTTGAAATTCAGTGACAGTTACCTGACAACTAAACACAAATATGTCAAAGAGGGAGCTTATTTTTAATTTTGAGATTGATTAAGTTGTGATTTTGTGGGGTACACTGATTGTCAGAGACGTCTCATAGCAACCAAACTGATATATGACGCTGCAATTCTATCGTTACGATAATCAAAAGAGAGTGTAATTAACCATGTTTTGAACACCTGTCTCTGCAAAACGTTTGCTAAACACTTTTTATTATCATTTAATGTAAGAACTTTGACTCGTTAATGGATATTATTTAATAAAATTGAATGTTTGTCACTGACTGTAAACCTCCCAGCCCTGGGTGCCGACATGTTTGCATGATGTAACACACACCTGCATCTTGACGAAATGAGAGTTGAAGATTTCCGCATGAGTTTCTAAGTTAGAAACCCAACATAAAGTGTCATTCCGTTGTACTTCCCCAGTTGAAATGTGGATATTCCGAATCTCCGAGTTGAATGGGAGACACACAAACACACACACACACCAGGCTTGTGGCAGTGGACTCAGTGCACTGAAGTAGCGCATATAATGCAGGCGAGTGTTTCAAACAGCTAGACAGAGTGCAGCTAAATGGATCAGAATGCAGCGTCTTCAAAACTGAACTTCAACTTAACACGAATATTAAAAATGTGATGGTTATGGTGTCTCCTGTTAAGCCAACCGCGATTTGAAAATAGACGGTTCAGACAGTCACAAAAAAAAACAAAAAAAACAACTGGTGGGCGCTTACTAAGATTACTATGGTAACCTGAAGGAAGAACAGACAGACGTGCGTTGTGCACATTCTTTCATTGAGTTGGGCAGCGAATCTTCACATAATGACAAAATATGATGCATTGTATTTTGATTATGCAAACTTTTGTACATTTTGTAACAGATTATTTTATAACAGCCTATAAAAATGAATTGACAGTACACTTGAACAACAAGATGCAATGCAGCAGCCAAAGACGTTTGTCAGACATGTTATTATATATACAGTTATGCACATGTCATTGCCCCTCGAGTACTTGAGTAGACAAAATGACCAAAATGCCCATCCCTAGTTGTAATGTGAAAACACATTCAAACATTCACGTACAATGGGGATCTGGTTCTTTGCACTGATATTTTTCTTCCAGTGAGGATATTTCCACTGTTATAGGTTAAGATATTGGTGAATAACATTATAATTACTCACCTTTCTTTCAGAATGAGGAAGTGTTGAAGAAATGTGCTCAGGAGTACCTGTCTCGTGTCCGTAAGGAGGAGCAGCGCTACCAGGCCCTGAAGATCCACGCCGAGGAGAAACTGGATAAGTAAGTACAGATCTCTCACAATGCGGATGTTTTTTAATCTGCTTTGCCTGATAGGATTTATATTGCCTGGAACAACAAAGGTGACTGCTCAGCTAATTAGGGTTTGACTTATACTGTGCACTCAGTAAGTACATTTCCATGCACAATCTTACAGTACACCAATTATGCATAATACACTGACAATGTGTAAGGTCACGTAAATGTCTTAAACCATGAGCCTGATTTCGCTCTGCAAGTAAACACCTTTACTAGAGTTCTGGAGGATTTTTCAATGCAAACATGTGCTGTGTGCATGCCTGTTTACGTTTTGATGTCAAAACCAGTGAAAAAACCTGTGATTTCAAATCTAATGTAAACAAGATTCCCTATCTGTCACTCACTCGAAGTTGTGTCGATGTAGTGACACTAGGGGTCACTCTTGGGAGCCCCAAACACCTCTGATGTTTAAGAAAAGGCCAATGAAAATTTGGCGAGTGGAATTTGCATGCCACTCCCCCGGACATATGGGTATAAAAGTAGCTGGTGTGCAACCATTCATTCAGATTTTTTCTTTGGAGCCGAGCGGTGTTGATGTATTCCACTGCTAATCCATTCACCTTTGTAGAAAGCAAGCGATCTCCGTGGCTGTTGGATTTCAAGGCGCATCACAGTGGTTTCTCCCCCTCTCGCACAGATAAGTGCGGAGAATGCCCCTGGGCGCTTCGACAGCACGCGTTGAGCTCTAAAAGAGTATATTTCTCCCTAAAAGTGTATATATTCCCTAAAAGAGTGGGCACTGACGGAAAGTGTCTTTTTAAAGATGAATCCCCAAAGACCTCCCATTCCCTAGCACGCTCGTGCGCCCCGGTTGAGTTCTGGGATGAGTCAGGCGGCCCGCCTCAGAGCAGGTTCGACCTATCATTCGGCGCTCAGGAGGAGGATGAGATCTTGATAGCAGCATCAGAGAACAGGCCAAGAACCCTTGGAAGGCTTCTAAGCACCCCTGAGGACGCGGACGACACGGAGGTGAGGAGACTCGTGCCACATTTGGAGGTGGTAGACAGACCACTCCATCCCCTGGTGGAGGGCCAGAGGGAGAATCCTTGGTTCCCTTTTTTGAGTTCGCTGCATGCCCGAAGCACTTTCCTCAATCTCTGGGTCATACACTCGATGCCTTCGGCCATCGTTGTTATGACAGCTGTGCACCAAGTATTGCAGGTGTGGGTTTCCCACCTCCATGAAGCCGGCCACGACACACCCACGCACAGGTGGTTGTGGCTGTTTACGAGGACACTCAGCCTCCTCTCCCATCACTCACCAGTCCTACGTTGGGTACGCGGAGGGAGGTAAGTGCCTTAACGTCTCTCCCTATACAGCGAGATCGGGACACGAGGCCCCCGACATAGCACTTCCCACCCCGCTCCGCCGCGAGACCCATTCCACGGGAACATCAACAGCGGTCGTACCCTTGGTGCCCCTCTCCCAGAGTTTGGAGGCGTGGTTAACGCTCTCCAACCTGTCGTGATGGCTGGCCAGGATGATCCGACTCAGCTACGCGATTCAGTTCGCCAGGCGCCCGCCCAGGTTAGGCGGCGTCCGTTTCACCTCGATAGGTGGCGAGGATGCCGCTGCCCTACGTGCGGAAGTTGCGGCCCTTCTGCAGAAGGATGCAATAGAGCCTGTCCCTCCAGCCGAGATGAAGGGCAGCTTCTACAGCCCCTACTTCATGGTGCCCAAGAAAGGCGGTGGTTTGCGAACGATCTTGGACCTGCGGGCACTGAATCAGGCCCTGTACAGGCTTCCGTTCAGGATGCTCACACAATAGCACATTCTATCGTGCATCCGGCACTCTACCAGGAGCGTAGCTTCCTTCTGGGCCTTCGCCAATGGCACCTCTCTAACAGATTTCTGTAGAGCAGCGGGCTGGGCAACACCCAATACCTTCGCAAGATTTTATAATCTCCGGGTCGAGCCAGTTTTGTCCTGTGTTGGTAGGTACAAACAAGTAAGGATTCGGGCAGCTGGCCGGGTGTACCACTGGCACACAAGCGCCTTTCCCCTTCCTCAGGGGAAGACATGCGCTCTTTCATCCACGTGAGTTCCCGGGATCAGTGAACCCTGGATTCCTCCCTCAGCACTTGTGGCAAGCAAATTCGGCAGAGGAATTAGATGCCAGGCCCAGTACTTGTGTCAGTATGCCCTGTTCAGGTCAGCCCCTGTACTGGGATAGGTGCTCCATATGCATTGGTTCCCTATCGGTAACCCCATATGACGTAATCTTCCATGGTACGGTCTCCCTGACGGTAGACTTGTGTCTCCCCTTGGGCAGAGTCCCCTCTGCCACCGGTCGCCATGTTTGTAGAGCTCTGGGTAGGACCTACCACAGGGACTTCCTCCACATGCGATACTGCCAATAAAGAATCGGTAAGCCCATGTGATGTATTTCCACACAATTACCTCCCCTTCGGGCAGGGTGTGGTCTCCGCATTGTCTTTTTCCAAGGACACCTACCCTGATGCGAATACGTTTGGCCCCAGCTGGAATCAAACGAGTTCTTTCTCTGGGAGAAGAAAGAAGAGAAAAGGCTGAACCAGCTGGTGCAGACTGTTCCCATTGTAGGCACATCTGACCCCTCCTTTTATGCTTTCGGGGGCGAGGGTCCATACGACGTGCACGAGGCATTGGGAAGGTTACGATGGGGCCGGTGCTCTTGTTACTTGGCACGCAGTGGCCTGCCTGCACCTGCACCGCCGATCCATGTAACACAGTTCAGCTGGTTGTGGTGTTTCGTATAGGGACTCCTAGTGTCACTACATTGACACAACGTCGAGTGAGTGACAGATAGGAAACGTCTAGGTTACTGTTGTAACCCCCGTTCCTTGATGGAGGGAACGAGACGTTGTGTCCCTCCTGCCACAACACAGAACTACCCGCTGTGATCGCCGGGACTCTGTCTCGGCTCCTCAGCATAAACCTGAATGAGTGGTTGCACACCAGCTCCTTTTATACCCATATGTCCGGGGGAGTGGCATGCAAATTCCACTCACCAATTTTCATTGGCCTTTTCTCAAACATCAGAGGTGTTTGGGGCTCCCAAAAGTGACCCCTAGTGTCACTACATCGACACAACGTCTCGTTCCCTCCATCAGGGAATGGGAGTTACAACAGTAACCTAGACGTTTTCTTGTGTTGTCAGTTTATTTTGAATGTGCTGATTTTTCCATAGTTATCAGCATATTGTTGTGCATGTAAATGCAGTCAGTGCTCTTTTAAGAGTCTATTGAACTATGAAGTGATGGCATGTCTTTGACTATGTGGCAACTGCAGGGCAAATTCTGAAATCGCTCAGGTGAGATCCAAAGCCAAGCAGGAGCAGGCAGCACATCAAGCCAGTCTGAGGAAAGAACATATGAAGGTGGACTCACTGGAGCGCACGCTGGAACAGAAGGTTAGACAATATTCACAAATCTATCTGCTCATCTGCACCAGACAGCTCTTGCAAGGCTAAAAATTAGGGGATTACAATTGTTTTATTGTGATTAATCTCTTTATTATTTTGTAGTTAACATGTTAACTACAAGTTCAGTTCCTTTGTAAGGAAAAAAATTTATATAATAACTGTATTCGATATCAAAACTCATGTGAAGCACACCCATCCTAGAAGCCAAGTTCCCACTAAACTGCAGATATTGACATACTTGATTGTTTTCACAGAACAAAGAGATCGAGGAATTGACCAAAATTTGTGATGAATTGATTGCCAAGATGGGGAAGAGTTAGCCATCCAGAGACTTAGTTCTGTCCATACCACAAAGGGACAAGAAGATTGTGGGGTTCTGTATTTTTCCTTCTTTCTGTTGGACAGAACAATGAACTAACCAAATGATCTTTGTGGGTCCCACACTACTGATGTCTTCTCAAAACTGGACTCCCCAGGACTGAGAGAACAGATTCCGGCTGTAATTACTTCCACTTCATTTAGATGTATTAATGTACACAATTTACCTATATTGAGGGTCTTGTGAAAGTACTCCCCATCAGCAGAGAATTTCTTTGAGAGTCTGTACAGCTCACAGAGCAAAAGGGAGAGAGAGTACCTGTTTTTAGTGAGCGTGTGGTTATGAAAGCCATTGCCATGACAACCACTGGTGGACCCGACTGTTAAACTGATTCCTGTGGTACCCTATTCTTAACTTGAAAACAGAAATATAGAGAATACATAAATATATAATATAAAACAGACTAAGTAATCATTCAGTTGTCACAAAGTGGTATTCATGATCATGAAAAATTGCATGTTTTAGGCCTTGATGATTTTGTAAATAGTGAAAATGACTTGAATATAGTAAAGGAACACAACTGCAGAATTTGATACTGTTAGTTTGATCTGCTATTTGTTTTATTGTCTCCTAGCAAAACTGATGTGCGATTTTTATTTTTGGATTTTATTTTGATATATAAATGAGCCCACTTGTCACTGTCAGTGGTTCAGACTTGAGCTAATTTAATCTGAATGGATTTGTCTCAGTCCTGCTATGGCTGATATTTCCACAGCAGCAAGATCTGCCATTTATACAAGACATGCTTACAAAGTGCAATAAAAGATGGCAATACAGCTCTTCTCATCTTCTGGTCTATATTTCACAAACATATATTCAATATACAACAGGCTGAAATTATATTATAATAATGCGATCCACTCCCATATGAGGGCATTAAAAAAAGCTTTTTGGAGATGTTAATGAACAAAGAATGAATCTTGCTGACATGATCCTATGTTCCTGATAAGCTTTGCATTATTTAGCTGGCAGATGGACATTAAAGATCACGCCATACAGACTATATTAGTGCCAGTGACATGCTGTCTGTGACTGAGCAGGTTAGATGAAGAAGAATTTAACCCTTTAACTGATCTCTCAACCAACTGGTAGAGCTTAGTTTTCTAGTAGATTAGAATTGTAAACACACTGTGAATCAGGCCCAGTTCTGATTTGTTTATTTTCTAACCCATGATAATGAAATCCTCACCATCCGTGTCAATAAGCGGGAAACCATCATGGGTCTTTGGAACTTTATCTCATTAACAGCACAGCAGAAGCAAAGAAGCATATGTAACAAAATTACACAGAATGCATTTCAACCAATCAGTTCAGTATGAAATAAAAAGTGTAAGAATCTATTATTTCACTCACTAGAAGTTTTTTTTTTTTTTTTAATAATTAAGAGTAAGAAGTAACAAGAAGAAAACAACATTATAAAACATGAAAAGACAATGAAATGACTTACAAACAGTGTTGTGTAAGTTACTCTAAAAGTAATCCACTAAAAATTACCAATTTTCTAAAAATTATAATCAGATTACACTATTCATTACTTAATGGAAAAAGTATTCACATTACTAATTACTTTCTAAAACACTGCATACAATAAGTTACTGATAGAACAAAGAAAAATTATGTAATGATGAAAGAACAGGGATAGGGATAGCACAATGGTGGTAACAAAATTATAAAATATAAAGATAAAAATAAAAAGTTTGCAATAAAAGTAATTTAATTTGAATAAGACACAAATAAATCATAAAAGGTGTTGACAAAACACAATAGTGTCTAAATGTATTTTTGTTAAAGCCTATTTCCAGCACAATAAACAGATTTATAATCATATAGTTAAGATATACGGTTCACTTATAGTACATAGTGTATAGTATACAGTATGCGCTTAATATGTAAGTAATATGTATTTCTTGGATCTGTGCTGTCAAACTAGAATATGGAGATCACATCTGAACCAACATTAATCAGATTAACAACAAAACTTAATTATACCAGACTGATGTTGATCTTCATTAATTCGATAGAGTAAACTTTGATTTGGTTTGGTTGAATGTTACCTCTACCACAAGCACACATTTAAACTGCCTTTGCAATAGTTATTTTATTGGTTGAGTCCACTTTTCACAAAGGTTGTGTCACAAAGGGACATGCTGGTAAACTAATACTGTACACAGAGGATGCATTAGGATTATAGAATACCTGGCTAACATGGAGCACTATAAGGGTGGAGCACAGCAACAGATCCTTCATCTCTGATTAGATGGTCATTCAGATCTTAAGATTGAACCATGGGCCTTAGTGGACAGGATGGTAATCTGTGTCTCCTCACTCCTATTGGGTATTAGCTCTCCACAAGCAGGGCTTAAGATCAGGGTTTTTAGAAGCAAACAACCTGCTTTTCACTGTGCTAACCTGACAGTCACAGACCATTGGCAACATGAGAGCTGACCATGTCTTTCTGCTGCTGGGCCTGTTCCTCACCCTCCTTGCTGCTCACAGTGAGTACCACTCCCTTATTTGGTTCTCTTTTTCTGTGTCATGTCTGCCACACTAAGTGTTAAATCCTGATTAGCTTTTCAGTCTAGACTTCTCAATCTGGTGTGTTGTCTTGTCTCTGTTTCATGCATTCTCCTGTTCACATCTTCATTATTTCATTTAGTCTCTTTAAACTATAATTTACTCCTGTGGAGTGTCCTTTCGTCTGGGAATATCTTCTCTGTCTTTTGTAATGGGCTGAAGGACTAACTGTAAGGAATCTGTAAAAACAATCCCTTAAACAGATTGAGGGCTACAAAGAGCTTGCTGCCTGGCTGGTGTTGGAAATAATTTTTATGGGACTACTGGACCAAAAAGGAGATAATCTCTCCCTGTACCGCAAATACTTTCCAAAGCCCCTTTACGAGGGTTTTCTAACAACATAAAAGTGCAGTGTGTCATTCGTATGTATCAGTTTATTTCAATTGTATCAATTGAAATTGAATAAATTCTCATTCTTAACAATTATGGATGTCTACTGTACCATCATGGTTTTACATTTTAGGTATGGTTAGGATTTTTCCTTCATTTTCAGTATTTTCAGAGCTGTTTTTTAATCAATAACACTTCCTATTAGCTCCACATTCAACAACACTTGCTTAAGACAGTGGATATAGATATCTTCAACTACAGGTCACTAAGGTGTCTGCCGAGGCACTAAACCACTTAATCAAGATAAGATATCAGTATTAAGGTAAACTATTTAGGTCTAGAATAGAATATAAAATAGAACAAATGTTAGATTAGAAACATAAAAAAATAGAGCAGTTCACTATGGGGCACTTTTTGCCACCTCAGTTTAAAAAATGTTTCACTTTCTGTGGCATGCAAATGTACATTTCTCACCCTGCTTCCAATATACTGTGCATAAACATGATATTACAATATACCAAAACTGCCTAGATATATTTGACAAATGACAGCTTAGGTCAGATAAAAATTTAGATTTTCTTGCTTTTTCTTGTATACTATAAAAGTTACTCTTCTAGCATGATTTTACTTTACCAAAACTGCCTGGACATATTTAAATGACAGCTGAAATATTTCACCTGCGTATATAGGCTTCAGTTTTTTCTTATTAGAAAAAAAAACAACAACAAAAAAAACTCCAGACTGAGACCAGCTCCACATACAAGAATTCATAATGGCCTCTACAGCAGTGTTTGGTACAGTTTGGAGGTAAAAGGATGTAATTTTAGATAAATGCTTTGAAAAAGATTACCTTAGGGCTAGCACTACATTTTAAAACTTATTGATATGTAGACGGTTCGATTTTCTACATTACCATCCTGTGAACTGAAGGTCTTTGCTATAAAAGAGGGTGACTCAGATACAGCGGAAAGATGTCTATAGGGTGAGCAAACAGTGATAAGACACAAAACAAAAGCAGCTTAAATCTTAAAATGAATTTCTGTTTTTAAAGATGTATGGAGTTTATGTGTCTGATCTTGTTGGCTTGAACTTCAAAGGATGTTTCTTTAAAACACACACACACACACACACACACGGTGCGGCTATCCTTATGAGTACTCTCCATAGACATAATGATTTTTATACTGTACGAACTATAGATTCTATCCCCTACCCCTAAACCTAACCCTCACATAAAACTTTCTGCATTTCAGAATCAGGATCAGAATCAGAATCAGCTTTATTGCCAAATATGCTTACACATACAAGGAATTTGTCTTGGTGACAGGAGCTTCCAGTGTACAACAATACAAAAACAATACAAAAACAGCAGCAACACATAGATAATAATAAAAAATAATTATACACATACGTACAGACACACACATACATACATACATACACATGGGTAGTGCAAATCTATACAATCTGTTATGTACAGTGCAAATGTTTTTTTTTTTTTCAGAGGAATGAAATGGCAGAAGAGGTTGGTTGTGTTGGATAAATATAAAAAAGAATAAACTGTGTATTGCACATAGTTATTGCTCAATGGGGCAGTTTAACTGTTCATGAGATGGATAGCCTTGGGGAAAAAACTGTTCCTGTACCTGACGGTTCCTGTACCTGACGGGGGGGGGGGGAGGTGCAACCAATAATCCTCTCAGCAGTCCGAACTGTCCTTTGTAGTCTTCTGACTACATTTTCAAAAAAACATCATTTAGTATGTTTGTTTTTTTTACGCAATTTGACTTATGGGGACACTAGAAATGACCTCATAAATCACATTTATAGCATAATACCCTTGTAATTACCAGTTTGTAACCTAAAATTTTTCCCTAGTAAACCATCAAAACTTGCCCACACACACACACACACACACACACACACACACACACATTTGGGACATGATAGCAAAGAGCTACATCAAAAAGGCTTAGCCAAAACATATTCTGCAGGGCATTTACAAGACAGTTAAAAACACTAAAATGTTTCTCTGCCGTGACTTCCGCTGATCCCTCCTGTCTGGTGAAAGACTGAGAGAAAAGATGTGTTTTGGGATGTAACATCAATCTTCTTTTTATAGAGTTCACAGGGAAGTGAATAAAAAGTGTAAAAGAAACATGTAGATTGAGCTCTGGAATGATTTTCATGAGGGCTGCATCAAAGTAATTTCATGTTGGGACATATTTGCTGGTTGCTGTCTTAAAGGGATAGTTCACCCAAAATGAAAAATTATCTCATCATTTACTGTCCCAGATGTGTATGACTTTCTTTCTCTGCTGAACACAAACAAAGATTTTTAGAAGAATATCTCAACTCTGTTGGTCCATTCAATGCAAGTAAATGGTGGCCAAATCTTTGAAGGTCCAAAAAAAAAAGCATAAATAATCCATGTGACTCCAGTGGGTAAATGTCTTCTGAAGCGATATGATAGGTGTGGATGAGAAACAGATCAATATTTAAGTTCTTTTTTTTACTATAAATTCTCCTCCCTGCCCAGTAGGTGTCGATGTGCATGAAGAATAAGAATTGGCAAAAACAAAAGAAGAAGAATGTGGAAGTGAAGGTGAAGATTTATAGTGAAAAATGACTTACATATTGATCTGTTTCTCACACTTATCATATCGCTTCTGAAGATATGGATGTAACCACTGCAGTCTTATGGATTACTTTTATGCTGCCTTTTGGACCTTCAAAGTTTTGGCCATCATTCACTTGCATTGTATGGACCTACAGAGCTGAGATATTTTTATAAATCCGTTTAAAGCTGCCTCACCATGGAGACTGAACTAGAGTGAATATATCTGAGTATATACAGCTCTGGAAGAAATTAAGTGACCACTGCAAAATTATTTCTCAGGATTTACTATTTATAGGTATGTGTTTGAGTAAAACGAAAATGTTTGTTTTATTCTATAAAGTACTGACAACATTTCTCCCAAATTCCAAATAAAAATATTGACATTTAGAGCATCTATTTGCAGAAAATAACAAAAAAGATGCAGTGTTTTCAGACCTTGAATGATGAAAAAAAAATAATAAATAAATAAATAAATAAATAAAAAGTTCATATTCATTTTTAAATGACACAATACTAATGTTTTAACTTAGGAAGAGTTCAGAAATCACTATTTAGTGGAAAAACCCTGATTTTCAAACACAGTTTTCATGCGTCTTGGCATGCTCTCTACCAGTCATTCACATTGCTACTGGGTGACTTTATGCCACTCCTGGTGCAAAAATTCAAGCAGTTCGTCCTAACGTGCCACCCCAATGTGCCACCCCCCCCACAAGATGCCGCCCTGTGTAAATGCCCATGTCGCCCATGCCTAAATCTGCCACTGATACACACAATAAGGAATACACAATATACAATAAAAATTATATATATATATATATAAATGTGCAGTAATGTTGTATAGTGGTTGTATTGACATTCAGGCTGTCGGTTGATAGTCAGTTGCCAGTGTGTTGTTAAGAGAAATATAATTTATGACAGCACATTTAAATGGTAAACTGCTAACTTTGCAGTGGTCTCTTAATTTTAACTCCTGTATATCATTGTCTGTATATCTGTATATGTTGTTATAAACTAATATGACTCCTCTATTTCTGCCTCTACTGTCCTTGTTTTTTTTTTTTATTTATTTATTTTTTATTATGTAAGCAGTTTGAATCAGAATCTAGCACTGCAGAGATATAGTGAAATTCACTTCATTTGTGCATACTAAAACAACAGAAACAATACAGCAGTAATATACTGTATAAAAAATATTTATAGAGACATTTGAGTCATGGTGCTGATGCAGGCAGTGCAAGTTTGTGTCTGGCTTGCAACTATTTCCTGTTCACCCCCAACCACCACCCCACTCCATTTCCCCCTGTCCACCGTCCACTACCTGTAGAAATATAATGGAAATAAAATATATACTGTAATAGTTAGTGGGTATATGTTGGTTTAAGATATAATAAAGTAGTATTGCTGGATCAGTACCAGTCTACAACTTCAGGCCTTTTCTCAAGGAGTTTAAAATTAAATTGATTCTTTGGCATTCTGCCTCCTTTGTCTTTATTTAGGTGAGGCACTACAGTGTTATACCTGCATGGGCTCTACAGATGAAGACTGCAATCGCCAGGGCTCCAAAACATGTCCGAGCTACTCAGATGCATGTGCTATTGTCCGAGGACATGGCAGTAAGTTAAATGGTAACATAGTCAATAGTTCATCTTCTTACATGGATGGATGAGATGAAATTTGGTGAGAACATTTAAAAATAAATCTGGGGCATCTTGGTGATGAATCACTGAGGGATACATCTTTAGAAAATTCATTAACAACTCTAGTGTGTGTGTATATGTGATAAAAGGAAGCACTGTATTAGGCTGGTGTATAAGAAGACAGACTGCTCTGTCTGGCCCCAGCTTAGAAGCAGGAGGTCTACAGCTTCCTTATGAGGATCAAAACACATTAATATATAATCACGCTGTCATACTGTTCTTGTCTTCTTAGGTGGTGTAATGAAGTCATGCTCTTACAAATCCTTCTGCAGCCAGGCCAACAGCCAGGGCTACAGAGCTCCAGGGGTGAAAGTTCATTGCTGCTACTCTAATGACTGCAATGTGGCTGGACACGCTACTAGAATCAGCACAGGGTTTCACTTCCTTCTGGGGTTTCTGTTATGCATCTGGCATTTATTGTGAAAATCATGTTGCCCTTGACAAACTAACCTGGTTATTAAACTCCATTACCACTGTGGAATTTGACGGAACTTTGTATACCATGTGATTGTTGCCATACGTACTGACAAAATGAATCATACCATACCGCAAATGTCAGCAAGTACTGCCATGGAATTGTGCATACAACAAACACTCACATCTATATGCAAGGACAAGTATAAGTATGGTCAAGCAAACACATGTAATGGATAAAGTACAGTTAGCTGGTCATTATTGCAAAATAAACCTTAACAGGTTGTTCAGAACTTGGTTTTGTAGAAACCCAAAGGGGTTTATTTTGTAATAGTGACCAACTGACTGTACTTTATCCTATTTATTACACGGCTACTTACTAAATAAATAAATAAATGGATATATATATATATATATATATATATATATATATATATATATATATATATATATAAAAGGAAATACTGATTTCAGTTGAAATTATTTTACTACGTGAGAAGAAAGAGACCGTAGGGTGATATGAGAGGCATGAAACTATTACAGCTATGTAGAAAGTGGGTTGCATGGGACATGTAAAGCAGTCATTATGCAAAATATTTGACCACAGAATGCTGTGAATGTTGCAAATGCTTGACCGATCAGAATCAAGTATTCAAGAGAGCTGTGTAATAAACACAGAGAAGTTCACATTTTTCTCTGCATACATTTTTTTTTTATGTTATTGTACTGAAAGAATGTCTAGGAACTCAAAAAAGCCCAAAGCATTTTTTCTTAGGCCAAAAAAAGAAAAAAGAAAAAAGAAGTAAATTATCAGTTTGAGTATTATGAAGAGGGAGAGCAAGGAAAGACTTGTTTTAAGATGAATATATATGCTGTAAATGTGTAATTTAATTTTCATTTCACTAAATGCATTTAAATGGACATGAAGATAATATGCAAGGACACACACTCTCTGGCTCCTTATGCTTTTGTGCTTGACTGTAAATAAACTGCTTCTTACTCTATGGTGTAACGTATGTTTGTATGGGATTGGGAATAAGCGATTCAATCAAAGTTGGAAATAATGAGAGGTAATTTGCTAATTCCATATGAAAACACTTAGATCATTTAAAGATCTGAAGAAAACTGTAATATTGACTGGTATGATAAAAAATAATTAAATACATTTTCCTAAACAATTCTAGCTTAGACTGCTCAGCAAAGGAACTAAAAGATGAAAGATCACCCCTTCTTCATCCATGTAAATGTGTATGGTTGGATTGAGTTTACTGATAATCTGACACCTGTAAAGCCATTTATGTTAATATGTCCTATATTTACAGGGGAGACATTAAAACATGGATTTTGAAGATAAACTGGGTTGGACTGGGTTTATTTTGAGGTAGATGTAGATAAAATGTGACTAATGTGTTTATTCATAAATAAATTAAGTAAAAAAATATTTTGGTGAACATCTAAACTGTAATCAGAGTTTTCGGTTTTTAAGGACAATGAGGCGGACAAAATTATATCTTTCATTATTATATATATATATATATATATATATATATATATATATATATATATATATATATATATATATAGTTTATTTTTATTTTTATAAAGTTGATGTATAAATATTGATGCCCTCACGTGCTTTATATCTAGTTAACACTAGGGGTCAGTATAAATTCACAAATCAACAATGATCACGCTGTCAAAAAACAGGGACGCTGTTTAAAGTCCAAAGCACCCTGAAAACATCACCTGATACAGGTAGGTTTTACTCGCAGTACATTTCACACTGTTCTGAGCCTAATCCAAACTTGTGATTGCTGTCTAAAGATGAAAGATCACATCTAATACAGGTTGCCATAGGTGAGGCAGTGCTGATAGATCGCCCTGACATGTTGATTGTGTTACATGTTGCTCGAAATGTTTGGTATTTTGGCCTGAATTATGGATGGTTAATGTTAAACTCCTTGTTGATTCATCAAATAAAAGTGACACTGCTAACCCAAATTTTCATTTTAACATGCATAAAATAAACGAAATTATTTGAAAGTTCTCTTACAAAAATGTACCATGGTAACTAGCCATCAAAATGGCATACTACTGTTACTGTTACTATACTGTTACTATTGTAAAAACCTATTAAATGGGATATCCTTTAAAAATGTAAAACACTTTCAGAATCTTTCTGAAAGTCATATTAATCAATTCATTAATTATTATTTTTTTTGATGACGGTGGTAACTAATAACTAGTTACCAGTTTTATTGTAGTGCCGGTAATTTTAGTAAGCTAACAATGGTGACTTGGCAACTATGAACTATGGTTGCTTTAACAAAACTCTCTCTCTCTCTCTCGCTCTCTCTCTCTCTCTCTCTCTCTCTCTCTCACACACACACACACACACACACACACACACACACACACACACATACATGTTGGTGCAGCTATCATTATGAGGACTCTCCATAGATATAATGATTTTTATACTGTACAAAGTATAGATTCTATCCCCTAACCCTAACCCTACCCCTAAACCTAACCCTCACAAAAAACATTCTGCATTTTTTAATTTTTAATAAAATATCGTTTAGTATGTTTTTTAAGCGATTCGAATTATGGGGACACTAGAAATGTCCTCATAAACCACATTTATAGCATAACACCCTTGTAATTACCAGTTTGTAACCTAAAAAAAAAAGTCCTCGTAAACCACTCAAACCTGCCCCCTCACACACACACACACACACACACACACACACACACACACACACACACATATAGTATACAAAACTTGTTTTATATCATTGTTTGTGGGGACTCTCCATAGACTTCCATGCATTTTATGGATCCCCTGACCCTACCCCTAAACCTAACCCTGCATTTTTTCATTTTCAAAATAACAACATTTAGTATTTTTACTAAGCCATTCCCCTTGTGGGGACTGCTGGCTGGGCCCCACAAGGTAGGTGATCTCAGGTTTTACTATCCTTGATGGGACATTTGGTCCCCACAATGTAGCATAAACATGTATATAAGGTACGGTCTGGTCCTGTGAAAAATGTATACTGTAACAGAGTAGCTTTCCTGAGCCTTTTCCATGTTTATAAAGAGAGGGATGATTTAAGCAAATTAAATCCTCAGTCATCTGATGAAAACACTTTGGTTCCTTTGGAGTTCAGAACTTTAAAATACTCATGGTCATTAAGTCAAGGCAGAGCATGAGGTTATTACAAGCTATAATGAGTACATTTAAATCTCACCCTTTCTGTCTCCCGTCATTTTTGCAGTGACAGCAGTTTTTTTTTTAATTTCATTTCTTTCACCACTTTTGCACTCCATCAACCTTCTCTCTTCTCTCTTCCCCTCCACAGAGGCTTGTAAAGTCTTTTTTTTGACAGACAGGTGTGATAGTGTGAACGAGCTGCCCCAGAGGGGGATAGAGAATGACCCCAAACTGTGAAGCTCCAGGGCCATTCCACTGGGTGCTCTGCTTTGCTTGTGTCACTCCTCATCACTACTCATCAGATTCAAACTAGTTTGCTTGTCTTAGCTGATTTAAGATGGTCTTAGCTTTTTTCAAGCTGGTTTCCCAGCCTGGCTAAGCTGGTGCTCATCTGATCGACAAAATAGTTTTCAGCCTGACTAGCTTAGAAATGTACAAAATCCCTAACCAGACAACAGAACAGCCAGACCAGGCTGAGAGACCTGATAAGACCAGCAGTTTTGGCTGGTTTATTTTTTTTTTTCATCATCAGAGAAGGCTGGGGATCACAAGGATGCTGGGTGTTTGGAGAAAAGCAAAGGTGTACAACCTTCAAAAGCAGAGGTGCATCCCATGATTAGTGAATTTTTGAATTTGTAGGAATCCTGGAAACCTTCATAAATATATGGTAGTCTTTTTCCATGAAGTTTGTTCTGAGTTCTGTTGCTGTGATGTCCTCCGAGCTGTTTGCGCTTATGATGAAATGTTATTATCATGAACCAAAGAGTTGACTTGGAGCTTATAGGGAGACTGAAAAAGACAAAAATTCTTAACATTTCTAAAATATGCTACTGGTTGCCATTAGTGGCTTGTGTAAAGGTCATCACTATGGTGACCATCTAAGAAAACATTGCTCATTTGATCTTCCCAAGGTAACTGCTCAAGTCTAATCCTTTTCCACCTAGGGACACTATTACTGTAAATCTCATCCACCCTATGGAAAGACTTAAGCCAATTGCCCTTTATTGGTGGATGCTGGAGACCAGACGATGGTTGTTTAGAAGGTCTTGCCAAGCAAACCAGGGGCTTTTTGCATGTTATGTTTTGGTCCACTCATGAATTAAGTGGTGTTTGTTCCTGATAATTGCTTTTTGCATAATACCAGCTTTTTAAAATATGATAAATAGCTTGATTTGGGGGTCATTTTGTTTTCTTCATATGTCTATTGAGGAGAACAAACTTTTGGTATGAGGGGCTTGTGATCAGCATTCACCAACATGTACTGTATGTATCTAGGGCAGATTAGTGTTTTGAAGAAAGAGCCCATTGAAAGCCAGGATATCCTTTTGTCACAACAAAACCCATCCAAATAGAGTGTCTGAGAATTTTTTTTTTAGAAAGTTTTCATCATTGCATTTACCATATACAGTGGCCCAAAAAGTATTTGGACACTTTTAGACATATAAGTCACACTTAATTGATAAGATGCAAGCAAAAATGTTTGAATTTCATTGTATAAAAAAACAAAAGTGGCACCTGCAAACAAATTATACTATAGACCAATCCTGTTCTTTACAAAAATTTCAGCGTGCGCAGTATGTGGTGGCAGAAAGCCGATAGGCTGTGTTAGATTTGACAGATTAGACGATTAAATGAAAGTATGACACAAAAACATAATAAATAAACAAATATTCTATTCAGTTATTACAATGAAATTAGTTAATAACATATCTGTAATAATGTTCGCTTTATATGTTTGCTGCAAAGCAATGAGTTGAAATGAGCTCTGTTGATGGCTTGAATCAACAGCCGTCTACGAGAACCCTTGAAATCATTTCTCAACAACGGAATCTGATAAAAGTTTACTGTTTGCGGACGGTTTCTGCCACCACTTCCGTATGTGACGTAAGCGGTGGCGTTGCCAAAGGATTGGTCTATTGTGTTCCTCAGAACTAACTTAATTTTTCTGTTATTTGTTTCAATAACTTTTGACCAACTGGTCTCAAGGTAATTTTTAGTCAAAATATAAAGTCAGTTCCCCTCAAGTACATACAGGTGTCCTAGCAGAATAACCATGCATGTGTGTAGTTCGTCATATTAACTAAGGACAATGTTCCACTAATGTTTGACAACCAGAAAATATCTAACTACTTTTTGTCTTAATTTTGAACAATATATCTATTGTTCTTATAATTTGAAACCTAACAAACTTTTTTGTGAAATGTTTTGCTTAAAAAGTGTGTTTGTGCTATATTTATTTAAAATAAATGCAACTTGGAAGTTTTGTTCTATAATGCAAGGATATTCATACATTTTAAATGCGTCTTACATGTCCAAACACTTTTTTTGGACCACTGTTTGTACTGAACAACAGCATGAGTAAAATGTGCCATTTTCAAATATCCCATAACCAACAAAACAAACAAAGCAGGGGCACGTACTGTAGTGGGCAGCATCAAATACTCTCTGTGTCTAAACGAGAGGGAACAAAAGTGTGGGGTAGAAAAGAGAGCATGTGAGATGATGGCTGTGTTTACGAATGTGCGGTTCCCGACTGGCTGGTCCGGGTTCAGCCCGCGGTCACTGGTTCTGGGGTCTCCGGGTCTCAGGTCTTTTTGAAAAAGATCCATGAAGCAGAATTAAAGTGATCTATCTCCGGACTGTGGACCCAGGGCTTTGGAACCAGGGAAGGGGGAGGGCACAGAGGGAAGAGAAGGGGGTAAGTTCAGAAAAAGGGTTTGGAATGGGGGAGTAGGAGGAATTGGAGAATTATGCATAATTTGTCTGGCATTTGGCCTCAGCCACTTTGAAATGAGACTAAATGGTCTGCTCTATGGAGCTAATACAGCCAGGTATAGGGACTATAGAAAAAGCAATTGAAGAAACACAGAGGGTCCTAGTCTTGTTTAACTGAGTTTAAACATGAGACTGAAAAATAGTTCAGAGGTTGTTGTTTTTTTCTTCATAGAACTGAGAGAAAAATTGTGAGAAGAAGATCTGTAGAAGTATGAAAACAAGACAGACTAAATGTGAAAACTATTTTAGGAATGTGTTTTTATCGAATTCCACACAAGTGTTTCATTTCAAAGTTCAGGGAACGTTTTATCTTGCACAGTGCCACAAAAGCACGTAAGACTGTCTTTTTATCTAAAATGAAATCAGTAGATTCCCACGGTTTACTATGGTGAGATGCTAAAATGGAAGTCTAACTAAATTAAATTAAATTTTTTTCTCATGTTGTTTTACACTTTAGACTGTAATTAATCATTACTCACTGCAGGCCTCTTTGTTACCACAATTAACAGAGCAGGTTTCTTCGGTCTAGGAATTTTTGACTGAATATTTGGACCAGTGCCTTTGAAAGAGTTAATTATATGGTTTTACACAAGTGATAATTATTTCAGATTAGTATTATTTGCAAGATGCAAAGTCTGTTGCAGGCATTTGTGAGATCTCAATCTGTGCTGTGTTTCAGAGATTTTAAATAAGAGGGCTGATTAAAACATTTCATTTTTCTTGCAGCCTGTGGCCTCAACATTCACACTACATTGAGAAGCATAATTTTCAAGATTTGTTCATGTGTATTCATGTTTATCAGTTCTGTTAATACTTAACAAATTCTTGCAAATGATACATTAAGTAAACAATATAAAAAGTCTGTGTGGTTTCAGTTATATTTATTTAACTTTAAATAATAAATTAAACAAATATGATCCTCAACAGCAAAAATGAGAGGTCCTTTTAGTCATTATGCCTCTCTGGGCCACAATGAATTTGAACGATAACTGTCTCCATAAATATCCCACACTATATGTCTATTTCAGCACCCCTATCAGATTATATACAGTATCAGAGTAATTTAGTCTGTTTTATGAAATAGAAATTCTGTAAGTTACCTGCAAATGAGTAAAATTGTAACTGTTCCACTGTCTACCAGTAAAGTAAGGGTTAGCATTGTGTCCTAAAGAATGCCCTCATGTACGTACCAAAAGATTACCTGCCAGTAAAAGTGTTTTTGCGTGTTTTTGGCATACTAGCAGGAACCTACTTGGAAAGTGTTAATTAAAGTTGGAGGATGTATTGGACCTCTTTAGAATGAACTGGAAAAGACATGGATGGAGTGGAGTGGAGCAGAGCCAAGCTCCCAACTGAAACTAACTCACATCAGTAACCGCTGCGCCCTGGGGCAGGGGCAGACTCAGTCAGCCATGCCATGCAACTGGGATAATTAGTTTTGGAAACGATTATCAACTGATATAATTGAGCATTCTCCCCTAATGAAGATCCTACATTTTGTCACTGGCGAGGCGCTAATTGAAGGGAGAAGGAAGGGAGGTGGAAGGTGAGGCCATGAAGGGGTGCCCCGTCAGATAGGAGAGCGGGGCTTGCAGAAAACCAAGCCTTCCATCATAGACTGTCAGTGCCCCAGCGACGTTTCCATTGCCCTTTTTTAGGTGGTTTATTGTGTTTCCTGAGTCTCTGTGTTTGTTCTTTTGTTCTTTCTTTGTTTTGTATTCCGGAGTGGGAGTTTAACATAGGATGAAGAGAGGAGAGGTCCAAAGGATAACAAGAGGGAAAAGAGTTTAGAAAGAAAGAGGAAGATAGACAGGAAAGATTGACACTGTGCAGATAAAGCCTAGCTCAGGAAGAGTTGAGTCAGGGGGTGTTTAGCTGGAGCACAGGTCGTGTTGGGGTTTTGGTTGAGAGATGCTGAGAGTTGAGGAGAAAAAGGGAAAGTGAGGGGGGAGAGTTTGGGAGAGAGGAGGTCACTTCGAAATCCGTTCTGGGGATAATAGGAGAGCAAATTGGTTTTGACAAGTTTGTGGAGGTGGAAGTAATGCAGTCCTTTAAAGAGAAATACAGGAATACCATGAGATAATAAAGGGAACTGGTGGGGAGGGGAGAGATATGGGCCTCGGGCCAGAATTCTGAGGCCAGGCTCCTGGTGCGGTCTGTAGCCTGTTGCACAGGGAGAAAAGAGCGAGTCTGGCACTACCAACAGATGGAGGCATAGCATAGTGACTGCCAGGTGCCATAATGGAGGAGGCACAGCTGGGTATTGTCTTAACTGTCCAACTGTGACTGGCTGAATTCTTGATGACTTGTTACTCAAACTACAAATTAGCTATTTGATTTTGTAGAAGGACAAAGCCTGGAGTTAAATTCTCTTCCTTACTGTACCCTGCTGGTTAGATCAACTTAGACCAGCATTCATTTTCATGCTTGTTTAGGCTGGTTTGTGCTGATCTAGCAACATGATCACACAGGAAATCGACATTGACAAATGCTCTGGAACCCTGACATTGTCCCCATTCTGCTGACTTACTGAAAAGTGTCGTCTTGCATCAGAAATTTTTTGCATCAAATCAACTATGTTTACCTTTTTTCTGTTTTGCTACTAAGTACCGTGAAAACCAGGAAGTAATCATTTTCACATAATCAATGATGAGCATGATTCTGAGGTCTGAGTAATCTTACTCTAAGATTACATTTTTACTCCACTGATGGTTAGTTTTAGGGTTGGGGTTGAGGTTTGGGTTAGGGTGTATGGCTACTGAAAATATGCATTCCTATTGACTGTATTACATCATTTAAAATGAAAAAAGAATACTTCCAGCTTCAGCCACTTGGGACAGTGGTTTGAATTTCAGATAGCACAGACTGATTTCACTTGACCTTTCAACCTACTGTTGCTGAATTCTCTGTGAGATCACTCTGGATCTAGCTGGTGGACAAGCATGGCCAAGCTTTTCACCAGCAAATCTTAGTTTGTGAAACTGGTTAACTAACCTAGTCTTTTATGAACCTGGTTGACTGAGGAAGTGCTGGTTAAGATGATTAAAAGGCCTGGTGAGGACACCGACATCCAAAACACAGCAGAATGCTGGTGACCAACTATGCCAGTCTTTTCAGCAGGGTAGTTTCCTGTTTTAACCTTACCAATGATGCACTTAATTGGTCATCTCCTTCATACCAATATATTTTTTCTCATTCAAATTTTTTTGAATCACATTGCCTCTGGAAAATGAGCATATTTGATCACAAACAAGAAACTACAGGACATAAGGGAGCATTAGACTGCTGGTATTTATTGTGCAGTCGGAGCTCTGCCTGAATCATTCCAGATTGGCGGAAGACTGCAGCGAATGCAGCAGAAGCCTCTCAGAAATATTTATAGGGTTTTCAGAAAAGTATTTTGCATGAAAACACTCGCATCCAAGGCCATTGTTAGCAAGCAGATTCATACTTATTTCAAGTAAGCTTCTGCCATATTAAACTAATATGAAGTGCAGGCAATAAGTTGTGATGTATTATCTAATGCAAGAAGTTTTTCTTCTTACCGACTAAATGGAGAAGAGACTTGGGAGGGTGAAAGGGGCAGATATATTTATTTCTATTTTTTGTAATGCTGGAAAACATCTTATTTGCATCTGGCGCTTCAATAGAGGCAGCAAAAACCTGATACACACTCACAGACACAACTGGAAGTCATTCTCATGAATAACACTGACTCACATCTACTTGGTGCCCCTCAACTGTACAAATTTAAATCAATTCCATTTCCCTGTTTAATGATGTGAACAGTTGCATTTAAACCCTCATTAAAAGTTTTCATGACAGATGTGGTTTCACCCTGGGTTCTGCTCCAGAATGTTTACACACTGTCTCCTTCCCACTCAGTACAACCACTGATGCAGTTGGCTGATAGATCCAGCAGAGCTGGTAGACAATGACAGACCTTGGCAGACAGTTATGAGATGATATATTCAGACTCCTGTCATTAGCATGTATCTGTCTATGATACGCTTCTACTATTGACTCTTATTCTTGCACTGGAGAGCCTGCCATTCCATTGGACTCATCTTCTGTTTGCACGCCTGTTGAGTGGGCTGACATTACATTTAATGAGAAACTGCCATTTAGGAGGACTCTCCTTACGTTACCCTGATAAGGTGCAGCTGTTTGTCAGATGGCACTTTTGCAGTTTGGATGGGTCTTATCCTCTTGTACAGGAAGAACTAGTTCTGTAATTCAGACATTTATTTAGTCTCTTTTTACTGTTTTAGAAACTGAGCCATACTGTACTTTTTTCACCATTTCATCAATGAGAACAATGGCTAAATGAGTTATGAGCACATTTATACCTTTTTATAGGCCTAGACTACACACAGTTGGCTTTTTTATGCAGAACTTGTCCCTGATCTAGCCATAACAAAGTCATATTAAGCCAAGTTAGGTCACTCAGTGACCATGTTTGAAATGCTTCCAGATAGCTATTTTCTGTCTCTCAATTGGATACAAACAGGATACAAGTACAGCTCCTATCTACTTGAATGGGGAAAGACTGTAATCTCCAAAGCGGTTGGTCAAGATTAGGATCAAATAAAACTCAATACATTTAAAAAAAAAAAATGTATGTCCATACTCTGGACAGTGAAACTGAGATGTCATATCATCATAAGGTTGGCCGTATGAATCTTGATCCTGACCTGTTTTCCCCATCCATGTGTTCTGCATACCCCTATCTTCTCTACCTTAGTAGAGCCCAATGCAAAAGTGTCTGCAAAACACACGAAGCGGCCAACTTTGGCAGAGTGGGAAAAAATGGAGGTGAAAAAATTTAAGAACTGACATTTTTTTTCCACTCTTCCCCACCCTTTTTTGTTTTCTCAGCTCCTAATCCTAGCGGCTCTGATGCAGAGCGGTCACAGGTTTTGACAGCACACTTTAATGACCTAAGCTACTCTCTGTGTGTGTGTGTAGGGGGGGGGGGGGGCAAGAGGGGTTGCCAGAGCAATGCAAGAAAAGAGGGAAGGAAGGCATGTAGACTGACTGAAGGGGGTTCAAAGGAGTCAAGGGAAAGCATTCAGGGATTATTCTCTCTTTTGGCCCTGTTTTGAAGTACTGTGTTACTCCACAGAGTGCCACTAGGGGCAGCAGTGACACACATTTGGAGTCTCAGCACTTATCATCCCATGTATTGACCATGTACCTTTGTGCTTCTTCACGGCTTCTGCATCATGAACTGTATGACCCATTCAAGAAATTGCACATTTGCAATTTCAATTCATTTAACACCCCATCATGGTTCAGTGTTTATTAACATGTCAACTTGTGGAAATTCTTTGTGATCCTTCATGTTTTTCCTGGATGTGGTGTCTCATTTTCATAAAGACTGTTTTTATAAGTCTTTTTTAACCTGCTCAGTTTTAATCCTCTCACTTTCCTCTAGTCAGTGGACAAGGCTGATGTGTTTAACCTAGGTGATGGGGTGTGTTCAGCGAGCTTGTGATTTTTAGTGTTGACAACAGCTCTGTAAATTCAAAGACACTTTAATGCATCCGTGCACGTACTCCTGAGTCATACACTTTTTTTGCATGAAATAATTCGCGACATTTAACTCAATAATAGAAAGATGTGGTTGAGCACAATCAGTAAAAAGAGAATATAATAAAAATAAAAAGAGTGGGCGAATATATAATGACCTGACTACTTTTAAAGGCATAGTTCACCCAAAAACTAAAATTGCCTATGACTTACTTCTGTGGAACACAAAAGTTGTGACTTTCACAGCCTCAGTAATCATTCACTTTTATTGGATCTTTTTCAATGTAATGAAAGTTAGGGATGTCCCGATAACATTTTTTGGAGAACAAGTACGAGTACCATTACTTTGTTTCTGATACTCGCGGATACCGAGTCCGATACCTGTTTTTTGGTTTTTATTTATTTGTCTGAACTCCATATCAACAGATTATTTGAATGTTATCATCAAAATGGTGTTTAAATAAATAAATTAATCAAAACTTTAATCAAATGAAAATATAACAATTAATTTTCAACATAATGCTGTATTCTTTTTTATCAAATGAAGTGCTTATATACAGGACCTCACAGCACAATCCAAAATAGAGTATTGTAGTTATATTTTGTCAAATAAAGTGCTGCATAACAGAGCATCAAAAATGTGAGATATTGCTTAAATATAATACAATTACCATTGATATTTTATTATTACTATTATTATTAGTAGTAGTAATACAGTGAATATTACATAGCTTTACAACAGTGATATATTTCTGTCATACTTTTTTTTATTTAAATTGAGCATTTAATTTGATGGAGCTTTTAAGTGTTTCTGTATAATGACGGTAGCTTTTCAGTCCGAAAAAGCCGGCGCTATGTGACTCAAAGTGATTATTAAACAGCAAAAGCCTGCTATTTAATTAAATAAGTAAGTACTCTGTATGTGCATCGCGCTACAAAGTATTTACGCTCTGTTCGCTGTCATCTGCTACAAACAGAGCGCTCGATGCTCATGATGGTGTTTTCCCCGTATTTGCCAAGGAGGAGCTTTGAAAGGTACATACGGTGCAGCCGGTGTCAGCACAACACTGTCTCCACACATTCACTGGTGCCCTGCTCACATTTGAAGTGCACTGCACATGCAAAGCAAACTATATATTTATCTCATTAAATTGCATTTTTTGCAGTTAATTAATCTCACTAGGACATAACAATTAGAATTTGAGCACTGATAGTTTACATAATGACATTTGTTCTTCAAATGGTATTGTTTTTTGGGATTGGAGCATTTTTTCGAGCATGAGTACGAGTACTTGAGTGTGGTATCAGAACCGATTCCGATACCAGTATTGGTATCGGGACATCCCTAATAAAAGTGAATCATGTCTGAACATTCTGCCTAACATCTCCTTTTGTGTTCCATTAAAGAAAAAAGTCAAATGGATTTGGAACTACATGAGGGTGAGTAAACAAATGACAGAATTTATATTTTTGGGTAACTGGCCCTTTAGATAGTAAGTTTTTATACAGAGAAAACCTCTCAACATTTGTCATATTTTACACTTAAGCCTAGGGCTGGGCAATATGGCCAAAAATATTATCGCAATATATCGATTTTAATATCGTTCAATATACATTCACATTTGCACATTTTTTTAATTTCCAATTTGGCAGAAGAAGAAAGAAAAAAAAATCCTAAACAGTCAAAATAGTCTATTCAAAAATGCATTGGGGGCCCAGTGACAGCCAAAGCAGTGGTGTATGAGAGATCTTCTACCTAAATATTAAAGTATTTTTTTTATCAATCAAGTGCAGTTGGATATGAATGTTAAAAGATCATCTGTTCATTTTGAAGCATAATGACAGCATTTCATTTTTACATTAAAATAAGTTTTAATTTCATTACATTCAGATAGCAAGTATGGCAGCATAGAAGCCCTTGTGACTGAGGAATGATACTGTATGGGGGTTCAGGGGTATCCCCTGAGAGAAAATTTTGAAAATGTAAAAGTCTGAATGGACCATTTTTATATTTTCATTAAAGTGAGAAAGACTACAAACTAGGCTACCAACTAGTAATTTAACTGTCATTCTTTGTCATCCATGCCAGAGATTATGACATCTGACTAATTTCACAAAATTAGAACAGAAATATATTTGTTTATTATTAAAAGCTCGTAACTTGCTGATTAATAAAGCTAAATTTAGAAGGAAAAAAGCGTTATGGTCTAAAGGCGCTCTGGAACCACTTTAACTTATGCGGCTTCTCATGTCTGCTCGCATACGGGGAAAAGAGGCAATGCATACAGAGTGGGACAGGACATAAATGAAACATGTTCGGAGCTAGAGAAATATATTCAAGAATACAGCACAGAAAGATCAGATTTGGCGTACACAGCAATGTTGTTTTGTCGCACTGCTTACTGGAGACGATGAGAGGGCGCAACTGTCGTCATGATGTCTTGCGGTCTCGTGACACGCACCTGAACATCTAGATATAAAACACAGGCTAAATATAGAAAATTACTCAAAAGCTTATCCATCTGAGAGCTCATCGTGGATTTTTTTTATCGCGATAAATCAAAATCGTTTTATCACCCAGCCCTACATAAGCCCAAAGTATACTTTGGTTGTCCGCGTTGCTAATGGCTCCGCGCAAGTATGAGTGATGAAAATTTCGTCATCAGCATGATTTTTTCTTCTGACTCACGCAGCAGCCATTGACTGTACTAAAAGAGTATCACAAAGCAGTCGTAATGCACATGCGTCAAACACGTTTTTTTTTTTGCTCGCGGTCAAAAGAGTATACTTTGAAAGGCAACGTGGTCAACCGGGCGCAATCCAATCCGGAATGTAGAAAAACTAAGTTACCTATCTGTCACTCACTCGACGTTGTGTCGATGTAGTGACACTAGGGGTCACTCTTGGGAGCCCCAAACACCTCTGCTTTTTTGAAAAAAGGCCAATGAGAATTGGCGAGTGGAATTTGCATGCCACTCCCCCAGACATACGGGTATAAAAGGAGCTGGTATGCAACCACTCATTCAGATTTTCTCTTCGGAGCCGAGCGGTTCTATTCATTGAAGCTGAATTCATCCGCGAAGTTCATTCACCTCATCTGCTGGATTCTGTGGTGCATTTCAGCGGCTTCTCCCCCTCTGCACCCGTGGAGTGCAGAGAACGTCCCTGGGTGCTTCGGCAGAAACAACTAAAAGAGTATATTCTAAAAAAAAAAAATATTTTCTTTCTAAAAGAGCTGCACACACGGAACGTCTTTTTAAAGATGTCTTTGCGTCTGTGTGTTATTCCTTGTTGTGGTCGATATCTCTCCGCTTCTGATGGCCACGATCGCTGTCTTTCGTGTCTGGCTGCTGCCCACGCGGAGACATCATTCGTGGATGGGTCTTGTCCTCACTGCGAGAAAATGACCATGGCAACGTTGCGGTCGCGGCTTGCATTTGTAAGAAAGCAAGCCACCCCAGCGGCTCCCCGCCTCGGTCCTTCTACCTACGGGTATGAGGCCATGCCGGTTAGCACTGGGGGCGATTTGGGGACCTCAATGGGACCACCTCCGCCGGGTATCCCCCCACGGACCTCCCATTCCCCAGCACGCTCGCTTGCTCCGGCGTGGAGCCCAGCGCAGGAAGCAGACACCACCCGTCTCACGGCCGGCCGCCAAGAACCCGAGGAAGGTTTCAAAGCGCCCCTGAGATGGGCGACCCAGGGGCAAGGAGACCTGCTTCTCCAGAGCTGGTGAGCAGACCACTCCATCCCCCGGTCGAGGGCCGGGAGGAGAATCTTTTGTTACCTTTGCATTTAATTGTGCTGCATGCCCCAGTGGCTGCAGTAACCAAGAGTTCAGCAAGAGCGGTTTCCTTGTTCCCTGGGTCACATATCTGGTGTGCACGGCCGTCATCACGACCACCGTCCACCACTCTATTTGGCAGGTTTGTGCCAGCTGTGGCACAAATCCACCCCCGATGTAACAGTCTCCATGTGTCACGAGGACAGGCCTCTTCCTCCCCCATCCCAGGCTGTTCCGGGGGTGGTCACAAGGAGCCAGGTAAGTACTTTGATGTCCCTGAACTCAGCACGGCCACAACACGGTGTGGCACCTCAGGCTCCGCCCCACTGCGAGGCCCCACCTGCCGGTACGTCTGACGAGATTGTCCCTCCGGCCGAGATGAAGAAGGGGTTTTACAGCCCCTACTTCATTGTACCGAAAAAAGGCGGTGGGTTGCGGCCAATCTTGGACCTGTGCGTACTGAACCGGGCTTTACACAGAGTCCCGTCCTAGATGCTGACGCAAAGACGCACTATAGCGAGCGTCCGGCATCAAGATTGGTTCGCGGCGGTAGACCTGAAGGATGCATACTTCCTTGTCTCAATTCTACCTCAACACACACCCTTCCTGTGGTTTTCATTCGAGGGTCGGGCGTATCAGTACAAGGTCCTCCCTTTCAGTCTGTCCTTGTTCCCTCGCGTCTTCACGAAGGTCACAGAGGATGCCCTTTCCCCGCTAAGGGAAGTGGGCATTCGCATCCTCAACTATCCTGACAGTTGGCTAATCCTAGCTCACTCTCGGGATGTGTTGTGTGCACACAGGGACCTGGTGCTCTCGCACCTCAGCCGACTAGGGCTTCGGGTCAACTGGGAAAAGAGCAAGCTCCTCCCGGTTCAGAGCATCTCTTTTTTCGGTTTGGAGTTGGACTCAGTCTCGTTGACGCCGCGCCTCACGACCTCACAACCTGTTTAAAGGTGTTCAAACAGAAAACAGCGGTTCCACTGAAATTTTTTCAGAGGCTCCTGGGGCATATGGCATCCTCAGCGGTGGCCACCCCGCTCGGGTTGATGCATACGAGACCGCTTCAGCACTGGCTTCAGACTCGAGTCCCGAGATGGGCATGGCGCCATGGGACACATCGCGTGGTCATCAGGCCGATCTGTCACCGCCTCTTCAGCCCTTGGACCGACCTCACATTTCTACGGGCAGGTGTTCCCCTAGAGCAGGTCTTTAGGTGCGTCGTGGTCACGACAGACGCCACCAAAACGGGCTGGGGTGCTGTTTGCAATGGGCACGCAGCCGCCGGCTTATGGACGGGCCCGCGGCTGCGTTGGCACATCAACTGCCTCGAGTTGATGGCAATTCTGCTCGCCCTGCGGAGGTTCCGGCCGTTGATCCAGGACAAGCACGTGTTAGTTCGGACAGACAACATGGCAATGGTAGCATATGTCAACCACCAAGCGGTCTGCGCTCTCGTTGTATGTCACAACTCACCCGCCGTCTCCTCCTCTGGAGTCAGCAGCACCTCAAGTCGCTGGGAGCCACTCACATCCCGGGTGACCTCAACACCACAGCGGACATGCTGTCATGGCAGGTTACCCTCAGAGGAGAGTTACTCTCAGGTGGTCCAGCTGATCTGGAGTCGGTTCGGACAAGCACAGGTAGACCTGTTTGCTTCCCGGGAATCCTCCCACTGCCCGCTTTGGTACGCCCTGACCGAGGCACCCCCCGGTGTAGATGCGCTGGCACACAGCTGGCCCCCTGGACTATGCAAATACACGTTTCCCCTAGTGAGCCTACTTGCACAGACCCTGTGCAAGGTCAGGGAGGATGAGGAGCAGGTCATCCTAGTAGCACCCTACTGGCCCACCCAGACGTGGTTCTCGTATCTCACGCTCCTCGCGACAGCCCCCCTCCCCTGGCGAATTCCCCTGAGGAAGGACCGTCTTTCTCAGGGACGGGGCACCATCTGGCACCCACGACCAGACCTCTGTAATCTCCACGTCTGGCCCCTGGACGGGATGTGGAATACCTAAGTGGCCTACCACCCATGGTGGTAGACACGATCACTCGGAATAGGGCTCCCTCTACGAGGCGCCTGTATGCCTTGAAGTGGCGTCTGTTCGCTAAGTGGTGTTCTTCCCGAAGCGAAGACACCCAGAGATGCGCAGTCAGATCAGTGCTTTCCTTCCTGCAGGAGAGGCTGGAGGGGCGGCTGTCCCCCTCCACCCTGAAGGTCTATGTAGCCACTATGTTGTAGCTGCAGTAGATGGTAAGTATTTGGGGAAGCATGACTTGATCATCAGGTTCCTGAGAGGCACTAGGTGTTTGAATCCCTCCAGACCGCACCTCGTCCCCTCATGGGACCTCTCCGTAGTCCTTCGGGGTCTACAGGGAGCTCCCTTTGAGCCCTTGGAGTCAGCTGAGCTTAAGGCACTCTCTTTGAAGACTGCCCTCCTAAATGAACTCACTTTCATCAGAAGGGTAGGGGACATGCAGGCATTCTCTGTCAGCGAATCGTGCCTGGAGTTCGGTCCGGGTTACTCTCACATTATCCTGAGACCCCGACCGGGCTATGTGCCCAAGGTTCCCACGACTCCTTTTAGGGATCAGGTGGTGAACCTGCAAGCGCTGCCCCAGGAGGAGGCAGACCCAGTCTTGGTGTTGCTGTGTCCGGTGTGAGCTTTACGCATCTATTTGGATCGCACGCAGAGCCTTAGAAGCTCTGAGCAGCTCTTTGTTTGCTTTGGTGGACAGCGGAAAGGAAGTGCTGTCTCCAAACAGAGGATTGCCCACTGGGTCATCGACGCCATCATGATGGCATATCAGGCTCAGAACGTGCCACCCCCTGTGAGGTTATGAGCCCACTCCACCAGGAGTGTGGTGGCCTCCTGGGCCTTGGCCAGTGGCGCCTCTTTGGCAGACATCTGCAGAGCAGCGGGCTGGGCAACACCCAACACCTTTGCAAGGTTCTGCAATCTCCGGGTTGAGCCGGTCTCGTCCCGTGTATTGGCAGCCACGAGCAGGTAAGTTCCGGGACAACTGGCCGGGTGTACTGCTTGCGCATAGCGCCTTTCCCCTCCCTTGAGGTGAAGACATGTGCTCTTGACTTTCCTCCTTAGCCCTCTGGCAGCTGAGTTTGCGGAGAAACTCGTTGACCAGCCCAGTATGCGCACTAATGAGCCCCTGTACTGAGGTAGGTGCTCCACATGTGCTGGTTCCCCGAAGGCGACCCCATGTGATATCTTCCACAAAATTGTTTCCCTGACGGCAAACTGCGTCTTCCTTGGGCAGAGGCCCCTCTGCCCCCGGTCGCCATGCTCTGTAGAAACTCCTCCCCCTTTGGGTAGGATCTACCATGGGACCTCTCCACATGACATACTTCTGACAAGACTCAGTAAGACCATGTGTTGTATTCCACTCAAAATACCCCCCCCCCCTTTTTGGGCGGGGTGTGGTCTCCGTGGTGTCTTCCCCTTGGGAGGGACACCCCCCGACGCAGACACTTATGGCTCCCAGTCAGTTAACAAATTCCACTCTTTTTGGGGAGAAAAGAGAGGGAAAAGAGGCCTCGGCTAGTCTAGCCTGTCCCTATAGTTGGGCAGTCGACTTGTTCCTGATGGACCGTTCGACGCTCATAAGAGCGTTGGGGGAGGTAATGTGATGGCCTGGTGCGCTGGCTACGAGGCACACAGCAGTCTGCCCGTCACATGCCGCTAGTTCACGCAACACAGTTCAGCTAGTTGTGGCATTTTGTATAGGGACCCCAAGTGTCACTACATCGACACAACGTCGAGTGAGTGACAGATAGGGAATGTCCTGGTTACTTTCGTATCCTCCGTTCCCTGATGGAGGGAACGAAACATTGTGTCCCTCTTGCCACAACACTGAACTACCCGCTGAAATGGCTGGGACCTGGTCTCGGCTCCTCAGCACAAAACCTGAATGAGTGTTGCATACCAGCTCCTTTTATACCCGTATGTCCTGGGGAGTGGCATGCAAATTCCACTAACCAATTCTCATTGGCCTTTTTTCAAAAAAGCAGAGGTGTTTGGGGCTCCCAAGAGTGACCCCTGGTGTCACTACATCGACACAACGTCTCGTTCCCTCCATCAGGGAACGGAGGTTACGAAAGTAACCAGGATGTTTACCTGGGCCTTTAGGATATTGCTGGTATTTTGAAGATCATTTAAAGACTTATTGACCATAGAAATGTTCTCAGTAAAAAACATATTCTCTTTCTGTGAAGGGCGATAAATATGTGTCCCCGGCATTTAATCGTAATAAATATGTGATTGCATTTCTTATTCACTAGCCTGCATCTAGCTGGCATCTTCCCGGGGGCGGCATGGGGTGCTTGTTACAACCGCCACTATGTGACTATGTGTGATATTATGATGCCCCATCTATATTATATCGCATTAAACACTTTAAGCACATATAGTGTAAATCATTCTTTTGGTTTTGTCATTAGAATATTTGACATGTTTATTGTGTCTTGTATTTTCAGTGAAAGTAAGTAATCTAAAAGCACTATGCCAGTCTCAGAGGTCTCTTTAAAAACTGAGCTCTTCAATAATGGCTCCTCCATTACCGTTATTCCAAAAGTAGTCTGAACAAGCATTAAAAGCCACCCCATATGACCCAAGAAGCAAGTCAGAGACCGAAATAAGTAGAAAAGTCATGCCTTTTTAAAATGAGGGGACACGTGTTCCCTCAGATTTTGAACCCAAGTGGATTTTGATCGCAACTTCTAAAAAAAAAAAAAATAATTATTGGATAATTAAGTTACAAAATTGTGTACCCAGGTTTATATATATACAGCATATATATATATATATATATATATATATATATATATATATATATATATATATATATATATATATATATATATATACACAGTGTTGGGGAGTAACGGAATATATGTAATGGGATTACGTATTTAAAATACAAAATATAAGTAACTGTATTCCACTACAGTTACAATTTAAATCACTGGTAATTAGAATACAGTTACATTCAAAAACATATTTTGATTACTGAAGAGATTACTTTGCATTTTATTGTCATTTGTTTCATGTAATATTTAGTCCTTTCAGATGGAAAACATTTGTACATATAAATTAAGCGATCCAAAGTGCATTTGAACAGTGGTGAAACACTTTCTTATGATGTTACAGTGCTGAAGAAGTAATCCAAAGTATTTAGAATACGTTACTGACCTTGAGTAATCTAATGGAATACATTACAAATGACATTTTACAGCATGTATTCTGTAATCTGTAGTGGAATACATTTCAAAAGTATTTTGAGGTTGGGAGGATTACTTCTTCAGCACTGGTAGATTTTTTCACTTGTTTTGACTATAAAAACTCTGCCAATACAGTAAGACAAAATACACATGTTAAAAATATATTCTCTGAAAAACCTACATATCTTATGCAGTGTTGTTTCTAAACAAGATAAATCAAATTGATCTTGTTTTAAGGATTTTTCGATATTTTACAGGAAAACAATACAAAAATTATTATCAAGAATACGATTTATGCCCTAATATCAAAGGTCTTACTAGAAAAAGAAATTATTATCCAACGTGAATTTTCTTGATAAAAATATATGATCGTGTCTTGTAACATATGCATGTAAAATGGCTAGAAATAGCATTTTAGATTAGGTAAAGCTGACAATTTACACAAGGTTTATTTCTATTTCTTCTGCTACAAACTTACTTCTCTGTCTGCTCATATGAATATAACACATCATAAGAAAGTGTTTCACCACTGTTCAAATGCACTTTGGATCGCATCATTTATACGTATAAATGTTTTCCATCTGAAATGACTAAATATTAAATGAAACAAATGACAATAAAATGTAAAGTAATCTCTTCAGTAATCAAAATACTTTTTGAATGTAACTGTATTCTAAATACCAATAATTTAAATTGTAACTGTAGTGGAATACAGTTACTTATATTTTGTATTTTAAATATGTAATCCCATTACATGTATTCCGTTACTCCCCAACCCTGCATATATATATATATATATATATATATATATATATATATATATATTTTTTTTACACTGTGTGCTCAATTATTAGGCAAGTGAGTATTCTGGTCTTATCATTATTTCCATGCAATTTTTCCAACTCCAAACCATATAAACTTGAATGCTTATTGGATTCAATCATTTTCAGGTGACATATAGTTGTTATGAGGAGGGTGTGGCGAAAGTGACTAACACTTTATATCAAGATGTGCATAATTATTAGGCAGCTTCATTACCTCATTCCAGAACTGCAACCTACCTGGAGTGTCCAGAAGTACAAGGTGTCAAGTGCTCAGAGACATGGCCAAGGTCAAGAAGGCTGAAACACGACCACCACTGAATAAGATTCACAAGTTGAAGCATCAAGATTGGGCAAAGAAATACCTGAAGACAGATTTTTCAAAGGTTTTATGGACAGATGAAATGAGAGTGACTCTTGATGGACCAGATGGATGGGCCCGTGGCTGGATCACTAATGGACACAGGGCATCACTTCGAGTAAGGCACCAGCAAGGTGGAGGAGGGGTACTGGTATGGGCTGCTATCATTAAGGATGAGGTAGTTGGACCTTTTTGAGTTGAAGATAGACTGAAACTCAACTCCCAAACCTACTGCCAGTTTCTGGAAAGTACTTTCTTCAAGCAGTGGTACAGGAAGAAGTCCTCAGCATTCAAGAAGGCCATGATTTTTATGCAGGACAATGCTCCATCACATGCATCCAAGTACTCCACTGCTTGGCTAGCCAGCAAGGGCCTCAAAGATGCCCAAATAATGACTTGGCCCCCTTCCTCACCTGACTTAAATCCTATTGAGAACTTGTGGGCCCTTCACAAATGTGAGATTTACAGTGAGGGAAGACAATACACCTCTTTGAACAGCAATTGGGAGGCTGTGGTTGCTGCTTCAGTGAAAGTTGATCGTGAACAGATCAAGAAACTGATAGACTCCATGGATGGAAGGCTCATGGCAGTTATTGAAAAGAAGGGTGTCTATATAGGTCACTGAATATTTTTTAAAGGCCAAAACTTTTATTTAATTGTCATTTTGTGTTACTTATTTGTTGCACTTACTCTAAAAATTGAGAATAAACAATTGAGTTGGGAGAATTTCTTTTTTTAATTTAGTTATATAATAATTGTACACACTAATAGTTGCCTAATAATTGTGCATACTTATATATTCCCCTGAGAAAGTCAAAACTCACTTTTTCTTTGTTAAACATTCAGGTTTGAGGTTCAATAACATTTTGGATTGACTGAGAGCATTGTATTTGTTCAACAATAAAATTAATCCTGAGGAATACAATTTGACTAATAATTGTGCACGCAGTGTATATATTGGTATAAACACTAAACAAAACCTGTCCCACTAGAAAATCACTTTTTACTTTTCCATAAGTACTGTGTTTTTAAAGAATGTATTTTTTTGGTCATGTATTATCACTGAGGGCACCAAGTGAGCCATTATTAAAAGTTAAGAAGAAACCTGTCAAAATCTTTATTCCAACAGTGTGTTTGTACTTTTCTAGCAGCTTCGGCAGACAATTTGAGAATCTTGATTTGCCATTCAGTGCTAAATGGGTAGAAAACAGTTTTCATGTATATATTTAAAGTTAGGACGGGAGGGATGATTCATCACTGTGAAGACAGGTCAGAGTGGAGGAGTAGAGTACTGTTGGGTGCCAATTTTTTGGCTAATTGGACAGCATGAAGCATGTCCTAAAAATGAAATGTACGTAATGTGGGCCACCATCTAATTATTTTACCACCAATCTTGCTGTGTTTGATGCCTGAGGCACATGCATTAAAATTATAATGAAAAAGTTTGTCAGTTAAAGAAACAAAAATGAAGGGCTTATAATTGTAAAAAATGCATTATAAATGATTTAATTACATTCTGCTTTATCACCTTCCAGACAGTGAGACAGCCTCAAAGGTGAGACCACACTGTCTGTGCAGTGGGAATTAATTTCCACAGATAGGATCTGTGAACTTGTTGACAGAATAAGTGCCTCTCTACATACAGTAGAATGATTTCTAATGTAATGAGATGTTTATTATTAAGTGAATCTGAGATTTGTATGTGACTGGTGTTTTAGTTATTAATGGGAACAGTGCAGAGAGTAAGTAAAGGACAACTTGTCAGTGGAATATGCCTGGGGATGGCACCATATTTACTCAACCATATATCTAGGTACATGTGGATAGCCATTATAACACTGAAATGGTATGGCCTTGTATTAACCTGCAAGGTTAAAAGGTGTATCTCTCAGATAGATAGATAGATAGACAGACAGACAGACAGATAGACAGACTGACAGGTAGATGATAGATAGATAGACAGACAGACAGACAGACAGACAGACAGACAGGTAGATGATAGATAGATAGATAGATAGATAGATAGACAGACAGACAGATAGACAGATAGATAGATAGATAGATAGATCAGTCTCAGTCACAGATTGCCTTTCTAAATAGTAAAAAAAAAAAAAAAAAGAGCACTTTTTGAAGGCTGGAGCTTTCAGTGGTTGGAGTTCAGTTGTGGATGTCACAGATTTTACACTGGCAAGCTTTTAAGTGCTTCCAACAGTGCCATTAGTGGCACAAAAACATTTTGGTGAAATCATTCAAAGTCGATAACAAGACTGAAATGTGCCCTTACCGGCAGCAGTCATCATCACTAGGCTCTGTGTGCGCAAGCTTAAGGCAATGTGTCATTTTGGGCTGAATCACTCTTGCTATATTGCCAGAAATGAAAAGTGTGCCTTAGAAGTTTCTGCTAAAGTGAATGCCAGAGAACTTGTTGGAGTGTCACACAGTTTTCACCTGTGAGAGAAATGGAGAGGCCGCACAAATGTACTACTGTGAAAGATGAGATAAGTTTGTGAGTTATATATGGGGCAGTGTTTGTGTGAATGTTCATTAACTGGATTGACAGAGAAAGAAAGAATAAGATGTGACCTCCTCTGAGGGATGGAAAAATGAGCTTCAAAAAGCGAGATTGTGGTAAAGACAGATAGAGATGGAGAGAACATTTGATTGCAAGTAGCTGGGAGAGATGAAGTTTGTGGCGAAAAATATTAAATGAAGATTGAGAAAGGGGAAAGTAGAAAGCGGATGGCCTGTATGGCCTTTGCCTGAGGTGGACATGGTCTCTAGTACGTGTCTCTGTGTCCCTACCTCCCCACTTCGGCCCCCAGAGACGCGGTTATGTCCCCTCCTTTCTCGATCCAGCACTCAGTGCCCCTAGCCATAGCTGACTTTACAAGCAGTTGGCCGTGATGTGGAACAAAACACTTTGGGTAAAAAAAAAAAAAAAGGTTGTGCTCTTGTCTCCCTTTTTTTCTCTGCTGTCTCCTCTGAGGTGAGGAAAGGGAGGGGTTGACCGATTTAGCATCCGCTAGGTAATGCACTTAGAAAGTAATTTGTTAAAATCGAATTGATGGCCATGCCTACTGATGTTAACATATTTAACATCAAGTTACCATACTATGCCAGCAAGAAACTTACCCTGATACACATTTTGTAAATTCATGTGGGACTATAATTACAACAGCCAATATATTTATATATATATATATATAATTCTTATATGCTTAATAAATTCACAGTAAGTCCACCTCTTCAGATACTACTACACCACTGGTGAGCTATCCCGTTAAAAGAGACATTATTCAATGACAAATAGACTGTGTTGATATTGTCTTTGGGCACATAGAAACAAGTCAAACCAAACTTTTACTGTCAACATGCTGTGAAGGATCTCACTGCTGAACTTCTTCACCACTATACTACTGAATCACTGGTGAATGAAATCTGAACGTTTACCAGCCAGTGGCTAATCACAGACATTTTTAGTTGCACAGCAAGTAATTTTGTCTTGTATGCAAGTGATTTAAGCCTACTTGCATTATAGAGAGTTGCGCATGGAGTAAAAGATTGATCTTGGGATTTAAGAATCATTATCGAGATTGTTCAAATGAGGATCACGATGTATCTGAAAATGTATTTTTATCCAGTCCTAATTACGTTTTAAACTTATGTAATAAAAAAATAAAAATAATAAAAATAAGATTTAGTTGGTTCATATTCTCATATATTAAGTAAAAAGTAATACTAGGGTGTTGAAGTGGCCTTTGCATACCAAACAAAATTTTTGCTGTGATTTCTCGCCGTGATTAACATTTTGAATAGAAACATGGATTCCTATGAAGCCGTTCACACCTGGAGTGAACATTCTTGCGCCGACAAAGTGCGATTAACAACTGTACTGTCGTTAACACCCAGATAGCACACATACATCTCCGAGATGTCTGTTTAAGAGCATTTAATCTGGAAAGCATTGATTTCTAATGAACATCTGATAAACATCTTAAAAAGGTCAGATTTACAAACATTCTAAATCATAATCTTCTCAAAGACATTTGCCGAATGTCCTTTCGATATCTGAGTTCAAACATCTTTAAATGTATGGCAAATGAGCAAACAATCAAAAAAATAATTTCTTCCAGATGTAAACAGACACATGAAGTACACATCTTGGTGATGTACATATGTTATCAGGGCAGTAAAGTATCTAATAATGGGTCATACTGAAGATGGGTTTCGTATTTAGATGTCGTCACGATTAATTTGTACAAAGATAAATGGGATTTATTTTCTCAAACTGCTTGTAAGAGAAATTGCTTGCTTGTCATTTGTTTTGTCATTTTCATGGTTGTTTTCCAAACTTTTTTTTAGTAGTTCTTCTAAACCGGACACGTCGAAACGAATGTTCAAAACCATTTATTTGTCTTGTTGGCAGTAGCACCAGTGTGCACAGCACAAAATGGCCATTTACCATTGGCACGGTGCGATGAGATTTACGCATCAGGTGTAGACAGCATCATTGATTATAATGGGAGTGATTTGCCTTTGTGGCGTCTGGTGTAGACAGGGTGTCATCCGTGGCAAAGGGCAGACCAGCTGATGTGGTTGCTTTACAAATTATATCTGTTAGCATAAGGTGTATGGTTTAGGATAGGGATGTCGGTTTTTTCATCTAACATTTGCTTTTTATGACACTATTGATTAGGTTTAGGTTAAACGTTTTGGTTAGGGAGGTAGGGTTTGTTAATTAAACTCCATATGGCATTTACCTTAAAACCCCCTTCTGTTTGGGAGAACATTTAACTCTCTTTTAGTACCACACAGTGGGCATTTCACCTCGGAACTGCACCGATATGTGTAATGAAACATGTAATTTAATTTAGCAAAAATGGTGCCACAGTCACGTTATTTTCAAGAGATCAGGCTGTAATAAAATATAAACAAATACGGCACAGTTAATGATAAACTACTATCTACTGACAAACAGATCACATTCTAATGTATTTACAATTCAACTTGTGAACCTCCCACAATTAAAGGGATAGTTCACTTAAAAAATAGTTCACACTGAAAATTCTGTCATTTTTTTACTCACCCTCATGTTGTTCCAAACCTGCATGGCTTTATTTTCTCTGTGGAACACAAAAGATTTTAGGCCAAATGTTAGGGATCTGACAGTCTCATTCACCATTCACTTTCATTGTATAGAAAAAAGATGCAAAGAGTGTGAACGGTGACTGTGGCTGTCAGTCCCTAACATTTTCTTCTTCATTTGTGTTCCATATGCCTTTGTGTTCCAAGAAAGAAAGAAAGCAATCTGGGTTTGGAACACATGAGGGTAAGTAAATAATAAAATAATGTAATATTTGGTTGGAAAAATATTCTTCTGAACCACATAAGATCATGTTCAGGCAGAGAACTGAGCCCCCTTAAGACGCAAACACAAAAACACACCTGGGTGATTTGACCATAATCACATAATTACAGTAGTTATGGCTTCATCAGTATTGATAGCCAACAAAGCGTAGTTTTGTATGATCACTTTGGTTTTATTATTTGTTCAGTGTTGCATTGTGTGCTGCTCACATGAAATACATAAAGGTTGGAAAACAGATCACAGACATTATGCTCCGGTGATGTGTCATTAAGCTAGAGGGACTTGGCATGTATCGGTTAATAATTTTTAGAAAAGGGTGTCTTTGAGCTCATAGCCTGTGCATGTTCATCATACCCTCCATGGCCATCACCTTTTGTCTGTCTCCCTCTGTTTCATTTGCACCTCTCAAGCTGGGGTCGGGTCTCTTCTAAAGTTATATTACCTGATAAACAGACCGGCAGTTGTGTTCTCGCCTAGCTCAGTTTGTGTTGCAGAGGTGTATGTGCGCATAAGGTAGCCTATTTGAGTTAGGGCATGGTGGCATAGAAATGCGTTCGCGGATTGTGGACTCCACTGGCGGGGACAGTGAAATCATTTCACATCAAAGCAATCACCAGCAAGCCCGGGGCGCCATTCTCACCAACAGAGGTGTGACACACCAGACACTATCACAAGCATACTCGATCTCTCCTCTCGCCTCACAAAACCAGGCTGTCACCCTCTGTCACACATGCCTAACATTAAACACATGCTCTAACACACACTCATGTGAGCAAGCCCTCCCTTCTCTCCTCTATCACCCCCACAGAGCAAGTTGCTAATTACAAACCTTACTCCAGGCAATCTGGAGGCTTGCACCCACCTCAGATGCCTCGGTGCCCTGCTGCGCCGAGAGCAGGACCATAGGGAGATGGAGAAATGGAACTGTCAGACTGGGTGCAATTGCTGACACCCTGGGTGCAAATAGGATAAAACTCAGATGGGTCTCCCGGGAAGCTGTACACACAAGGTGTGTGCTATTATGATGGCTCTGATAGGGACGTTTCAAGAGAAAATTAGTTGATGCGTATCGCAGCAGCTTCAATGACCCCCCGCCCTGTGAGAGACGGCAGAGACAGTACAGGAGGAGATGGGCCACTCGTAGGAAAATAAATGGGAGAAATCGTAAAGCCAATATGGCAGCAATAGGAATTAAAGTCCTTCCTTTTAGTTTAAAGAGCCTATTGACTTTTTGATAGAGTTTGTTTACTCAAGAATGTGTGTGCACATTAACTTGAAAATTTAAATTCTGTCATCATTTACTCAGCCTCATGTTATTCCAAACCAATTTGACTTTATTGTTATGTGGAACACAAAAGATGCTAGTTAGTAATATGGTATTCTCTGTCACCATTCACTTTCATGACATCGTTTTTCTATACAACAAAAGTGAATGATGACTAAGGCTGTTATTCTGCTTCCTTTTATGTTCCATGAAAGAATGCAAGTTTGGAACAACATGAGTAAATGATGACAGTTTTCATTTTTGGAATTTTCCGGGTTCAATACAACTTCAGCTAAATAGACAGCATTTGTGGCATAATGTTGATTTTTTCAATTATTTCAACTTAGAAAAAATCGAGGTTACAGTGAGGCACTTACAATGGAATTGTTTAAAGTTGTTTAAATAGTCATTTTTACAGTCGTTTTAAGGTTTGCGGCATTACATTGTCATGGCAACGAAGTTGTAAAATTGGATATAACTTTACACAGAACAGATTAGTAAGCGATTTTATCACACTATAATAATGATAACATGCATTTTGTTTATGTTTTGTGGCTATGCTTTTGAAACAGTACGTATTTTAACGTTTACAGATTGGCCCCATTCACTTCCATTGTAAGTGCCTCACTGTAATCCAGATTTTTTCTTTTTTTAAAGCAAAGTTGAAATTAGTTTTTGTGGTAATTAACATCATGCCACACATGCTGTTGATTGAGCTTAACTTGTATTGAACCTGGAATACTCAATATAAAATTTTTCCCATTAAAAATTATATTAGCTGTACTTATATGACTATTGCATACATAGAAAAAAGCTGACTGGAAGCGTAACCAAGAAGGCCATAGAGTGATCTGATTTGCCTTAAAGGGACTTTGGAGATGGACAAACTCCTATTACACGTTAATACGCACATACACATGCACCAGCTACACTACTTCTGTCTGCCATAAATCATGTACAGCTGGGCTTCAGGAACCCCATTTTTAACAAGTAACCAATGGAACTCATTTAAATAGCTTTTACCAGTGGGAGAGCAGCAAGAAGCTACGGCAGATGATGATGATGAGACTCCGATATATTGAACTGGCCTTGAATTAGTGCAGTTGCAAGCAGGTCAACCAGCAGTAAAATGGCTGTATGTGAATGGTTGGGAGTGTAGCCTAATGTAATCTTAATAGTGTTTTAAATGACCAGAGGCTTTTATTTACCTCTGGACAGCAGACACTTTGGTTTGACAGGTGCTGGCAGCAGTGCTAAGCCTGCATAATCAGTGTCTGACTGGTTCAGTCACACTTTGGGTTTGCAGAGAGTGCTGTCAGACTATGCTATGGGCTGTCACCATGATTGCTTTTGTCAAACCAGACATGGCTAAGATTCCTGGATAATGATAAGTTCAAATCTTACTGTTGCTGTATTGTCTGACAGGTCAACAATACGGTCACTGCTGTTTTGTACAGTCGAACACATTTGTTAGCCTGTACTTTCCAGGTGATTTGTGGGACCAAGGAGGTCTGTAATACTTGGAAAAAGCTATTCGTAGTGATTTGAAACAAGTTCTGCACCCATTTTTTCAAGGTTAGTATTGTCCCAAATGGAACACTTATTGGTTTTTACTACATGGATGCATTTGCAGTTTTAACTGACGGAAGTGATGTTTCAGATGCATGAGATGGGTTGCCGCTAGCTTTAGTGTGTTGGCCAAACTCAGTTTAACACTCTAATTTAAGTTTAATATCTCAAATAATGAACATTCACACTGCGTGGGGAAATGGTAAAGCATTCAATTCACATTTGTAAGGGACTGTCTTCACAGAAGTTTTGGTAGTTGCCACATTTACCATTGTATACAATTGTTTTGTCAGGCAATCATCACAGCCAGGTAACCCCACCCCTTCTGCTACATAGGGCAAGTGCAACTCTTGAGTGTTTAAGTGTCCAAAATTCCACACTCCTTTTATTAGAACTAGGTCATCTGGATACTCTAAATACTCTACTTTTCTTTGCAGTTTTAGTGTGAATATACTACTCACACTACTCAACCTACAAAATGGAGTAGAATAGTACAGAAGTTTGCGATTTGGGACACATCTTTTCACTAGCTAATTTTGATAAGCTACTGTAATGTAAGTTGTGACATGAAAGGCAGCAGACAGGGATAAATTTAAGTCCATTTCTTTGTTTTAAAAGGAAAAGTTATGTCATAATTTACTCTTTCACAGTCGCTCGCGTGTTCATGCAAGGACTTGCATTGTTTAACACTAAAAACAGTCCCTGGCAAAACATTTATACGATAATGAAATGGAGTTTCATAACAAAGTTCGGGAGGAGCATGTTCATTTAATCCGATCAATCACATCGCCAGTGTAAGCGTATATAAACAGCTGCTTACATCCATGTTGTGACGATTCCTCCAGCATTTGGCTCCGCCCACTAACCCACAACAGATCCATGCGAAAGTTTTGGATGACACACTACTCTGCGCAAAGCATTTGCGCTTATCAGATAAGCTCTTCCATCGCAATCGTTTCGTTATTCACCAGGCTGCCGTAGCAGCAACTATTCATTCTGTATTTCGCAGCAACTCTGGCTGCCAATTTAACCATTGTTTTGGCACTGTCTTTCCTTTATTCTCATCTTTCCTCACCGAAGAAACTGCTAACTACTGCTTCGCTGTAAACCTGTCATTCAGCCCCCTATGGCTGCACAGTGGTCCTCTCATCCTATTTTCCACCTGACTATTTGCTCCGGCTTCATGCCACTTTTGCAACTCTATTAAAAGCTCTTTTACAAATTTAATTTAACGTGATGGATTCAAAAGATCAACAATTTAATTAAAACATTATTCCAACACACTCCAGAGTTTCAATCCAGTTCTCCCACACAGGCGATTCCTGTCAGCCTTATTACCTCGCTGTGCAGCTCCTTCAGGGTGTGTTCCATTCAGTGATCGTTCCATGTCCTATTCCATCAACTATGAGATATTTGGAGGGCTAAGAAGTGGGGGGCTCAAAAAAATAAAATTAAAATAAAAATAAAAATTCGGAACTCAATTTTAAGCCTTTATTTTCAGAAATTCCATTTGAAGTTATCTTCCAAAATGACTATCACGATTGTTCTCCTTTCAAAGTGCCCTTCAGAGTGTGATTTATTCCATTTGGAACACAGGGGCAATCATGCAACAAGTGAACTTCCTTTCAACAAATGCTACTCTAATTACAAACAAACATACAAATCAGTGCAGACATTTTAGAGCGAGCTCGCTGCCGCAGCAGCATCCGCTCTGAGCATGCTACAGCTCACTACAGCTATATTCAGCTTCTGTCCAAACAGACCCGTGTCCAGTTCGGCTCCGCAAGCGGCGGGTCGCACTCTGCATCACAACTCTTTCATTAATCATTCCGCATAGGTGTCTCGCCTCCTCACAGCATTCGATCTTGCCACGCAGCTCCGATAACTATGAAGCAAGCACTTCTACAAACTTCTAATACTGTAATCTCTAGACTATAACATGACTTTCTCTCCTCCCACACAAAAGTTTAATGAAGGTGAAATCAATCCGTAATTTTATTTTTACAGACAAGTCTTCTCTACTTTTGCCCGAATCATTGGATTACAAACTTTTAACAAGCTTGATCATAGAACCAATTGCTGCATGACTTTAAAGTGTTTCAACAATCTGTCATAATCTTGTGCTCCACTCAGGCTTAAAGCAACAGGTTGAAATCGGCACCGGATAATTCGGCTTCACATTTTTCTTCATCCTCACAATATTTTAGTTTTTCTGTAGAATTGATTACAGGTTATCAATATAAATAAGTCGGATTTATTCACCACACTACTACAAACGACACCCATATAGTATCTATTTAATCCAGTTCTCAGGCACAAACTCCAAATGATTTCGTACATCCTCGTCAAAATGAGATGAGTCACCCCATGCCAATAATACAGAGTTAACTGAATTATTCGCAGAACAATCTACAAAGCTCCAAACCATACGCTTAAGTTAAATAAATATCAGACCATGGTATTCATTTTGGTACATAGTTTCATGTGCCTTCTAATTTAATGACAAATAACAACTTTAAATGACGTTGTATGAATGCACATGCAAACATGTATCCTGACATTGCTTCATATTTGTTCCAGATATTTAATCTAGTAAACAGTTAAGTTTAAGGTGTACGCAGACTCTACGTTTAATTATGTCTCCCTCAACAAGCGTTTGTACAAGCGTATTCGCAGGTGTCTTGCAACACCTAATCGTGTGAAAAAAACTAACTCAAAGTTTGAAATACCTTCCTAGATCCAGGAGTGTAGTGCTTTTACAGGGGATCCCCTTTTGAGATCCTAGATTCGTCTGTTACCCCAATAGCCAGCGGCATTTAATGCTAGGTCTTTCTGCAAGTGCATGTTTTACATAATACATATTGCTGTTTACATTATCCATAAATATTATATTATCCATAAACCCATCCCTCTAGGAAGCGCCAAGTAGTGGTAGCCCTGCTTCCAATGTTTCCAACAATGTACACCCACTATCTGCCCAAACTTGAGCCAGCAACGTTAGCTGCGGACCAATGCGATCTATGTCCGACCGCTTCAGGTTCCTTCAGCCACATTCACTAATGGCTCTAATACCAACCCACTGCAGCCTCAGTATTTTACCATGCTTCCGCAGAAGCCCCTTTCGTCTATGCCTCACCGCAGCCGTAACAAGCCCCGACTTTGCAAGCCATGTGTCTAAGCATCCATGGCTCCGTAACCGTGACATGTTTTTTCTGCTTAATCGTCCCATATTTTGCCACTCATACCAAATGAACCATTACCCACCTAGTGATTGACAACAATCAGGCTGTTTTAGGTCTTCCCTAAACATTTCACCATAAGTCTGCATCTCTGCATCAATCAATTAAATTCAAATATAGTTTACAATACGCCTTCTCACCGATTGCTGTGCTTGACGACTCAGCCCATTCATATTGCAGAGTGAGTTCTCCTTTATATGCAGCGTAAACTTTTCACACGAAAACACGGGCTCTTCCTGTTAAACTGAAGCGGATTTCGGAGCGCCATACAAGCTAGAACCGCTACTGCCTGCAGATTCAGCCGCTCGCAGCACTGAGCGAGCTCAGTAAAACACAGCATAAACTATTCTCACATGAATCGTATACTCTCCCATTGAACGCAGTAAGGTACAGCACTCAAGAATTCAGCCCCTTCATATTGCAAAAAAGGGAGGTCTCTCATTTTAAAGCAAATTTAATCACTTAATTTTAATGCAGCACAGGCTCTCCTGTTCGAATGCAGCAAGAGTCACCAAATCCAGGCTGTGGGCTCTCCCATTCGAATCGCAGTATGGGTCTCCTTTTCCCATTTAAATGCAGGCTGGGCTTACCTGTTCGAATCGCCATGCGAAAGTTACATCAGTAGGATGCAGGATATGCAGCAGAGTAAATCATTAATGCGAAACAGATCAACAAAAGAGGACATTCAATTTACATTTTCAACCTGCTGAATTCCATCCAGTTCTCCCAAGATAAATCCCCACGTGACCTGCTCTTCGCATATGATTAAATTAAATTTTAAGGGTCCCATTTGAATCACAGTGAGGGTTCTCCTGTGCGAATGCTGTGTGAGCTAACTCATGTTTATTTGTATTGTGGGCTCTCCCATTCATACCATTGTGAGGACTCCCCTGTTCGAATGCAGTGAGGGCCCCCGTTCAATCGCAGGATGGGCTTGCTTACCGAGCCCCACATCCATGGGGTTAGCCCATTCACTGTCTGGGCCCCTCCCGTCAAATGACTTGCGTCTGGAGGTTGCATAAGGTTGAGTCCGGGATGGGGCAGACCTACCTAAAACTGCATGGGACGCTCTCGCCATGGGCAGGCCTGCTCGGGCAGTGGGAGGTTTACCCCCCTTCCTCCAGAGGGTCTGGGGGGTGGCCTTCCAGCCACGGGCGTTGTGGAGTCCTCCAGCATAAAAGCAGCTCCCGTGAGAGCTCATTTCCATGTGGCAGCAACCGCCACTGTTTCTGCAGTGTTTCTGCCTTTTTTCACTATACTCATTCTCTATCTATACTGTAGCTCACAGTTTCCTATCCCCTAAACAGACCCTAGTGTGAGGCTGCTTCCGCAAGCGGCATCTGCTTGTTCTATCATCTGTAGCACTTCTGCCCCTCTCATACACAGGCTCAGGTTAATCCGACCAATCACATCACCAGAGTAAGTGTATATAAACAGCTGCTTACATCCATGCTGCGACAATTCCTCCACCATCCCTCCCCCACCCCAACTCCTCCCATCTATTCATTTATAACTCAACAAGTCCGGGGGGTATTCAAGCTCGGGTCAAGTCTCGAGCCTCGAGCCCGCCTCCAGGGTCAGCGAGCCAAACACATTTACACTATCCTCATGGCAAGATTACATTAACTTGCGAACTACTGAAATATTTACAATACTGGTTTTTCGTCAGAAAACATGAATACTTTTGAATGGCCATCAATGAAAAAAGATGGTGTAGTTACGGCATCTACCAGCAGGGGCTAACTGGACCAGGCTATTAAGTCAAATCTTGACCCTTTGGGTTGGAAAGACATAATTTAGGTATACTTCAAACCATTAGTTGAGATTAGTTTGGAATGGCAAGGAAGTTGTTGAGTTACTGACAATAATAAAAGTGAAATTAGACAGTAGGAGTTGTCTTGCAGTGCCCTGGTTTCTTGCTCTGGGCACAGACTGTCATTTCGAGTCTTGAAAGCGGTAGAGACAGAAAAGACTCTGATACAGACCAAAGTACTACTGGCCACCCTGTTATTAGTGCTTTTCTGATCACTATTTCACACACATGTTAATTCTTCCTCTCTTTCTACATTTTCTTACCCTCTCCTGTAGTTTTACCCTCTGGTCTCCCTCGACCCCTGTCTTCTTTTCTCCCTCGTTTGGTGAGGGATCATTAGCCATGCTGAACTACTGACTTCATTTCTGTGATTGACAACTAGGTTGAGTTGTCTGGAGGTTTTCATATCTTGCGTTGGTGTGTTACCTGCCGCTAATGGCAGCGCTCCCTAGACAAGGGCTCCTGAATTAGCATCTGCCAGTCTGGGAGCAGGCTGCGCTAATCAGCCTGGGATGGGGAGGAGAAGGAAAGGAAGATTTAAATTACATCTTTTGCAGTCAACAGGATGAGTAGATGAAAGCATGGTGTCCTGCCATCTTATCAAACGACTGGAAGACTGAAGATCAACTCTGACAGCCCCCCACACACCTCGGAGACTCTGCGAGCGCATCTCCAATTAAGATGCTTTAATGATATCTTGTATTAATAATAAATGGCCCCGGATTGGGGAGGGTGTGTGTCAGAAATGTGTGTGTGGGACTGAGAGCAGTGTGTGTGTGTGTGTGTGTGTGTGTGTGTGTGCTGATCATGGCCTTTATGTGTATATTACATCATATATTAGGGACTGAGTTTCATAATGGTGTCAGTGACAGTTTGTGGCATTTGTGGTCGCCCCTCTGTTCTAATGCAAAAAGCTGTTAGACATATCAAAGGAAACTGACTCCACATTGGGTTTCAGTTGGAAATCTGAAGAGTGGATGCTAGTGAACTGCTGAGGTGGATGCCGGGAAGCTCAGGCTGCTGAAATAAAACAGATTTTCCTGGAAAAAGCGCAAAAACAATATTTTGTTGTGACCTTATAGCAAACATTAATCACCTCTACAGAACACCTGCTTGGCACTGAATGTGTTATGGTGACTGCTGTATTATTATCATGATTAAAGATGATCACCGCCAAACCTTAAGCCCAAAATTATAAGAATGCCCATATAGAGGTGAGAAAAAAGTATAAAATATTTGTAAACGTTAAAAAGATGTTGAGGAGTTATATAAAAGGAAAATCTTCTTTTAGGATGTAATATGTAAAAAAAAAAGTAGGTCAACTCGGATCAGCAACTTCATTAAAATAGGGACAGGATGGTCTGAGAAAGAATGCAGTCAGGGAGCCACTTCCATCGAAGAAATATGCTGGTCATTGTAGCTCTTCCCTTGAAGTCAATTTTCATCGGCTGAAGGTCTATAGAACACTTTCTGTTTAAATTCGCCATACATCAAGTTCAGTATCCATCAATGTGAGATTTGCAGGTCACGTACAAACTCTTGAGAATGTGATTATTAATTTTGTTGCCATCTTCGTCTGTTTGCATAGCTGAGAGATGATCGCATGAAGAGCCAGAGCTGAGAGAAATGATCTGATTGGGGTGCCCTGAGGGTGATTTGTTTTGGCAAGAAACGTTTATTTGATGCGTGCATGTGGTCATGGTGTGTCAGCTTGTGGAGGCCACAGGGTGAGTTGGTGTGATGTATTGAGCAACACTGACCTTGGGAGGGTCTCTCTCTCCACAATGCTCTGACCCTGCTCTCTCCCCAGTGTTGGCTCCCATCAGAAAAATGACTGGATGTTTCTCTACTCCTTTGTCTCTCTGGATTCATTTAGTTTTGAAGTGTGCTGCATCTCTGCCATGTTCTGTTTGGTTGTGCAAACCTGACTGCTGGTTCTGTTAACCTTGGGTGGCACTAGCAGCAGGTCTGTTAGCCGATAAACAAATTAATTTCTCCCAAAATACCCTGACTCTGTCTGAAATTTAGTTTTCTTTCTATCTTGGGCAGTACAGAGACATCCTATTTCCTGAAACTTGTATCCGGTTCACTTTGCAGTGCTAGAGGAGCAGACCTCCCCTAAAGCTATACTGAGCATGCAAGCCTGCTTGGCAAGTTGAGATAGTGGCCATTTTACAGCAGGGGGTTCACAGAGACAGCGTTCTGGAGGTTACTTTCATTATCAGACTCTGTTTGAACTTCTTTGGCTTCAGCTTAATCTGAGCTGCCACAAATGCTGTTTTTAACACTGCCACACAGAACAAAACCCCATGCTTTAGGTTCTTTGACTTCCATGGCTACAGCAGCTGTTAGTGCACTACCTGCTTAATCTAAACTGAAAGATTTGGTAGAACATGCGAATAGGATATTTCTCATTACTTACTGGTAGGGCTGCACGATTTGGACAAAAAGTCATATTGCGATTATTTTGAAAAATAATTGCCCTTCGAACTGTGATTATGATAGACAAAAAAATAAATAAAAAAAATAAAAAAATTAAAAAAAAATATTTGGTAATATTTTCACATGTTCAACTGCCAAAAGGCTACTGTGGTTTTCACACTTGAGTCCTCTTAAAAAGAACCAAATTGAGACTTTTTTCAATTCACCATCAAACAAATAAATATATAAACAGTGAAACAAAGAAAAAACACTGTCTTCTTCATATTCAAATTGTACCCATTCACTGTGTACCTGTTTTTGTCCATTTTGTGATAGGGTCTCAGCCCACTAATCATCATCATTAGTTTTTTAAACCCAGTTAACTTGAATATTAGAGATGCTCCAATCAGGATTTTAATTGAGATACCTATCTCAAATTTTCTTTTCATCTAATCATCTGATGCTGATCATTTAACTTTTTATCAGCAGCTCTGTCAAAACAGGTTATATGTAATCTTTCTGCTCACTGTTTTTCTGAATTTCCCTGTTGGTAATACCATAGTTGTTGCCTAGTTTTTGCTGTCAAAAATACTGTTGGTTGGTTGAATAATTAAATGATCACAAAATATTAAATTTGACTCTTTACTCTAGGCCTTAAAAACATGTAGGCTTATGCAAACTATTTTCTACTGTATATAAGATAGTGCTATAGAAGAGGCTTAATGTCAAACTGAAGTTGAACTGATAACCCATTGGTGTAATTAAACTTAAAGTGCATGTTTTAGTTAGTTTGTCAGCATTTCATTTAATTATTTATATTCTTTGTATTTTGTATTTTTTTTCTCCCCAATTTGGAATGCCCAGTTCCCAATGCACTCTAAGTCCCCGTGGTGGCGTAGTGACTCGCCTCAATCCAGGTGATTCCGAGGATGAATCTCAGTTGCCTCCGCGTCTGAATCCGTCAACCCACGCATCACGTGGCTTGTTGAGCGCGTTACAGCGGAGACATAACGCATGTTGAGGCTTCACACCATCCACTGTGGAATCCACGCACAACTCACCACGCGCCCCACCGAAAGCGAACCACATTATAGCGACCACGAGGAGGTTACCCCTTGTGATTCAGCACGCCCTGAGATTCGAACTCACGAACTCCAGGGGTGCTAGTCAGCGTCTTTACTCGTTGAGCTACCCAGGCCCCCCTGTATTCATTTAAAAAATATATATATTTCATTTAACAATGCATTATATTATAGTATCAAAATATTTTATATAGATTTATTATATGTACATTCCTTCCTTTTAATTTTGTTGGATGTTGGTAATATTAGTTCTGCTTTCACTTGTTGCCGCTAGGAGTGCAATAGGGGTGACACACTCACTCGTGAGATAAACAAATGACAGGAGAATGGAGGAAGAGTGCATGTTTCTGGACTTTACAGGTGCTACTGTTAATGCTGTTTGCTCAGCAATCATTTAATAAAGATGTTTGAATTATAACCCATTTTGTATTCCGCGTTATTATTATGATACCTGTGCCTGGCGGAGACTGAGATGCTGCTACCGCAGATGATAATAAAACAACTTCACGCAGGACGTGCTGGTTTAGTGTAAATAAAGCGCTTAGCGCATGTAAGCAAATGGAACAGAACTCTGAACATTTCTGTTAAGTATTTAAGTATGAGATGGATGTCAGGACTTTGGACTTGTTGTTCTTTGTTTTAGCCACTTGAGGGCCTCAGTGGTCTCCCTTATGTCATATTTTCCCTGTGTGTCATTATCATTATTACTTTCACCTGTGTCTCATTCCCTTGTGTGTACAGTTGAAGTGAGAAGTTTACATACACTTTAGCCAAATATATTTAACCTCTGGGGTCGACAGACGCGCCGGCGCGTCCTGCTGGATTTTTTCCTCATAACAGCGGAAACAACTTAAATACTCTGTCATTTTTGGGCATACAGATAAGTGTAAGACATTATTAGAGACTATAAAGGGTCTACTTTTATATGTGTACACTCACAATAACAACAAATCTTTGTGCTTTTGTAAAATAAAGAAAATAAACAGGGTGCACTTTCAGCCGTCTCTGTCTCCACTAGCATCTTTCTGAAACATGTCACAAAAATGAACGGAAACTCCGCAAATATTTATCACACAAACATGAAACATATGTCTGAAGAAAGCTTAAAATGTCTACTTTTAAATAAAATAATTAAAATTTAAAACAAATATTCTCCTGCAATGTAATCTGTTTGAAACAAAGCAGTGAACAGTTTCTCCTGGCTCAGCTAATTATCGCTAATAACGCCAGCAGAGCGCGCTATTCATACGGTAATGTGCTGAGGCGATCAATGCAAATGGTAAACGCCCCAACAATGCCTTTAAAAGCGTCAAGTTCATTCACTTTTCTGTGCGTTTGGAAGATGGCACACTACACAGGTGAGGAAGCACCTGGATAATGACGAAGAGTTCACATTTTCCTTAAAAGATGAGTGGAAATCCGACAATGAACGTTTGAAGAGCGACTTGATCCAGCCGAGGATACAATTTTGGATGAGTAAGTAATTTAGTTTTACTTACATATTAGTTGACATGCTATTTTATATAAACATGTACCTATTTTACTAGTTGGACTATTTCCAGACTTGCCAGCCAGGATTCAGAGTATTGAAATTTGAAATATGTCCTAATAGGCAAGTTTTAGTTACATTTAAATGTTGTTTCGGTTAAAGCAGGTATTTAAATTGTATGCTGTATGATATAAATATGATATGTAATATGATATAAAAATAATATGAATATTTAGATTATATTTTAACTAGTGTTTATGCTACCTCATTATCATCAATGAAGCTTGTGCTTGCAAATATCTGTTCGGGTGTAAATGTGTCAAATGTGATGTAAATATGCCCATATTAGAAAATCAGCATATTAGAATGATTTCTGAAGGATCATGTGACACTGAAGACTGCAGTAATGATGCTGAAAATTCAGCTTTGATCACAGGAATAAATAGCATTTTATAATATATTCAAATAGAAAAGTTATTTTAAATTGTAAAAATATTCCACAATATCACTGTTTTTGCTGTATTTTGGATCAAATAAATACAGCCTTGGTGAGCAGAAGAGACTTCTTTTAAAAACATTAAAAAATCTTACAGATCTAAAAACTTTAAAATGGTAGTGTAGGTCTAAAGTTTTTAAGTCTGTATGTAAAGAAAATGTATAGTCAGATTACTTCTTTTAACTTAAATTTGATTTTGTGAATACGCTACAAACAATACGTTCAATCATTAAGTCTCCTCACATTCATTCTCTCTCTCAGGGGAGGGGTCTTTGTCTCCTCAGGTGTGAATCATATCAATATTCATGATCATCCACGCCTCCTCGCATATGGCCTTTCTAACACTAAAAGTGTCTTACAAAAGTTAAATGACTATTTTTTTGTATGAATGAGTGATCAGGATGGTTTTCACATCATTTTTGTAACAAAAACTCTAGGCTACAAGATCCAGTTCTCAAAAGTCTTGTGAACAAATGTTTAGTATGTGATATATGGCCTTATTTCAGTGAAATTCTTTTTTCTTTTCAAAAACCACACAAACTTTATTTTCTCAAAAATACAAACATGTACATACGTTGTTCACATATTATTGTAGCCCAGTTTGTGCTGAATACAGTGTTGTCAGACTTTAGCCATTAATATGTTTTTAAGCAACTGAAAAAAGCACAAATGTCAAGGCATGTCAAAACTTCTCCAGGGCCCAAAACACCCTCAGACCCCAGAGGGTTAAACTCAGTTTTTCAAAAGTCCTGACATTTAATTGTAGAAAACATTGCCTGTCTTAGGTCAGTTAGGATCACTACTTTATTTTAAGAATGGGAAATGTCAGGATAATAGTAGAGAATTATTTATTTCAGCTTTTATTTCTTTCATCACATTCCCAGTGGGTAAGAAGTTTACATACACTTAGTATTTGTTAGCATTGCCTTTTAATTGTTTAAGTTGGGTCAAATGTTTTGGGTAGCCTTCCATAAGCCTCTTACAATAATTTGCTGGAATTGTGGCCTGTTGCTTCAGACAGAACTGGTGTAACTGAGTCAGGTTTGAAGGCCTCCTTGCTCGCACATGCTTTTTCTTTTCTGCCCACAAATTTTCTATCGGATTAAGGTCAGGGCTTTGTGATGGCCACTCCAATACCTTGACTTTGTTGTCCTTAAGCCATTTTGCCACAACTTCGGAGGTATGCTTGGGGTCATTGTTCATTTGGAAGACCCATTTGTGACTGAGCTTTAACTTCCTGGCTGTTGTCATGAGATGTTGCTTCAATATATCCACATAATTTTTCTTCCTCATGATGCCATCTATTTTGTGAAGTGCATCAGTGCCTCCTGCAGCAAAGCACGCCCACAACAAGATGCTGCCACCCCATGCTGGTGTTCTTCATCTTGCAAGCCTCACTCTTTTTCCTCCAAACATAACAATGGTCATTGTGGCCAACCAGTTACATTTTTGTTTCATTAGACCAGAGGACATTTTTCCAGAAAGTAAGATCTTTGTCCCCATGTACACTTGCATACTGTAGTCTGGATTTTTTATGGCGGTTTTGGAGCAGTGGCTTCTTCCTTGCTGAGCAGCCTTTCAGATTATGTCAATATAGGACTTCTTTTACTGTGGATATAGATACTTGTCTACCTGTTTCCTCCAGCATCTTCACAATGTCCTTTGCTGTTGTTCTGGGATTGATTTACACTATTCGCACCAAATTATATTCATCTCTAGGAGACAGAATGCATCTCCTTCCTGAGCGGTATGATGGCTGCGTGTTCCCATAGTGTTTATACTTGTGTACTATTGTTTTTACAGATGAACGTGGTACTTTTAGGCATTTGGAAATTGATCCCAAGGATGAACCAGACTTGTGGAGGTCCCCAATTTTTATTTTCAGAGGTCTTGGCTGATTTCTTTTGATTTCCCCATGATGTCAAGCAAAGAGGCACTGGGTTTGAAGGTAGGCATTAAAATACATCCACAGGTACACCTCCAGTTCAGTACACCTCCTATCAGAAACTAACTGGCTAATTGTCTAAAGGCTTACCATCATTTTCTGGAATTTTCCAAGCTGCTTAAAGGCACAATTAACTTAGTGTATGTAAACTTCTGACCCACTGGATTGTGAAATAGTCAATTAAAAGTGAAACAATCTGTCTGTAAACAATTGTTGGAAAAATGACTCATGTCATACACAAAGTAGATGTCCTAAACGACTTGCCAAAACTATAGTTTGCTAATATTAAATCTGTGGAGTGGTTAAAAAATGAGTTTTAATGACTTCAGCCTAAGTGTATGTAAACTTCTGACTTCAACTGTATTTAAGTTGGTTTGTTCCCTTGCTTCAGTGTTTGGTGTTTAGTTCATTCTAAGACAAGCTACCTGTTTCACTGTTCATGTGTTTTTGCCCTGTGGATTTTTCTATGCAAGTTCTGTCTATGGATTATTTTTTTTCACTACGGATTTCTCTGTTGGATTATTTCTGTGGATATATACTGTATATATATTTTTGCTCTGTGGATTACTCATTGCCTTTGTTTGCCCTACTTCCCTTTTGGATTATATTTTGTCTTGGATTTTATTAATAAACTTATTATTTTTTACACTACTTCATTCCTGAGTAAGCCTTTGCAATCTGGGTTAATTGCCTTTCCTGTGCTCACTGGTAGTGTATTTAGCTCCTATTTCGCCAACCCGGGTCTGAGCCTCTGGTCTTGACAGAAACACCAAGCCAGACATGCACCCAGCAAAGGTCACCAGTGCTCAAGAAATCTTCACTGCCATTGCTCAGCATGAGACCTCCATTCAATACCACGTAGTGGCATTACAACTGCCAGCATTCATCACCAATAGTATGTAGGGAATTATATCAAATACAGCACAAAGACAGTGATTTGCAATATGTTCACAATTTAAATTAAACTGCCCACATACACTATATTGCCAAAAGTATTCGCTCATCTGCCTTTAGAGGCATATGAACATAAGTGACATCCCATTCTTAATCCATAGGGTTTAATATGACCTCGGCCCACCCTTTGCAGCTATAACAGCTTCAACTCTTCAGGGAAGGCTTTCCACAAGGTTTAGGAGTGTGTTTATGGGAATTTTTGACCATTCTTCCAGAAGCGCACTTGTGAGGTCAGACACTGATGTTGGACGAGAAGGCCTGGCTTGCAGTCTTTGCTCTAATTCATCCCAAAGGTGCTCTATCGGGTTGAGGTCAGGACTCTGTGCAGGCCAGTCAAGTTCTTCCACACCAAACTCGCTCATCCATGTCTTTATGGACCTTGCTTTGTGCACTGGTGTGCAGTCATGTTGGAACAGGAAGGGGCCATCCCCAAACTGTTCCCACAAAGTTGGGAGCATGGAATTGTCCAAAACCTCTTGGTATGCTGAAGCATTCAGAGTTCCTTTCACTGGAACTAAGAGGCCAAGCCCAGCTCCTGAAAAACAACCCCACACCATAATCCGCCCTCCACCAAACTTCACAGTTGGCACAATGCAGTCAGACAAGTACCGTTCTCCTGGCAACCGCCAAACCCAGACTCGTCCATCAGATTGCCAGATGGAGAAGAGTGATTCGTCACTCCAGAGAACGTGTCTCCACTGCTCTAGAGTCCAGTGGCGGCGTGCTTTACACCACTGCATCCGACGCTTTGCATTGCACTTGGTGATGTATGGCTTGGATGCAGCTGCTCGGCCATGGAAACCCATTCCATGAAGCTCTCTATGCACTGTTCTTGTGCTAATCTGAAGGCCACATGAACTTTGGAGGTTTGTAGCGATTGACTCTGCAGAAAGTTGGCGACCTCTGCGCACTATGCGCCTCAGCATCCGCTGACCCCGCTCTGTCATTTTACGTGGCCTGAGTTGCTGTCATTCCCAATCGCTTCCACTTTGTTATAATACCACTGACAGTTGACTGTGGAATATTTAGTAGCGAGGAAATTTCACGACTGGACTTGTTGCACAGGTGGCATCCTATCACAGTACCACGCTGGAATTCACTGAGCTCCTGAGAGCGGCCCATTCTTTCACAAATGTTTGTAGAAGCAGTCTGCATGCCTAGGTGCTTCATTTTATACACCTGTGGCCATGGAAGTGATTGGAACACCTGAATTCAATTATTTGGATGGGTGAGCGAATACTTTTGGCAATATAGTGTATCTTCACCAGTAATATGTTGGATTTTATATGTAAATAATTAGTTTAAGAATCCTGGCCACGTTCGACCACCATTATATGAAGGATAAATGAAAAATGATCAGATTAGAAATCTGAATAAAAATTCTCCACCATTAAATATGTAATACAGCAGGCTCGTTGTATCTACTCACAATTTATATGTAAAGAATTTTAGCTCAAGAAGGGAATTATGATTAATTTGGGGAATATTGAAAGAATTAAGGTGTACGTCTAATCACTTGGCCACGCTGAGATAATATGATGCATCTGTTAACTCTTTAGAGTAATACTATTCTCACAGCCATTGAAAATAATGTCACAAATATGTTGAAATATTATTCGAGCATGGAGCGTAGATCTTAAGAATCAATTGATGAGATTATTTAATCAAAATATACCACAGTCAAATTAAGACTTTATTGCTAATATAGAACATCAATCTATACTAACACACACAGATAAACATAAAACAGATTGGTGAGTGAGCTGTAACAGAAGGTGAATGGAAATGATCTGTAACAGAGAAAATGTAACTTTATGGAGTCTATAGACCATGCCCTGAACCATCAATACTTCATTTAGTATACCTCGATTTGCAATCGAGGTACCTGAAGTATTTAAATAAAACACCAGCACTTTCTTGCCAAAGTCTGTAAGTGTAATTGTGTTCCGTTGCATTTGGTTGCGTTGCTTTGGTTCTTTGGCTGGGTCCATAGAATGTGCTTTGTTGTGCTCCGTCGATGTTTTGGACTTCTTTTTAAGATTGTGGATGCCAGATAGTTTGGTGCTGGAATGATCAGGCGGGGCTTTGAAGCGAGGCCTCCCGTAAGGGAGATTTGTGACTCCCTGTCACGTTTGTGCGAGTCGTAGAGCAGAGAAGAGAGAAGAGGGATTGTCCAGGCTGGTCTTTTGAACCCTTTCTGTTTGGTCACACACCAAAGAGGTTCTAAGCCAATCAGAGGCAGCTTTTCAGAGGGCCTGTGGTCAAATTGTCCTCCCCTCAAGATAATTAATTTATGGCCTTTTGTTCTAAGGTTTGTCAGTTTTCCCACTCAAAAAGTGAACATAATTTTATCCTGAATTTCATATAATTAAATCGGTGCAAGAGACATGCCATTTGTTAACATCAACATTCTCTACATAAACAGACAAGCATTTACATATGAAACATGACATACTTTCTCGTATGGTTATTTCAATACACATTAACCTTTGAATATACTTTAATATACATTGTGCATACATGATGCTCAATTATACAATGTCAGAATAATGCATTCTATGATTCTAACCATAGTTAGGCATCATGTGATACATGTTAGCATATAAAACTTGGTTATGTGCATTGAAGTGTAGAATGATGATACAGTGGAGTCTTTTGATAGTGTTATAGTTCATAATATATGTATATGCATTGTAAAAACCCAAGAAAAGTTCATTTTGTGCTTTTGGAGATAGAAAAGCACAAGTTTTGGTCCAGCTAAAGAGAGTTTCCAAAAGATCAGATCCAGTGAGAGTTTGTTCAATCTCTCTGTCTTGGATGAGTTTTAGCATGAGATGGTCATGCTTCCACAGAAAATGGCTCGTGCTCCCTTATTAGACTATTTTTTTTTTAGGTGTAGCAAATTGGTTATATTGAAGGACAAAGACTGGTTTAGTTCTGAGTGGGGTTTTGATGGAAGGTTGTTCCTTCAGATGAGAGGGTTAAAATCATTCTTTAGTTTTGGAAGACAGTTGACACTCAACATAGCCACTTTTATGGACTCTTTTCAGGCCTCTTCAGCTCATTAACGCCCGGTTTTGATAGACTTCTGGGCATCAGCAGGGACAAGTCTTTAATTGATGACGCTGAGGAATTTCGGGGGGCCCCTCTGTATAATTTCTCTTACTCTTCATCTGTTTCCGAGCTCTTCAGATCTTACAGACATTTCCTTAGTACAGAACCTCAAGATCCCCAGTTACTCCTTCTCCTCTCCTTTGGTGGTAACAGCTCTGGATGGAAGACCTCTGGGCCACAGGAAAGTTTCCCATCAAACTTCCACCCTGCGTCTTTCCATTCACCAACACCAAGAGGAGATAAGTTCCCACCTTATACAGTCTCCCGAGTTCCCCGTCATAATCCCCACATTGAATGGTCCACTGACACTATCCTCGAGTGGGACCCCACCTGTCATGCTACCTGTTTCTTCCTGAGTTCCCCAGATCCCATTCCTGAGTCTAAAGATTCCCAAGAACATTGTCGAGTCCCTGCCCAGTACCATTATCTCAAGGAAGTGTTCAGCAAGTGGAGAGCCACCATCCTAACACCACACCGTCCAAATAACTGCACCATTGACCTGCTCCCGGGCATGTGTCCCCCTAGGGGTCACATCTTCTCCCTATCGACTCCAGAGCAGGCAAATTTGGATGAGTATATTAAGGACACCCTAGCATCCGGCTTCATTCATTTTAATAAAAAAATTGCATTGCATGTTTAAAGTATTTCCCATTATATGACACACAACTGTTACTGTAGAAGCCCTTGCAATTTCAAATCCAATATATGATTAGATCACACACAACTAATGCCATGGCGGGCAATCTGTTTTACCTTTTAAGTTGTAAAGAGTCCCTCATGGAGATAATTATTTGTAATCCGGTTGATCAAGTCTTTTTTTTAGGAACTTCAGTGCATACCTCCTCTCAAATGCCACTCAGACAATGCCAGAGTAAGGAACTTACGAATTTGTAGGCAAGCCAGTGACTTAGTTTTTGAGACATTGTGAAAGGTTAAAAAGAACTTTAATAGTTAAAAACTGTGCCTCGATACACCTGCATTCTGTTTTGTTCTATTCATTGCCTGCATCTGGCTTTTCGGTGTGAACGCCCCCTTTCTTGATCCTCTGTGATTCGGTGACAAAATGGGCGCATGAAACATTCAAGATTGAAGCATCAAGGGTATAGTTTTTTATTTTCAAAATTAAATATGTGTTCAGCAATCATAATGTGCATTGGCCTGCTAGCAGCCCGCCGGCTCACTGGGAAAAGTCCAGACTCTTCTAATGCACAGTTTGACCCTTTCAATATATTACTGTTTCACTCAATGACACTGACTGACACATTCAATGAATGTTGTAAGGAAAGACCCAGACACAGAAGACTTTGTCTACTACTGTATCATATTACTTTTTGTCATTCAAAGCAAACAATTAGCTAAAATTAGTCAAATTGATGGGTTACTTTTTCACCAATTACTGTTTGTCTTCTCTATAATATCTAATAAAAATAATTTCTATGAAAATGCAAATGTACAGACTATAAATATAGTACAGACTATACATTTAGTAAAAAAACAACAACGTTGATTTGTATTATAGATAAAATACAGCCTTGTCTAGACATCAGGTGACATTTTCAAAATAAAGTTTGAAATATCTAACCTCAAAGTCTCATTTTTGCCATTTTGACTAATGATACCTGCCCTGCCTGTCAGGTTTCACTAATTGAGCCTTTTAAAATCATTAGCTTGCAAAGCAAGCTTGAAATCCCTTATGGTTCTGAACAAATTAGTCGAGATGTCTCCCTTACTCTACTCATGTTACCATTATGACAAGTCTTACAATTCTCAGTTTGTATACCTTGATGGGAACACCTTGATGTATGATTAAATGCATTTGCATTTTCAGACTTTAACTATGGACTTTTGTGAACCAAGCAATCACATTGACAGTAGCACTTTGTACAAAGTCTGTCTTGATTCAAGAAATAAGCCAAGATCCACTTTCTTTTAAATTCTTACTAACAAGTCAAATTTCAGCATGATTCGCTTGCATGGGGAGCTATAACTGTTGTTTCCATGATAGAGAGCAAACTATATGTAGTCCATAGAGATATAAGTGGCAGGTGATGGCTGATGTGCTTTGATTCACTGAGATGCTTCCTTTATTGATTTAGATATGTCCCCTGCAGGTGTAACATAGGCCTTTTCTAATATATTTTTTTTTATCTTCTCTCTTAAATAATAGTAAAACTGGCATCAACATGGATTATTATTCCTCTCACTGCGTTTCTATACATTTTGTAATTATAAATAGGCAAAATACCCCAGGGCTTCATACTCACTGCTATTGTCTGTCTATGACAGATTACACAGTTTCTCATATCTATGAGATTTCTAGTGTGCAAGTAGCCTTGGATATGCCTCCAACGATGGTCTGACTTTCAGTGATCTCATGCTGCAGTGAAAGAACGATTTTTCTTTTACCATTATTCAAAAGATTTTAGGGTCTGTGCTCTTTAGGCGATAACATTTCTAAAAGCTTGATTATTGCAAGTAGCTTGTTTGTTGACCAGCCTTGGATTTTAAATTTCTTAAAAGTGTGTGATTTCTTTGCAGAAAATAATAACTATTTCCAAACTGATTCCCCAAACACTTACCCCATCTTCCATGGGTCAAGCAAACATATCCTGCCCCAAACTCTGAGTCGGGTTGGTCGGTACGCTGAAGCACACAGAGCAATGTTCTGATAGTGCTACAGGGCCACAGTGTTTACTCATTTCTGCACTCTTAGAAGAAAGGGTTCCATATAGAACCCTAAAGGGTTCTATCGCTCACTTCATATTTGGAAACTTTTTAAGGGTTCTTTGAGCCATGTGGAAAGGTTCTTTATAGAACATTTTAGGGGTTCCCAAAGTGCAACCGTAAAATTTTTTTTTAAATTCATTTTTTGTTTTATTACCAGAAGAATGGATATGCAAATTGAATAGTTCATATACTATATCACTAAGAAAGTGAAATAACCATATAAAAGATATTTAAGTATTAAGTAAAACATTTTTAATAGTTTGTATTTACAACAGCACAAGCAATAATTAACACAATTCAGAGAATTGACCTTATAAATCCGCAGGTTTGTAACAGTAAGCTAAATGTTAATTAGTAGTAATATTATTTATATAAAAATCATAAACATTAAATAATTTAACATGAACTATAAGTTAACATTATAACCATAAGTAAGATTAATAAACAAGTAAAAAAACAATAAAAGTCAAAATAAATAAAAACAAATGACCTATGAAAAGCTGTTAAACAATTTTAGCACTGGGGCAGATACAGAATCATTTTGTTGCCAATGGTCTGACAAACTGAGTGAGGTCTTTTGGATACAACAAATCAAACTTCACTTCAGGATTGGTTTCAGGTTGACAAATTCAAACCAATCCAATCAGGCTTAATTGGTACCATGATGCAGCTCATCAGCTTTCTCTGTCAACTCGGGCTTCGATCCTGACTTTAAGATTAGATTACGCGCTCCTGCACATGAATGAGTGATGTTTGCAGCGCACAACCAATCGTGTGAGAGAACATGATTCACTTCTCGTGAGAGACTCAGCGGGATTTACCTCTCTGCTGAAAGCTGATGATTCTGAAAATTAGAATTTAATTTTGCTCAAGATATTGTTTTAAAAATATAAAATAAATTGTAATGCATTTACACAGCTCAAGAGTTCATCATGTAATCATGAAGACATAAAACACACGTTTTACACAGTACAAGGGATAACTGTAAAATTATGAAGCAATTAAAGACATTTACACAACAAGAAGAAACAGCGGCTGCTAAGAAAGCTCAAGAGAACTGCTGTAAACTAATTCTTAATGTGATAAAAAAATATATATAAATATAAATCAGCTGGTATATCAATGTGTAAGTGAATTCATATAGGCCCACAACAAAAACACACAGTCTTATTCATTTTAAAATGTATTTATTTAAAATATAAAAGCTTTTATATTTATTTGAATTGAAAACTTTAAATATAAAGATGAATATTCTCCCTAAGTTTATTTTCCTTTGTCAAAATCTACCAGTTAGTATATCAAAAAGTGTTTTTAGACAATGGAATATATGACTTTGTAAATATATATGGGATAATAGGAAACCTAGAATTAGTCTTAAAATTCTTAAGCTGTCAAAAAGGCTCAGAGGACTAGAATTCCCAAATGTAAAAGATTATAAAGCTGCCCAAATTCAACTTATATTGATTTGCATGAATAAAGAATCTAAAGTGAAATGGAGGAAGATGGAAATGTATCAAATGGGGAAACCTATTTGTATATCCCTTTTCCTACCCAAATAAAGCAACAAATTTAAATCAATAGATAATATTTGTATTAATAGTTCTTTTAGAATTTTGTTAGAAAAATAATAAATAAATACAAATTGTAAAATTAAGAAAGATATGAGAAATTGCTAAAGATCCTGATTTCATGCCAAATAGATTAGATAATACATTTAAGTTTTGGGCAGATAGAGATCTGAAAAGGCATCACCAACTGTTCACTGACAAAGGAATGTATACCTTTTCAAACCTAGCAAAAAATTATGAGCTTCCAAATTCAATTTTGTTTTTTATTATTTACAGGTAAGAAGATATTTATTAACACAAGTTAAAGTAAAATAAATAAAAAGGGAAATGCATCCATTAATAAATTATATAATTGATACATACAACTAATCCAATACAAATTTTAGGAATTTAAAAGAGTGCACTTGAAAGAGATATACAGGACACTCTGAATAAAATGATATGTAGATGGGAGGATGAATTAAAAATAAAAATTAGTCAACAAGACAAGGAAGAAATATCATATAATACATTCCATACTACTCAATCCAGTGTTTGGAAGGAATATGCTTAGAAGATACAATTTTTTTTTTTTTTTTTTATATCACCTGTTGTTCAAAGTAAATACAATAGCATGGTAAAAGGGGTTTGTTGGAGAAATTGTGGAGAAAAAAAAAAGGCTCATTACAGTCAAATTCTATATGAGTGCTCTAAACTGACAACTTATTAGAATGAAGTGATTAGACAGGTTAATTTAATATTTGACTGCACTATAGAAATACATCCAGAAAAACTTATGTTGTGTAAAATGCCATTGTCCTTAAATAAAACTGAACAAAATATATTTAGGGTAATCAGAATAGCAGCTTTGAAACAGATTACAAAAATTTGTCTTAAACCAGAACCCCCTCAATCTCAAAGATGGAGAGAAATGTTTTCGGAAATATACCAAATGGAGAAAGTAACATTTAAGATTAATAATTAAAGCCTGGGATGTGAATTTAAATGGGATTTGCTTCAAAATATTATAAATTAAATTAGATTATTTCCTTCAGATTCTTGATTTTTTTTTTTAACAAAATTAGTTAAAATATGAGGTATGATGTCCTATCTCATTTAATATTTTTTTAAAAAGGAGGTGATACCTTAACTTTTTTCCACTTTATTTGAAATAAAATGTAACATGTAAATGAATGAATTACACATGTTATTTATAGAAAATGCTGTGAATGGTTATTCAGTATGATATTGTGTTTTTTTGTATTTCTCTCTCTTGATGTACAATTTTACATTGTCTTTAGTAAAACAAAAACATGCAAAAATAAAAAGAATAAAAAAGGCTGCTATTGATTTAATTAAAAAGTGAGCAGTTGGAATACTGTATGCAAAAAAATGGTATGCAATAATAAGACGTACCGTATTTGATCTTTTTTTTATAAAAGATGTATTTTGTGTACTGCTTATATTGCTTATATTATTATAACTTCAAGTAAATTAAGGTATGCTCATCTCGAGTCCATGAAAGAAAGAAGGGGTTTTGGTAGCATTCATCCCTTTCCATTGCAATCTTAAGATATTAATATTTTAAAAACAATTATTTTTTGCAGGTATCATTAATCAATTTTACTGGCTGTTTTATAGATATAAACATAATATATTAGGCTATTTTCAAAGATATTTTTTGACATGGCTAAAAAGGGTAAAGGAAAAAAAATGTAATTAAAAAAAAAATCTACATTTAGATTCTCAAATAAATAATTTATCATGAAGAGTCAATTTTGTGGATTTCTAAGATTTTATTTGTAAAGTGTGCTTTAAGAGACACGGCGGAGTGACTTGATAGCGTCAGAGATGTCATTTTACTCACAGCTGATTGGTTCAGCATCTGTTAGCGATCTGTAATCTAGAACAAAACCTGCTATTGAGCAGGTTAGCCGTGTAGCACAAGTTGCTATGGCGATAAACACCGCTAAAAGCCGACCAACTTTCATGGTGCCTAAAACCTGGGGTTGAGGCAAACTAAACTAAAACTTACCTGGCTAGCCACCGAAACCGGCTTCATGGTACAGGCCTCTGCTGTCAGTATACAGAGTAATTAAAAACAAAGAAATTGGTATCTCTCTAAATTGTATATTAAAACCGGTACATGAATAGGAATATTGTGTTTTATCTATATGAAGATGGTCAAACTAGTAATGCCGCACTCCAGAGCCACTTCAAACAGAAATTAACAATTATTTAGTATCATAAAAATGCAATACAAAATAATGAGAAATAACAGAAAAGTATGTACCTTTTATGACATTGTTTATTGCTTTGAAGTCAAATGTCACCTTTGACTTTCACTTCTCATGGCTCTGATGTTGGTGGCCAGAACTTCTGAAGTGCTCTCTGAGTTAGGTGAAGACCTTTGCTAAAACACGTTCAATTATTATGGCATATTTAATAAAAAAATACATAATTATCATATTTTTGTACATGAAAATAAGACTACAAACACAAAATACTATAAATTAAAACATTTCCACTTTCTTTGACTTTGGAAATTTTGACATATTCACACTCTTGAATAGAGCTTGATTAATATCGTTATATCAGTGCAGTCAAGTACAGTGCAAAAAGTGTTTTTGGAGCTGAGTAAAGAACCCCAGGGTTGAAAATAGTACCTTTTCTAAGAGTGTGGTGAATCAATCTACAAATGGCTTACTTTTAGTAAGCATATTTCTTTGCATATTAAATTGGAGTAGGATAAAACATTATTAAACAAATTTTAAATTGCTCGACATTTTATGTCATAGTCATAATTTCAGGTGTTCTGCTATTTCTGAGATATTCCAAATATTCATCATGTAATATATTCTCAGCATTTTTATTTTGTTAGATGAGACAAAACCACTATAATTAATTATTTTTATTAATAAATATATAATTAAATATTTGTAATTTATTCATTTATTTATAATACTTAATGTAAAAAATAAATAGTCGATTGCCTCTAACTTGTTCATAAAAACTTTAAATGTCAGGAATCTGAGGATTTGATGAGCTATGTGAAAAGAGTCAGGGTCAGCAAATGTATTAAAAAAATAATAAATAAAAAAAATAAAAAAAATAAAAACAAAGAAAACCAAAGTGCAAATAATTTTACGCTCAGATTTCATGCTGTTGCTATGGTAATAATGATATTATCAAATCATAAGGGAATTCTGCTGTCAGTCCTTGGTGTTGATTTTAATATTTCCAATAATGCTGCTTGGTTCACTAATCCACACAAATCTGGACGCTCTCCTCCCACAATCATTTGTTAACCCTTATATATTTTTTGGTATTAAATGGAGTTATTAGTTTGTGTTTGGTATTTTTGTAAATTATTTCTAAATGTCAAAGTTTACTCAGCACAATCAGTTTATATACCATCTGAATGGCTTTAAGGCAATATATTATTTACTGGAAAGCATTATACATTTATGCATAAAATCAATAATTTATATTAAATAACATATTTATTAAAATGTGTGTCTTATTTTCATTTTTATATTTTATAATAAATGCATATATAAAAAGCATCCTGATAATGCCAATCCTTCTACACATGACCACCCCCCCCCCACCCCCCTCTCAGTTCAGTTCAAATTAGCTTTATTGGCATGACCGTATACAATGTACAATGTTGCCAAAGCATTCATTAAAACAAACAAACAAACAAACAAATAAACAAACAAAAACATGTATTACATACATAAAAAAATCAAACAATAAAATATTTATAATAATAATAATAACAATAATAATAAGCATACAAGTAAGTGCACAAAATGTAAAGAAAGGTAACTACAGAGAAAAATGAGTAACAGTAAGTTTAAAATATGTGTGTCTGATGGTCTCATATTTACTGCACTCAGTGAGGAAGCTTAGTTCATCCTCTATGACTCCTTGAGTGCAGTGTGAACACAATCTGTTCTCTCTGGGTCTCCAGTTCTGTCTGTGTCGACCCATCTCCACAGCCAGACTGTGCTCACTCACACGATACTTTGTCAGAAGCTTCCTGTGATGGTAGTCTTTAATTTTGGTAAGATATGATGCCAATTTATATTCTGTCTTAATTTTGGGGAAATAAGTTATTTTGTTAATTTCTTTGAGTTTGCTGTGCCAATGATAAATGCATTCTTCTGGGGTTGTGTTTTGAATTTGTTTTAGTTTTACCTGCCTGAATTGAATTGATACATGTAGCTGGTGCTTGTCCACTAAGTACTATAAAGGGTCACTCTCTGGGTGTGCTGCTCTGTGTATAAACGAACAGTGATTGTGATTTTTGGGGAAGAGTCTGATAGGTGGAACCAGAATTTACTAGCTCTCTTTTGAATGTCTGTCTGGAGAGGGAATCTGCCCAGTTTTGCCTGATAGCCCATGTTAGAAGCATTTCTGTGAACTCCCAGGATATTTTTACAGAATCCAAGGTGGAAAATGTCAACTGGACTTTTGTCCCAGGATTCATAATTGAGTTTATATTTGGGGCCCCAGATTTCGCTGCCATACAGAAGGATGGGCTTGATGACACTGTCAAACAATTTCAACCACAGTTTAATAGGGAGGTTACATTTAAATTTGTTCATATACTATAATATTGCCCTACAAGCCTTGTCTGTTAGGTCCTTTACAGCCATGTCAAATTGTCCAGAAGCTGAGATTACCAGACCTAAATAATTGTAACTGGTTACATGGTTAAGAATTGTTCCCCCAAGTGTAAAAATATATTTTTTGTCTTTAAGATGATTTTTCTTTTGAAAAATTATGACTTTAGACTTGTCCTTGTTTATTGGTAAGGCCCAATTACTGCAGTAATTTTCTAGAATTGAGAGGCTTTCACGTAATCCGTCTTCACTAGGTGACAAAAGCAGCAGGTCATCTGAATACAGAAGACATTTGATTTCTCTGTCCTCTAGATTGAGTCCAGGGCTAGAAGAGTTTTGAAATGTAACGGTAGCCAGGTGGGAGGTAGTTGTGCAAATCCCACTCGGAGCGGGTCAAGCAGGACTGGTTACATTGGTGCCGTGACCTGGATGGGAGTGAGGTTTAGGGTGTGATTGTAACGGTAGCCAGCTTGTAGGTAGCTGTGCAGTGTGTAAACCTCACTCCCCTGGCCTCAAGAGGTGCACTAGTGACTGATACTAGAGGCTGTAGCCTTTGGCCTCCTTGTTAGTGCACCTGCCTCCTACACTGGAGATGCCAGTTCAAATCCCTTTCAAAGCAGGTTGAGCAGGACCGGTTACAGAAGCATTGTGGCTAATTAATTTATATAAATATTAAATAAAGTTGGGCTTAGGCTGCAGGCTTAATGGTTCTATCTGAAATAATCAGTTCGTCTGTTGTTTATTTTAATGCAGCATTTGTTGTCTTTGAACATGTCCTTTATTAAATCATAAACTTTTCCTCCTATTCCACTCTGAATCAGTTTTAGGAAGAGTCCATAGTGCCAGACTGAATCAAAGGCTTTTTTTTAAATCAATGAATCAACCAAATATTTTTCCTTGTTTTGTTTGGTGGACATGTTTGTGTATAAGTGTGTGCAGTGTGTAGAGATGATCAGTTGTTCTCTGTTTTGACATGAATCCAATGTTACAGTTGTTTAAAGTCTTGTTTTCTTGGAGATATTGGACTAATCTGTAATTTATTATACAACAGAATAGTTTGCCAAGATTGCTGCTCACTATAATGCCACTGTAGTTGGTCGGGTTAAATTTGTCACCTTGTTTAAAGAATGGAGTGATTTGATTTTCTTTCCAATTCTCAGGAAAGTGTCTTGATTTTAAGAGCAAATTAAATAATTTGAGAATGGCCTCATTCAGTTTGGAGCTGCCATGTTTCAACATCTCATTGCATATTCCATCTGAGCTGCAAGATTTTTTATTTTTGAGGGATTTGATTTGATCATATAACTGAGTTCCTACAGTAATATGGGGGTGTCCAAATGATTTGATTTACCCTTTATTGCGCATTCCAGATTATATAGTTGGGAAGTCAGAATTATTTGGGTGGGGTTTAGTTCACTTTGTGTATAAAGTTTTCCAAAATGTTTTGTCCAGGTGTTTGGGTCACAGATGGGAATTTGTTCTTCTTTTTTGGACTTATTTAAATTGTTCCATAATTCCCAGAATTAATTTTGATTAACTGCTTCTTCTATTTTGTTGAGCTTTGTTGTCATATGTTTGGCTCTTGCCTTTTTAGCAGTGCCTTGAAGTTTTTAAGCATTTGTTGATAGATGGTATGTGTTAGTTAATTTGTGGGGTCTCTGTGTTTTTTATTTGATAACAATCATAGTTCTTTCCTTAACATTTGACATTATTTATCAAACCAGTCAGCTTTCGTGATTTCCTTTTTTTCTCCTGTTCAGCTTTATTTTATTCAATGATTTGCTGGCAACTGTGAAAAAAATTTTAGTCAATTGTTTTGTTGCCAAATTGATGCTTTTCTCATCTTTTCCAAATGTGGATAGGAGAAACGCATCTATCATGTTCTCAACATGAGTGCTGTGAAGTTCAACTTCATACTGGGCTGGACTGTCTTTTCTCCAGAAGAATCTGGTTGGGAGGGGATACAGTTTAGAATTCTGATCTGAATGTAGTAGAAGACTGGCTGACTTCATTCAGTTCAGACTAATGACAATGTGACAGTGGTCTGAGAGAGGTAGCTGTGGCATCACTGTATGGTAATTTATCTTATTTTGGTCTAGATCTGTGATGGCATAGTCCACTGTGCTATTGCCTAAAGACGAGCAGTAGGTAAATTGACCTAGAGAATCACCCTTTGTTCTGCCATTAACTATATAGAGACCCATGCTTTTACAGAGCTGCAGAATTTGCTTTCTATTTTTATTTATCATGTTGTTATAGCTCAGACGTGGTTTAGTAGGATGTTTGTTTTGATGTATATTTATATTATTCATAATTAACTTACCACCAACTGAACTAATATAATCCAGTTCTTTCCCAGTTTTTGCATTCACATCCCCATTTTCAGGACTGAGCCAAGAGACTGAAACTGAATAATCATAGACTGTAATGTGTTAATTACATTATTATAATGCATTATAATAGGGTGACTCATGTGGGGGGATGTAGGTGGCACACAGGTAAGTGTCCTCATCTGAACAAATAAGTTCCTTTTTCATTTTCATCCAAATATGTGTTCTCCCTTTTTTAACAGGCTGAATGTAATGGAAAAGATGTTCTTTAAACCAGACAATAATTCCTCCCGAGTCTCTTCCATTTTTAACGTGAGGGTGTTTCACTGATGGTATATGTAATTCTCTGTAGTTTAAAGGAGTGTAGATTTTTTTACTCTAATTAACTTATCAACATTTCTCAAGTAATATTATGATATCTGAACTATATACAATATTTACAAAACCAGAGTTCTTGCTTTTATCTCCAAAAGCAGCAGAAACATTCCCTGAATGTTGTAGCTTGTGATTTTAAGTGATGACATTGTGATTTTTACCAGAAATAAGAACGTCATGGTTACTTGCGTAACCTCCGTTCCCTGATGGAGGGAATGAGACGTTGTGTCGATGTAGTGACACTAGGGGTCACTCTTGGGAGCCCGAGTCACTTCTGGTCTTTGATAAAAGGCCAATGAAAATTGGCGAGTGGTATTTGCATGCCACTGCCCCAGACATACGGGTATAAAAGGAGCTGGTATGCAACCACTCATTCAGGTTTTATGCTGAGGAGCTGAGACAAGGTCCGGCCATTTCAGCGGGTAGTTCAGCATTGTGGCAGGAGGGACACAACGTCTCGTTCCCTCCATCAGGGAACGGAGGTTACGCAAGTAACCATGACATTCCCTATCTGTCACTCACTCGACGTTGTGTCGATGTAGTGACACTAGTGGTCCCTATACAAAATGCCGCAACTGGCTGAACTGTGTTACGTGAACTGGCGGTGTGTGATGGGCAGACAACTGTGTGCCTCATAGTCAGCACACCAGGCCAACACGTAACCTCCCCCAACATAGTTATGAGTGTCGAATGGCCCTTTGGGGACAAGTCGACTACCCAAAGGATAGAGACGGGGGAGGAGTTACTACAAACATGGAGACTGTGGCAGAGGGGGCTCTGCCCAAGGAAGACACAGGTTGCCAACAGGGAAACGAATTAGCGGAAGATAAATATCACATGGGGTTACCTTACAGGGAACCGCCACAAGCGGAGCACCTACCCCAGAACAGGCTCTTAGTTAGCATGTGTACTGGGCCGGCAGTGAGTCTCTCCAAAAACTCGACTGCCACAGGGCTCGGAGGAAGTCAACCAGTGAACATAGTTTGTGAACACTACTGGGAATTAATGGCGCACGTCTTACATTTATGCATTTTGAAAGACACTTTTATCCAAAGTGACTTACAGTGTACTTATTACAGGGACAGTACCCCCAGAGCAACCTGGAGTTAAGTGCCTTGCTCAAGGACACAATGGTGGTGGCTGTGGGGATTGAACTGATTACCAGTTATGTGCTTTAGCCCACTACGCCACCGCCACCTTTCACCTCCTCTGAGTCTTCAGCTCAGAGGAGGTGAAAGGTGCTATGTGCAAGCGATACACCTGGCTGGCTTATCCACTTGTATTGCGTGCCACTACCTGGGACGAAACCGGTTCCACCCAAAGGTGTTGGGTGTTGCCCAGCCAGCTGCTCTGCAAAAGTCTGTTAGAGAGGCACCCCTGGTCAGGGCCCAGGAGGCCGCTATACCCCTGGTAGAATGGGCTCATAGCCCTACCGGGGGTGGCACGTCCTTGGCGTGATATGCCACAGCTATGGCGTCAATGAGCCAGTGGGTGATCCTCTGCTTGGAGACAGCGCTTCCTTTCCGCTGTGCACCAAAGCAGACAAAGAGCTGCTCAGAGATCCTAAAGCTCTACGTGCGATCCAAATAGATGCGTAAAGTGTGCACCAGACACAGCAACGCAGGTTCACCACCTGGACCCTAAAAGGGGTCATGGGAACCTTGGGCACATAGCCTGGTTGGGGTCTCAGGATCATGTGAGAGTAGCCCGGACCGAACTCCAGACACGTTTCGCTGACAGAGAATGCTTGCAGGTCTCCTACCCTCTTGATGGAAGTGAGCGCAGTCAGGAGGGCAGTCTTCAAAGGGAGTGCCTTAAGCTCAGCTGACTGCAAAGGCTCAAAGGGGACTCTCTGTAGACCCTGAAGAACTACAGAGAGGTCCCATGAGGGAACGAGGCACGGTCTGGAGGGATTCAGCCTCCTGGCACCTCTCAGGAACCTGATGATCAGGTCATGCTTCCCTAAGGACTTACCGTCCACTGTGTCGTGGTGTGCTGCTATAGCAGCAATGTACACCTTCAAGGTGGAAGGGGACAGCCGCCCTTCCAACCTCTCTTGCAGGAATGAAAGCACCGATCCAACTGCGCATCTCTGGGGGTCTTCCTGTTGAGAAGAACACCACTTAGCGAACAGACACCACTTAAAGGCATCCAGGCGCCTCGTAGAGGGGGCCCTAGCCTGAGTGATCGTGTCTACCACTGCGGGTGGTAGACCACTTAGGTCTTCTGTGTCCCGTCCAGGGGCCAGACATGGAGATTCCAGAGGTCTGGTCGCAGGTGCCAGATGGCGCCCCGTCCCTGTGAAAGAAGGTCCTTCCTTAGGGTAATTCGCCGGGGGGGGGCTGTCGCGAGGAGCGTGAGGTCCGAGAACCACGTCTGGGTGGGCCAGTAGGGTGCTACCAGGATGACCTGCTCCTCGTCCTCCTTGACCTTGCACAGAGTCTGTGCAAGTAGGCTCACTGGGGGAAACGCATATTTGCATAGGCCAGGAGGCCAGCTGTGTGCCAGCGTGTCTATGCCGAGGGGTGCCTCGGTCAGGGCGTACCAGTGCGGGCAGTGGGAGGATTCTTGGGAGGCGAACAGGTCTACCTGTGCCTGTCCGAATTGACTCCAAATAAGCTGGACCACCTGAGCATGGAGTCTCCACTCTCCCCTGAGGGTAACCTGCCGTGACAGCACGTCCGCTGCAGTGTTGAGGTCGCCTGAGATGTGAGTGGCTCACAGCGACTTGAAGTGCTGCTGACTCCAGAGGAGGAGACAGCGGGCGAGTTGTGACATACAACGAGAGCGCAGACCGCCTTGGCGGTTGACATATGCTACCGTTGCCGTGTTGTCTGTCCAAACTAACATGTGCTTGCCCTGGATCAACGGCCGGAACCTCCGCAGGGCGAGCAGAATTGCCAACAACTCGAGGCAGTTGATGTGCCAATGCAGTCGTGGGCCCGTCCATAAGCTGGTGATTGTTTGCCCATTGCAAACAGTGCCCCAGCCCATTTTGGAGGAGTCTGTCATGACCACGACGCTCCTGGAGACCTGCTCTAGGGGAACACCTGCCCGTAGAAACAAGAGGTCGGTCCAAGGGCTGAAAAGACGGTGATAGACCGGCGTGATGACCACGCGATGTGTCCCGTGGCACCATGCCCATCTTGGGACTCGAGTCTGAAGCCAGTGCTGAAGCGGTCTCATATGCATCAACCCAAGCGGGGTGGCCACTGCTGAGGATGCCATATGCCCCAGGAGCCTCTGAAAGAGTTTCAGTGGAACTGCTGTTTTCTGTTTGAACGCCTTCAAACAGGTCAGCACCGACTGTGCGCGCTCGTTCGTGAGGCGCGCTGTCAAAGAATCTGCTCTTCTCCCAGTTGACCCGAAGCCCTAATCGGCTGAGGTGTGAGAGCACCAAGTCCCTGTGTGCACACAACATGTCCTGAGAGTGAGCTAGGATTAGTCAATCGTCGAGATAGTTGAGAATGCGAATGCCCACTTCCCTTAACAGGGCAAGGGCTGCCTCTGCGACCTTCTTGAAGATGCGAGGGGACAAGGACAGGCCGAAAGGGAGGACCTTGTACTGATATGCCTGTCCCTCGAATGCAAACTGCAGGAAGGGTATGTGTTGAGGTAGAATCGAGACGTGGAAGTACGCATCCTTCAGGTCTACTGCCGTGAACCAATCTTGATGCCGGATGCTCGCCAGAATGCGTTTTTGCGTCAGCATCTTGAACGGGAGTCTGTGTAAGGCCCGGTTCAGTACTCGCAGGTGCAAGACTGGCCGCAACCCACCGCCTTTTTTCGGTATGATGAAGTAGGGGTTGTAAAACCCCTTCTTCATCTCGGCCGGAGGGACAGGTTCTATCGCACCCTTCCGTAGGAGGGTGGCGATCTCTGCATGCAAGGTAGCAGCCTTTTTGCCCTTCACCAAGGTGAAGAGGTTACCACTGAACCTGGGCGGACGCCTGGCGAACTGAATCGCGTAGCCGAGTTGGACGGTCCGACCAGCCACTGCGACGGATTGGAAAGCGCAAGCCACGCATCCATGCTCCGCATGAGGGGGACCAAAGGAACAATCTCGTTGGACGTACTGGCGGGTGGGGCCTCGTGGTGGGGCGGAGCTCAAGATGCCACACCATGTCGTGGCCATGCTGAGTTCAGGGACATCGAAGTACTTACCTGGCTCCTTGTGACCACCCCCGGAACAGCCTGGGATGGGGGAGGAAGAGGCCTGTCCTCGTGACCCATGGAGACTCTCACATCGGGGGCGGATTTGTGCCACAGCTGGGCGCTCAGGGGCGGGAAGACCGCCGCTGGAGTGCCAAACCTGCCAAATAGAGTGGTGGATGGTGGTCCTGATGACAGCCGTGCACACTGGATACGTGACCCAGGGAAAAAGGAAACCACTCTTGGGTACTGCAGCCACTTGGGCATGCAGCGCAATTAAATGCAAAGGTAACAAAAATATTCTCCTCCCAGCCCTCGACCGGGGGATGGAGTGGTCTGCTTACCAGCTCCAGAGCAGCAGGTTTCATTGTCCCTGGGTCGCCCATCTCTGGGGCGCTTTGAAGCCTTTCACGGGTTCTTGGTGGCCGCGAGACGGGTGACATCTGCTTCCTCCAGCAGGCTCCACGCCGGGGCCGGGCCTAAAGGGCGGGCTGCGGTGGAGCTGGTGCAGTCACCACAGGGTGACGCCCTTGGCGGTGAGCAGATGGGGTGTGGGATCTTGAGCTGCGGCAGGATATGCCGGATAGCCTCCGTCTGCTGCTTCACCGTCAAGAACTGCTGGGTAAAGTCCTCGATTGTTTCGCTGAATAGGCCAGCCTGGGAGATGGGGGCAGCAAGGAACCGTGTCTTGTCAGCCTCACCCATCTCGACCAGGTTGAGCCAAAGGTGGTGTTCCTGGACCACTAATGTGGACATCGTCTGCCCAAGAGACTGCACCGTGACCTTTGTCACTCGGAGAGCGAGGTCGATCGCCGAGCGCAGTTCCTGCATCAGTCCCTTGGCGGACTTGCAGGAGAGCCATGGCATGCAGGGCGGAGCCGTAGGCCTTGGCCGTCAGAGATGACGTAAAACCACAGGCCTTGGACGGGAGCTTTGGGCACCCGCACCAGGTGGCAGTGCTCTGCGGGCATAGGTGCACCGCGAGCGCCTTTATCCACCGAGAGGATTGCCGAATAGCCCTTGGCCGCCCCACCATCGAGGGTAGTGAGGGCGGGGAAGCTGAAAGATCAGGACCGGGCAGTAAAAAGTGCCTCCCACGATCTTGTCAGCTCTTCATGCACTTCCGGGAAGAAAGGAACCGTGGCGGGGTGAGGCTTTGAGCGGCACCACGAGCCCAGGAACCAATCATCGAGCAGCGAGGGTTCAGGGGAGAGCGGAGGGTTCCACTCTAGCCCGACGCTCGCGGCTGCCTGGGAAAGCATGTTATCATCTCCGCATCAGCCTGTGACCGGGCGACCGCACCCGAAGGGAGGAGCCCAGCTGAGGCTTCCACGTCCGACTGGACGAGCCCGCTCTCCGATGCTGCGCTTGAGAGCTCATCACTTTCGTGGGCTCCAAATAAGAGGTCGAACTCGCCGTGAGACGAGCCGGCAGACTCATCCAGACGCCCGATCATGGCAGACGAGCGTGCTGGGGAATGGGAGGTCCGTGGGGGGATACCCGGTGGAGGCGGTATTATTGGGGTACCCAAATCACCCCCAGTGCTAGCCGCGCTGGCCTCATACCCGTGGGTAGATGGACCAAGGCGGGGAGCCTCTGGGGTGACTTGCTTTCTTACGAAGGTAAGCCGCGACAGCATCGTTGCCATGGACATGTTCTCGCAATGAGTACATGACCATCCATGAATGCTGTCTCCGCGTGAGCAGTGCCCAGACACGAAAGACAGTGATCGTGACCATCAGAAGGTGAGAGATAACGAGCACAACCAGGAATAACACACAAAGGAAAGGCATCTTTAAAAAGACGCGTCTTTAAAAAGACGTTCCGTGTGTGCAGCTCTTTTAGAGAAAGATACTCTTTTAGAGAAATATACTCTTATTTCTGCCGAAGCGCCCAGGGGCATTCTCTGCAGTGCACCAGTGCAGAGGAGGGAGAAGCCACTGAAATGCGCCATCAGATCCAGCAGAGGTGAATGAACAGTCGTGGCAATTCAGCTCAATGAGCATGACCATTCGGCTCCGAAGAGAAAATCTGAATGAGTGGTTGCATACCAGCTCCTTTTATACCCGTATGTCCGGGGGATTGGCATGCAAATACCACTCGCCAATTTTCATTGGCCTTTTATCAAAGACCAGAGGTGTCTCGGGCTCCCAAGAGTGACCCCTAGTGTCACTACATCGACACAACGTCGAGTGAGTGACAGATAGGGAATGTATGATTCCTGACTCAATCATATTATGAAATATACAGAATTAAATGAAATACCTAAGAATATCAACTGTAAAACAAAAAGAGAAGATACAGTACAATAAATATATATAGAAAAAATGAATATGCTTAAATTAAGCACTTGCTAATCAAATAATACATTTTCACATATAAGTTTCAGCATTTTTTTTTTTTATCAGTCTGAGGTTGCTTTTGTCTGCACTACCTCCTTCTGTCACAACAGCAGCGTAGCTGTCTGTCTGTCTGCCGGCATGCTGTCTCACCCTCTCATCATTGTCAGGGTGTGTGTTCTCAGAGCTTTTCAGTGTTACATCCTTGATTGTTGTAGCAAATATTCTCATGCCCTCTCGATGAATGTGGAGATCATCATGAAGGTGCTCATGAGTGATACGCTGATGATTTGCTATGTGTAAATTCAGCATGAGAGCACACACATCATCTATCTCTGCATTAATGGCATTGATGACGTTTTGTGGAATGTCTCTGCGAGGCAGCAGTGTAGAGATGATGACTTTGGCACTGGGGTAGATTCCTCTAGCTGTTTGCCACGTTGATGAGAGCTTTGGCAACATCCAATCTCCTGGTGCTGAGGCCGTTTGTCCAGTGTGTGTAGTGTGATGGTGTTCCCAAAACATCCTCTCTCAGCAGCTTTAAAGCAGATTGAGAGGTGGGACACCAGAATTTCCTCACATTTCTCCCTGGAAACAGTCGTCTCTGGTCGGGGTGGTTGCCGTTAGAGTCACAGAGGATGATAATGTTGTGTTGTCTCTTCTGTTCTCTGTTAGATGTTGTTGTGGTCTGTGGATATCTCTGTCTGATGCTGATGTCTTTTCTCGTGGAGTTCTGTGTTCAGAGATTGTGTGTAGCTGTTGTGTCATCTCCTCCAGTTGTTTCTCCAGCATATTGCTGTGTTGATCTCTCTTGATCAGCTCCTCTTTCACTCTCCTAAGCTCCTCTTGCAGCTCCTGGTTGTTCTCCTCCAGCTGTCTGACAGCAGAGCATAGCTGATGAAGTTGTTGTGTGCTGAGGTGGCTGGTCTGGTTTTGGAGCTGGCAGAGGTTGTTGGTAGTTACCTCTTTAAACAGGAATTAGTCCTGCTCCAGCTCAGCGACGTTGTCTCTCAAGGTCTCGATCTTTGGAGATGCAGGAGAGACAGGGTGTCTATGTGCTACACTGTAAATAAAATGCTTTAAAAAAAAAAAAAAAAAAAAAAAAAACCTTTACAGAACAACCTGTACATTTTACAGTTTAAAACTGTTATAATTTACATAACCATGCTGGCACTGTAAAAAACAACAATTCTGTTACATTTACAGTAAAAAACCATCATAAACTTGATATTAATCTTCTGAAACTGTAATAATCTACTTTTTACTTTATAAGGTATTGTTAATCACAGTACAAATTACAGAAGAGCACATGATGACATGAAGTTCACCAATAGTGGCTCTTCCAGGAGCAATGACCAATAAACATGTAGAGACAGTGCTCATTTGCACTCACACAAACACTAAACACCATCAGGGTAACGTGAAATTTAAATAATGCAGTAAACATTAACTAAACTACATTAAATATAAAACAGAACACCCCAATGTACGTATCTGATATTAAAAAAGAATGCCTGATTATTGTTTTTATACTGTAATTCTAACTATTATTTACTGTAAAAAGTACATGTACTCTCTTGTTAAACATAATGTAAATTTTTACCATTAATTATACAGGAAAATCATACTTTTTACATAGAATTTTTTTTTTTTTTTTGTCAGTTTTATTTTACAAACTACTGTATTGTCTTTTAAAATATATAAAAAAAAATTTACTGTATATTTTACAGTTAATACTCGTTTATCAATGAAATTTTTATTTCTGTAGCATTTTTACAGTCTTTTACCATTAAAATTACAGATATTTTTTACAATGTACAGGGGTGCTGGAGCTGAGGTCTCCGTTTGTGACTATTGTGGAGCAGGGGCCGGATTCACGAAAATGTTCTTTAGAAAAAATTAAGAAAGTTCTTAGGATAAATTATAAGAAGTTCGTCAGAATGTTGCTAAGTGCAATTCTTGAAAAATTCTTAAGAAGTTCTTAAATATTTTCTTAAGATCATCTTAATTTTTTCTCTTAAGAATAAAAAGACAGGCTTTGACATTGTCTGATCAGCCTGCTAATGGAGTTGCCTTGTGTAATAGCCTACAACAATGTCAGTACTTCAACACTGGTAAATCGTAACGATACATTTATCTATTAACCTTTTTTCTTTTTTTTTTTTTAAGTAGCAAGCACTTAAATTTTGAATGTAAAGTGCATGTGTTAGTTTAACGACATTAACTGTCATGGGAGAATTTACTTGCTGCTAACCATCTGATAACTTTTAATTTGGCATGGAGGAAAATAAAATAAACAAAAACTTCAGTAGACAAGAGCTGGATGTTCTTGTTGAGGAAATTACTGCAAGGAAAAAGTTATTCTTAGGAAGCTTGATAATAATATCACATTGTAATTATGAGGCAGGTAAATGGGAAAAGGTGGCAGAGGCTGTCTCCGCTGTGCCCAACTCCGATTGGGATGTGGATGGGGGGTGAAAAAAAAAGACTCAGCTTTCTAATGTTATAATTATTATGTTTCTATGAACTCTAAATCACGGAGAGAGTGTTATATGCAGCGCATCCATTAGTAAATGGTAAATAGTCTGCACTTATATAGTGCCTTTTTTAACCTTAGCGGTTCCAAAGCGCTTTACACTATGACTCATTCACCCATTCACACACACACTCACACACTAATGATGGCAGTCATAGTATGATCGGTCACCACATTAAGAAGCTTCAAAACAACATTTATTATTTGAATTTGGTGATGATAACATTTACATGGATAACAAGCTGAAAATAAAAATATAATTAAGCACAAAACAGTCAAAAAAAAATGTTGGGTCTAAAATAACATTTCTACGTAAACAGCCCATTGCGACTCGAGACTCAACATGAAAAACCCAGTAAAATCATGGCAAAAAACATCTTACCTTTTAGGATTTAAGACAACTGTGAAGTTATCCTAACTTTAAGATGTTATTTACAACGATATTTAAGATTTTTTTTTTTCGAGAATTTGAATGTGTCATGAATCCCGCCTTTGTTGTTCCTCCCGCTCACTATCAGAGGGCTCCATCACAAGGGGATTAACTTTAACTCTCTGGACTGCCTTTGATATTACTGCTGCTGGTGATTTACCTCTGCCTGTCTGAATTACTACGTTTATTGTTATTAAAAGCTGCACATGGATCTCAACTCCGTTGACTCATTACAGAAGACTTCGCCAACAAATCGATCCAGAGGCTTTTTCCAACTAACCACGAGGTCTCAGCTCTTTCATCAAACCCAGCAGCACACCCGGCCTCAGCTAGAACAATTCACCGTACCATGGATCTAGCAGCATTCTTCGTTCAATTAAGCCAGGCGGACTTAACAATAAGGGAGTACTCCCATTTCTTTTCCACTGTTGCTGCCCACACTGGTTTTGATGATGCCACTCTGAAATCTATATACAGAATCGGATTTACAACACGCCAGTGGAGGGAATTGCCGGAGACCGGAGATTACACTTGGGAGGAATATGTGAGGCTAGTACTCGCCACACTCGCCACAGAGGATCCTCCTCTCACAATCCCGGTTCCAGCTTCCGAGTCCTCAGCCTGCTTCATGCCATGTCACAGCCACACCTCAGCCCGCTCCATGCCATGTCACAGCAACGCCTCAAATTATCCGCCACTGATTTCGGTGTGTAGGGCCACAAAGACCCTTTCCCACAAATTGTCAGTGTCCACGCCTGCCACGATCAACGAACTGGAAGCCTCGTCCATCCAAGAACCAGTGTTGCCAACCTCATCCGTCCCAGAGCCAGCGCTGCCAGCCTCATCCGTCCCAGAGCCAGCGTTGCCTACTTCGGCCGTCCGGTGGAGGAGGAGGAGGAGAGGAAAAGCTTTAATTTCCAATTCTCTGCCAGTGTTCATGACCACAGAGGTCGTTTCCGAGTCTCTGCCCATGTACACGACCACGGAGGTCATTTCCGAGTCTCTGCCCATGTTCACGACCACAGAGGTTGTCTCCGAGTCTCTGCCCATGTACACGACCATGGTCATTTCCAAGACTCTGTCCATGATCACGACCACAGTGGTCATTCCCGAGTCTCAGTACACGACCACAGAGGTTGTTCCCGAGTCTCTGTCTATGCTCACAACCACAGAGGTCATTCTGGAGTCTCAGTCCATGCCCATGACCACAGAGGTCTTACCTGAGTCTCTGTCTACACCAAGACCACAGAGGTTGTTCCTGAGTCTCAGTCCATACCCACGACCACAGAGGTCATTCCTAAGTCTCTGTCCATGTCCGCAATCCCAGAGGTTGCTGCCGAGACTCCGCTCATGTTCACGACCACTTAGGTCATTCCCAGTCATCCTGGACTCTTAGCCTTGAGCCTGCCACGGCTCCACCCCTCAAGCCTCCCACAGCTCTGCCTTCTACGGCTCCGCCCCTCGAGCTTCCCACGGCTCTGCCTTCCACGGATCCAGTCTGTAGTCTGTGGCCACCTCCCAGGCCTCCTGACCCTGTCTTGACCCTGTGGTCACCACCGAGGCCTCCTGACACTTTTTCAGCCCTGTGGCTGCCAACCAGGCCTCCTGATCCAGTCCCTACCCTGAGGTGGTCTCCTGGCCTTTCGCCGGATCTACTCTGGTCTCCTGGGTCTTCTGGCCATCCGCCTGATCTGCTCTGGTCTTCTGGATCTCCTGGCCGTCCCCCTGATGTACTCTGGTCTCCTGGGTCTTCTGGCCATCCACCTGATCTGCTCTGGTATCTCTGGTCTCCTGGCCGTCTGCCTAAATTGCTTTAGTCTTCTGGGTCTCCTGACTGTCCGCCTGATCTGCTCTGGCCTCTTTGGTCTCCTGGCCATCTGCCTGATTTGCTCTGGTATCCCTGGATCTCCTGGCCATCTGCCTGATCTGCTCTGGTTTCCTTGGTTCCCTGGTCGTCTACTTGATCTGCCCTGGTTTCTTTGGACCCCGGCATCACCTGCCTACTCGCTTCAGGAGCCGCTTGCGGGGGATGGGGCTCTGTCATGAATCCCGTCTTTGTTGTTCCTCCTGCTCACCACCAGAGGGCTCCATCACCTGGGGATTGACTAACTCTCTGGACTCCATTTCCCATAATCCCTGTACCTGTCAATGATTACCTGTTCACCTGTTTCCAATTCATGCAGCTAATTAAGTCTCACTCTCACTCGCTGTCATTGTGAAATCTTGTTTTGCCCAGGCTGACATTTCTGAGCGTTTTCTGAGTTTGTTGCATTTACTGTGTATTATCCTGGACTGATTACCCTGTTTTTGATCCGTTGCTGCCTGCCTACTATTACTGCCTTGTTTATCTGGATTTAACCTGTGATTGTCTGCTGCCTGCCCCGACCTCTTGCCTGGTTATTGAATATCCCTCTGGACTGCCTTTGATATTACTGCTGCTCGTGATTTACCTCTGCCTGTCTGTATTACTACGTTTATTGTTATTAAAAGCTGCACATGGATCTCAACTTCATTGACTCATCATTACAGAATGCTTCTAACATATTTTCTTAAGAACAATCTTAAGAAAAAAGATAAGAACTTTCTTAAGAAGTTTATTTGGGAATACAAAATATTCTTAACTTTTTTTCTTAAGTTACAAATTAAGAAGAAAATGGTAGTTAAGAAGAAATTTCTTAAGAATGTTTCATGAATCCGGCCCCTGGACTCTACACTGCTCTTCACCTCAGGATCTTTCTTTAACATCTGAACCTCCATTTTAAAGTCCATGAAATTATTCTGGAATTCATCAAGGCTGGGTTCTGACCCCTGGATCATGACTGTACCATTGTGATACAAGTTTACAGTCAGCTTTATCTCCTTTTATCCTTCCAGAGTGATTTGTTTACCTTTACTGATGCCACCTTTTATGCTGCAGTTCATGGCAGTGCAGAGAGTGCAGTGCCAGGCTGATGGCTGATCAGTGAAGAAGAGCAGGTTACACCAGACTCTGTTGGGTTCTGGTCCACAGTAATCAGACAGTAGTATCTTTGGGTTCTCTCTCTGTCACGAACACACAGACACAGATGGATCATTGAACCCAATAGTGGGAGCTTTTTTTGTAAAACACACAGGTGAGTTAACAGCAGATGGATGATTAGATGACTTAGTTTGCGGTGACTGAGTTCGTGTTTATAGGAGAACTGCAGATAGAGCGCCACTCAGAAGAGCTGTAGGAAGAAGAAGAGCACTTGAGGAGGTCGGGGAGAAGGTATTGAGGATTTGGACGAAGATCAACGTGAGTATATCCACAAATAGATAGCAGGTAAGTCCAAGTGTTCCTTGCGGAGACTTAACAACGACTGAATGACAGGGGTGAGTATTTATGGAGTGAATGTGATTGAGATCAGGTGTGTGTGAGTAATAGTCCGGGGAGAGAGAATGGAGTGTGGAATGAGTAGGGGAGTCCAGTGTAGATGTGACACTCTCAGGATCATCTCTTTTCTTCTTATCTTTGTTTGATTTAACTTCTGCTGGATATATTATCTCCAGCTCCTCTTCGGTTTTGAAAGATGCTTCCGCCTTAGGCAGGCCCAAGCTGTGATCATGCTGTTTTAACTCCCATGGAATGTTAGCCTGGATAGCTTTTAGCTTGATGTTTAAGTTATATGTAATTTTTTATGTGATCTTCAAGCTTCTTAGAAGTCATACCTTAAAAATATTCTGCCTCTTTTGATCTTAGTTTAGTTTCCAATCATTTAAGTAGTGTTTGAGCCATAAAAACATTCATTCTCTGGCAGGAGCTGATATTTTTTGCTGCCATCTCTCTCTCTCTCTCTCTCTCTCTCTCTGTCACCAACATGGTTGATCCCTGAGGTTGTTCTCAGCTATGCAGAGTGAGAAATACTGGTATCAGTGTCAGGTATTTTTACTCCCATTATTTTTATAGTATTTTTAAATAAATCTTTTAGGCTATCTTCATGAGAGGGAATTCTTCATTAGGGCTTTGTTCACAAATTATTAAAGAGGAGTTAACTTAGGGAAGTCTTTCTGGCTATTTTAATCAGTAGAGTGTTTGTATGCTGTTTACAGTCTCTGATGTAAAAGTAATTTCTTAATTTTTACAAATCTACTATTCTAAATATTGTCATTATAATTTACATGATAATACATAAAACACAATCCAGTTGTGTTTTTCATCATTGATTACATTTTTTACTCAGTCAACACAAAAGTGTTGTGGGAGTGGAGCTGATCTATTTGAAACAAGTGTAATTTAAGTGCTAATCATCCAGGCAACCTTAAATTTTGTGTTATCTTAGTGCTGCTAATTAACAGTTACTTACGCTTGGGTGGCAGCATACGGCAGTTTGTTTGCATGACTTCAAGTCTAACCATGACCTTGGACCTAGAGGTGCAGTTATAAAATATCTCATACACCTCAAACAGGTAAATTAATGAGGCATAAGACATACAATACCTGGTGAGTTCTAAATTAAGATATTTGATCTTTAGTACAATACAGGGAACCTGATGAAACTGTAAGTTAACCTGTCATGCAAACTGATGAGACACAAACAAATATGTTGTTTGCCAATCTATTCTAGGAGTTAAGTTTACTTTTCTCATGGCTAACAAGCTTTATGAACTTGGATATCACTAATGGCTATGTCAGATTTCTGTATGTGGCTATGGAAAATGTTTTTTTAAGCAAGTTTGGAAAGCTCAGAAGCCGCAAACCTGTAGTCTTGAGGGCCACACACACACACAATTACTCTAAAAATTAAGAGCGTGGCCCTCAAGACTACAGGTTTGCGGCTTCTGAGCTTTCCAAACTTGCTTAAAAAAACATTTTCCATAGCCACATACAGAAATCTGACATAGCGTGTGTGTGTGTGTGTGTGTGTGTAAAATTTATTCATTTTTATAGTAAACATTTATATAGTAAAATTATTTAATTTATAGTCATTATTTTATACATTGTGTATACAGCCTATAAATTAGGGGTTTAAAAGTAAATTATACTCATGGTTTTGGTTTTAACATTTGCTGCAATATAGAAAACAGATATGATCAGTTCTTTTGTCACTGTCAAAGACACTGTCAACCTATAAACACCATGAGTGTTTAACATCACATACACCAGAGATGCATTCAGAAACAAGAGATATATAGACCTATCCAATATCAACACCAAAACTGCTTCAGTAAAGTTATAAAGATTTGTTCACACTTTTGTGGTGAAGTAATGCAGATCACTAATATTCATTTGCATGAAGCAGTCTCAGTGCTGTTACTGCAGGATAAACTATTATTTTTTCCTGGTATGACTGTTATTATGATGACGAGAAGGCCCGGATTGGCCATCGGGAGCGACGGGTGGGATCCCGGTGGCCTGGCAACTGATTTGGCCCGCTACCCCGCTTGTTTTTTATTTATTTATTTACTTATTATGTTTTTATATTTATTGCCATCCAAGTGATATCTGAATTTTGCATTCGATAATAAGTTGATAATAAATCACGAATCCGCTAGTCTTGACTAATCTGGGCCAACCCTAAAATGGGTCATACCATTGCATGAGCGGTTAAATAAATGCGCGGGAAATCCCCGCTTATTCAAGGATGCATATTAATTCATTCATTCAGTACTGGACAGCGCAGCTAACGTAATTGTCTAAATGCTTGTGCACAGTTCAGTCGAATGATAAAGTTTACCCTCTTTAACATAATGCTGTTGATCTGAATATATGAAGCATTCTGTCTGCTGAAATAACGAAAAAATAACCACAAAATTAACTGAAATGAGAAAGTGTGTTTTACCTTTCAATCAGACGCACGTGAAAGTTGCGTTCGTTACTAAAGCTACACTAGGCTGCGGGTGCGTGTTCTCTCAGAATCATCATTGATGGTAGAAAGAACAAGAAAGAAACAAAACTGTAGTATTTTATTTGAAAATAAAATCAGATAAATGCTCTCAAGTGATACAGAATAAAATTAAGAATAATGAATAGAATCAATTGGTTTCTTTTTTTATATTCTAATGGTATTGTTAAAAAAAAGAAAAAAAATGTTGTCACAAAAGCACTATGCTTGAGCCATATAAAAATTCAGTTAGGCCCTGTAATGATAGCAAATTATTACAACATGGAGTGATATTTACAACAAATAAATAAATCCTTAATTTTTTTACTGAGATTTTAATCACCAATGAAGACAAGATGAATCAGAGAAAGAGAACAAAGAGGACATGTATTTACCATTCAATGAACAAGTTAGTTTAGAAATCGTTGAGAAAGTGCATGATATTATTTACATCTTGGGTAATCTATCCATGGAGGCATTTTTTGATTGCTTTTCATTAAATGTATTGGTAACACATTGAAATAAGGTTGTGTATGTATTAACATTACACAATGAATTAACATGAAAAATGAACAACACTTTTTACAGCATTTGTAGTCTTGGTTTATGTTAATATCTAAACATACTAATACAGTTTAATATTAAAAATTGGCAATGTAACATCATTAAGAACTAACATGAACTAACAATGAACAATACGTATAAATTAACATTGACTAAGATGAAAAAAATTCATTAAAAATATTAATTGTTATGTCTTTAAACCTAATTTGTAATGTTACATGTTCATGTGTTAACGAATACAACCTTAGAGTAAACTGTATTGTTAAATCATTATCCCCAACATAAGCTGTGCTTTAAAAATTTGTTATGGGTTTATTGGGTGGATGAGTGTGAGACTCCTGGCCTGAAATTATGTCCCAGGCTTTCCCTGATGATGAGCATATATCTCTGTTGAGCTATTCAAATGGGTTTGACACAGATTTGCGCTATGATGAGTGACTCAAGTGAGATTGAGAGCGCGCATGTTTGAGTGACAGACCGTGCATGTGCGCAACTACTGTTTCTATGAATGCATGTGCAGACTGACCGCCGCTCTCATGCAACTTCAGCCACGCTCAGATATTGTTTGTTGTTTTTTTTTTTTTTGCAGTTTATTTCCCTCTCTAACTGTGCTGTGATTCAGCAACACAGAGAACTACCATGAATACTCATGAAAATGGGCACCTCACAATTCATACACATTTAAGGCCGATTTATACTTCTGCGTCGAACCTACGTCGTAGGCTCCACGTAGTAGCTAACGTGGTGATTATTAGTATATTAAGAGAAAATGCCTTCATTTCAAAAATACCTATGCATTTTATAAATAAACAAAGGCAAATCCAATTAGTTGATTCAAAAGCATTTATTAAATTATTTTACAGATCAGAAAGGTCTCGAGTAGAATACAGCAAATATTGTTTCACTAACAAACCAAATATACACTATATTGCCAAAAGTATTCGCTCACCCATCCAAATAATTGAATTCAGGTGTTCCAGTCACTTCCATGGCCACAGGTGTATAAAATGAAGCACCTAGGCATGCAGACTGCTTCTACAAACAGTTGTGAAAGAATGGGCCGCTCTCAGGAGCTCAATGAATTCCAGCATGGTACTGTGATAGGATGCCACCTGTGCAACAAGTCCAGTCGTGAAATTTCCTCGCTACTAAATATTCCACAGTCAACTGTCAGTGGTATTATAACAAAGTGGAAGCGATTGGGAATGACAGCAACTCAGCCACGAAGTGGTAGGCCACGTAAAATGACAGAGCGGGGTCAGCGGATGCTGAGGCGCATAGTGCGCAGAGGTCGTCAACTTTCTGCAGAGTCAATCGCTACAGACCTCCAAAGTTCATGTGGCCTTCAGATTAGCTCAAGAACAGTGCGTAGAGAGCTTCATGGAATGGGTTTCCATGGCTGAGCAGCTGCATCCAAGCCATACATCACCAAGTGCAATGCAAAGCGTCGGATGCAGTGGTGTAAAGCACGCCGTCACTGGACTCTGGAGTCTGGGTTTGGCGGTTGCCAGGAGAACGGTACTTGTCTGACTGCATTGTGCCAACTGTGAAGTTTGGTGGAGGGCGGATTATGGTGTGGGGTTGTTTTTCAGGAGCTGGGCTTGGGCCCCTTAGTTCCAGTGAAAGGAACTCTGAATGCTTCAGCATACCAAGAGATTTTGGACAATTCCATGCTCCCAACTTTGTGGGAACAGTTTGGGGATGGCCCCTTCCTGTTCCAACATGACTGCGCACCAGTGCACAAAGCAAGGTCCATAAAGACATGGATGAGCGAGTTTGGTGTGGAAGAACTTGACTGGCCTGCACAGAGTCCTGAGCCTCAACCCGATAGAGCACCTTTGGGATGAATTAGAGCGAAGACTGCGAGCCAGGCCTTCTCGTCCAACATCAGTGTCTGACCTCACAAATGCGCTTCTGGAAGAATGGTCAAAAATTCCCATAAACACACTCCTAAACCTTGTGGAAAGCCTTCCCAGAAGAGTTGAAGCTGTTATAGCTGCAAAGGGTGGGCCGAGGTCATATTAAACCCTATGGATTAAGAATGGGATGTCACTTAAGTTCATATGCGTCTAAAGGCAGATGAGCGAATACTTTTGGCAATATAGTGTATGTCGAGTAAAAGCTAGAGAAAAAACACAGAAGTTTTGACAGATGTGGCTTTTGTCGCATTTTTGCTTGTAACTTCATAAAATAAACAGAATATAAAAACAGCAGATGCTCCAGAAAAACTAAACGATTCTAAACATAATGTGATACAGTCACTGATCAGTGGATATGATGCGTATATTTTAAAATAATCTAGCAGAAAATGTGACATTACCTCAAATATCTTTTTATCATCCTGGGTGCGGTCTCTGGTTACAAAGTGAACCAATCTGTTGTGGTCTGCATCGACGCGACTTGTGGTTACATTTTCGAAGAGGTGCCCATCAGGCTACAGCTTAGGCTATGCTGTAACCGTCATAGCTGAGAAGGATAAAGCTGCAGCCAGAGCTCCAAAAAGGGGCGGGAGCTCCAAACTGCCAGCAAAGATAGAGGGAGCCCCTAACTTAACCCTAACCAGCAGTGGAAGTGACAGCCCTTTTTTAAGTTGGCGCAACCACCTTTTGGAGTAACCCCACCCACTTCTGGAGTAACCCCACCTTCTTTTGGAGATTACGCACCCATTTAGAGATCACTGGCCCACAGCTATACCTACTTGCCATGGCTATGCTTAGCCTGTGGCATAGGTTCGTATAAATCTGCCTTTAGGCTATTGATAAATATATTTTTGATGGTGAAATCATAACACAGGCCGCAAAAGATGGCTTGAGGGCCACATGTGGCCCACAGGCCGCGTTTAAAGGGATATATTATCAACTCGCCATCATGTCAGCCTAATGAAATATATAATTTTACTTCCAAAAGGAGATATTTTGCAGAATGTTGTTGCAGCTCTTGTCCTTTTAAGGTTGTCAAGATCCAAAATTACCATAAAACTAGTCCATACACATATATTCCAAGTCTTCCAAAGCCATATAATAGCTTTATGCTGGAAACAAACTGCACATAACTGTTCAGAAATTCTCTATTAAATTTGTAATATAATTAAGAGAGCTCGAAAGATTAAGGTCTATTGCAAATTATGCTAACATTGCACAACACAGAGCAAGGAAGTTCCCTATGATGTCTGCAATAGAATTCTTATCATTTGTTTTCATGGTTTGTGAGAAAGCACTGGCTGGGAAACTACAAATGCCAGAAAATGGAATTAAATAATCACAAAGCTGATTCCAATACTGGTCACAGCTGAAGGTTCTTTATACCATTTTTAAACTATACTCCTGTTTAAGACATATATTTTGAGCAAATGAAAGAGAGACAGCAACAGCAACATAAAAAAATGAATTAAAAGATTAAATGAAACTTGCTCCTTTGCCAAAAGCCCCATTTGATGTATGTGATGTATCTATTCTTTCTACATTCACCTTTAGTTCTATTGTGCCAGTGTTGTCTTTGCCAAAGCAATTGGTCTCAATGATACATTTACAGTTTGCAATAAATGTTTAGCTTTTAAACCCCAGAAATGCAGTTAAATTTACTTTAAGCTGGATTAACAAACTGTTTAAATAGTCCTTGAATCTTCTTAAATAAATCAAGCTGTGTGTTTTTTTAAAAGTTAATTTGTGTATCTCCCACACAAGATAAAGATAGTTTTTCATTGTTTGATGATAAAACATGAGCCCTGCAGAGACATGTATAATTCTCTAAACTCACGAAACTGTAATAATTAAAAAAGCTATTATGTGAAATTGTGGTGAGACACATGTTTGTGTGATCTCCCCAATTAAACTGACAATTCAGAGCTCTCACTAAGTTTGTTTTCAAAAAGATGTTAAAGAAAAAGAAGCACAGTCTGTTCTAAAACCTTGTGAGCTGCCTTTTCAGTGAATTGGTCAAATGGGTTAGCAAAACGGTCTGAATAGATTTGCGATACAGTTTGATTAATTCGGACGGCTCACTCACTGAATCATTTGCAGCGTTGGATGATGTAGATATTTACCTACAATCAATTGAAACAAAAGGCAACCTTTTTGAGAGGTAACTTTGAGAATGTTCAACTAGTATTGTGTCATGTAAATAAGGGGCCGTTCACACCAAACACGTTTTTGCGTCTGTCCACGCTATTTTTCAAGTGTAAGCACGTGCAAAGCAGACGTCTTTGAACATTGCGCCGGCTTCCTCTGTTTTCAGAGTAAGAACATGTTGGGTCTCAATGGCGTCTTAAGCCTTTTAAAAAAATTTTTGCTAATAGTTACATAAATTCTACACATCCTCAAAAAAAATAAATAAAAAAAAAATAAAAATACTTCTCTATGTCACCAGTATTAAACACTTTGATGTTGTATTTGCAAAAAATTCCCACAGGGGACCATGCTCCCAGACAAAAGGAGTACATTTCTTTACTTGGTAAGGTTTCTGTGCGTACCCCCAGATGAAATCTGTGCCTCACTTTAAAGCTTAAAAAAGTACCCCAAAGTATCATAAAAGTAGTCCATGTGATTACTTTCAGTAAAAATGTTGTCCAAAGTCTTGTTCATCGTGGCACGCTAAACAATGCAAGTTCTCGCATGAACACATACGCCACTGTGAACAAGCTTCTCTCATTGTGCTCAAGAACATGTGTGAGTGTGTGCTGTGTATTCCTTATGCCTGTTATTGTGTTGCTAACTTGAAGAGCATTACAAATCAGTCTCTTAAACCAAATGTACATTTCACGACTTGTTTTCCATTGTGCTGGTGTGGACACTTCATAACTGAACGCTGATTGGGTGCATCAACTATATGACCTTTCATCTCCAATTGAGGCCCTGTGTACACCTGGTATTAAGATGTGTTTTGGGTGACTCGATCACAACAAGTTTACAAGCAAGACACATCATCGTTACACCTGGTCATCTCTTTTGACCACTTGTGTTTGGATTTCAAAGGGGAGAGTCTCTGATTTCATGAAGATATACATCAATTATTACGTCTGTATATTACTGTAAAGCAGGGGCAGATCTAGGGAGTGGCCAGGGATGGCTGTGGCCACCATGGACCAAAGCCTGGCCACCCCATTGGCCATCCCACTCACAATTGCCTCTTTGGTCATTTTTTGTCTTGGGCACAATTTAGTCTTTCTACACCAACAACTTTTATGGGTGAACTTTTATTTTGTTTTCTAATTATTTTTGTCTCCTGCTTCCCAATACTTTGCTCTTCTCTAGCGCTTTCTCTGTCTCATTGGCTGTGGCTCATTGTCAGTCTCTCGCTCCCCTGGACAGCGCACACACCTGACGACAAGACGTCTAGATATCTGTGACGAGGAGGAGGGCCCAATCAGTGGGAGAGGGATAAAGAGGAGCCGGGGATGCCAGTTAGAGAGAGAGAGAGAGAGAGAGAGAGAAACACGCAGCTGCTCTGTGTGTGTGTGTTTGTTTTTTTTTTAAATTCAGTTCTGTCATCAAAATTTATGTTGATTGTTCAGCTGGTTCCCGCTTCCTCCTTGCCCACCCTGTGAATACGTTACATTGGTGCCGAAACCTGGGAATGAGGAGGGATGCTGTCGTGGAGTCCTCACCGCTGCCATCCTCCAGGGGACGGAGGAGTCACTGCTGGCCACTGGGAGTCGGAGGAACCTCTGCCGTCCTCCAGGAAGGGGAGGAGCCGTTCTGTCCACCAGGGGTCGGAGGACTCACTGCCGTCCGCCAGGGGAGGAGCGGCTGTCATCTGCCAGAGGGCAGAGGAGTGGCTGAGGACCAGGCGACGGCATGTCCGGGGACTGGTGAGCAAGTATTTCTCTCTCTCTGTCTCTCCCCCTCGCTCTTTGCCTCTCCCCTCTCCCCTCTCCCCTCTCCCTCCCCTCATCTCTCCCAGGGCTCCAGAGAGGCGGGGAAGACTTATCTGGTCTAGGTTGGAGTTTACAGTGTGAAGAATTTATATGTTTCCATTGGTTGTACTTTGCTCCTGCATGTAGCCATAGGTCCTGTGCGGTCTTCTCATTTTAGAAATGCAATGGGGAAAAAGAGGATAGAGAAAGACAGGGAGAGAGAAGGAGAAACAGAGCAAGAGGCCACGGGGAAGGAGCAATTTAGAACAAGAGTCATCTGAAACTGTGCCAGCAGGGATATTTGATAATAGACAATAAGGAACCAAACTTAGTGACATGAGCGATGCTTATGTGCTGGTGTGACCATGACTGCAAGCCTTGACATAGAGACCATGGCAGAAAAATGTCCTCTGAAGTGTGTTTACATCCATGTCAGTATTCCTCTGTAATGCACATACAGTACTCTTAATTGCATAATATGTAACATAAAGCAACTTGACATTAAAATATATCCTAGTTCCTGATCATATTGTACATGATATATCTGTCAATGTTATTCCTAATTAAATTTGTTTTTCCTTGTAATCTTTTATGAATATGTAATAACTTGCTTTGTAAAAATGTAATAACCTCTGAAACAACTTTTCAACTTTTTACAAAGCGCTCTTACTTTTTCAACCCCTTTCTTCCCACTAACTGGCTCCATTTTAGTATGTAATGTCCAATTTGTACCATATAGAAAATCACGTCCTATATTATTTCAAAATATGTCAGATTACAGAAGTAAAATCTTTGCGAATATCATTTCATGTTCACTTTAGTAAATCATTGTGTTCCATTTGGAGGATCCCAAATAGTTCTTTATAATCTTAATTTTGTTACAGATAAAATCATTTTAAAACAATAGATATAATCTATTTCAGTATTATTCCATTGTCCCTTGCATGTGAATATCATATGTTGAATTCTTATTCCAAATATAGGTCTCACTTATGGATGGGACAACTTTCAGGCAGGGTGTCAAATGGGAATGTAAATAGCTTATAATGAATCTCAATGTATGAACCATGTATGGGAATTTATTGTGCATAAAATTTCAATGGATTCACAGAGAATTTCAGTGGTGCCACTGCTGTCTGAACTGTTAAATGGATAATTGCCGGCTGTTTTATGCAACTGATTTTTAAGTCCAATTAGAGTTAAAAAAAAAAACCAGTGCTTAATGTAATTGGCTAAAAGGCACTTCACTTGTAGCAATCACTTTCTGTCATGTGATTTTGCAGATGCTTTAGGGATATAAGTAGTCACTGGTCAGATCTGAAGCAGCATAACTAGGTGCCTGATCAGAGCCCCTAGAAAAGTACTTATAAGGTTTATTCCTATTTAAACATAACCATTTTGTGAATCATGTACACCTGCGTTAAATCAATATTGTATTGCATTAATGTTAAGATGTTTTAAATGTTTTCATGTAACACATACTTTATACAGTACATGCTGCATTTTCATTGCATCTTAAACATTTCAGTATGCAAGTTGGGGAAAAAACAAACACGCTAGACATCCCTGGTGAAAAGCTGGTCTTAGTTGGTGTAGCCTGGCCAAACTATGTAGCCTGGGTGTAGCCTGCTTAGTCTACCCAGCTGAAAAAGCCCCAAACCTTTCTAAAACCAGCATATCAGACCAGCCTAACCAGATATGCTTAGGCTGGTTTACACTGTTTTTTTGTTTTTGTTTTTTTTTAAGCAGGAAATGCAATGTTTTGATCACTTTTGCATTGCATGTGGGCAGATTTTTGGATGTGAGAACAAGACAATGGTGATCCTCACTCTGTAGACAGCTCTTTAAACTGCTGAAGCACTCATCTTAGTATTGACACATTTCTGCCTGGCATATTGATTGTGCTTGAAAGTGCATTTATTATGGGTTTCTTTGCACAGACCTCACTTTCTGTTACTTAATTAAGCAGCATGGAATGCATTCAATGGAGACTTTTCAGGCTGAAACAACATTCCATTTTTTTTTTTATTCAAAACTTATTTTCCAGTGGAAATTTCTAAACATGTCCAGGTGCAGCATGTGTATTGTTGTGAGGCATTCTTCACACATTATAAGAGAGCTTTGACACAATTCTGTTTTTACATAATTGTGGGGCTCAAACTTTTTATAATTATGAAGATGATGTTGTCCACACTGCTGATGAAAATGTATCCTTGAGTGAATGCTATAATAGCTAACCAGAACATTCTGACAGTTGTGCCTTTTGTATATAAATTTGCCTATTAACAAAATTATTTCATGCTTCATATTTCATCTTATTTGCATAACTGAGAGAAAAAGACGGCTCTAGAGATTTCATTTTCTCATAGGGTTTTCGCAGAGCAGGTGCAGTTTTGAAAACCCCATCCAATTCCTTTAACAAAATCTAGAACCACTCAGGTGTTCATAACCAGGGCCCTGAGGGTACAGAGGCAAGCAAGAGTCATGGGGCTAGGCCCACCCTTGATATAACCGAAAATCACACTTCAGTTACTTTTAATATCCCAATCGCATCCTACCCAGATGGACATAATTACGGACTGGTTTATTTGAACAGAATCCTGCCTTGTTATTTCTCTGTGTGCAGTGCTGAGATAAAGGATAAAGGATTTCCCCTTGTGCTGTGGCGGCCCAGTGACCCGTCAGCAATTTCAGATTGCCTTAATGTGAAAATCTCCTCATCTGCTTTAATTACCACCTTTCAGTGGGACGTCTACAATTACTTCTGTAGTCATATAGGGGTCTAGAGGGGCTTACTCCCTGCCTTTTGACTGAGAAACTCTTAACTGTGTTGCTTACCTGGTTTAAGCATTTAAAGTTTAATTAGGTTATTGTTTGCCTTGAGAATATAACACAGTGTTTTAAAAGCTAAAGGTGTATTTTAAATATTTATATGCATTCAGAATCTTTGTGTGTGTTATGTGTGTTTTAGTGTAGTCTTGTGAACCTGTCCCTCACAAGCCATAATAAAAGTATACTGTATCCAAAATGTTTTTTTTCCCAGACATTACATACAGCTGTGCATGGGATGATAGCAAATTATCTTCTAAGTGTGCAAGCAAGAAATGGCCACCCAAAAGACCATTAAAATGTATTTAATTGTGCAGGTTTTGCTACAGAGCCATTGAAAGTTTCTCAGCAACACAAGACCCCCCCCCCCTTCTCTCTTTGTTACACATTTAACCCGTCATCTGCTATAAAACAAAGCAATAATTTTGCCACTGACTGCGGACACACCCACATCCATTTCCACCAAACTGCAATAGCTTCTTACTGTGCCTTTGTTTAATTGGGGATTTAGAAAAGCCCAGTTCTTGTTAGAATTACCATGCGAGATCTGATCTGGTAACAAATTACACACATACAAAAGCAATGAATTTCAATCACCTTTCCTGTCGGCTTTCCAGATTGGCTGCGTGTCAGACTGCTGCAACGGCCGTCCATACATTTCAAATGATGTGAATGTTCACGGGAGGACATTATTCATGAGTCCTTCATTACTCAATCTTTAAATAAATACTAAAATAAAAACCAAGCCGAAAAGCACAGTATTTCTTTCATAATAGTGCAGAGAGAAAGAGCAGTAGCGGTGTTAACAACCATGCAAACCACGCAATTTCTTGGGGCCCTGGATCTCGGGGGGCCCCTGAACAGATGACAGAACACTTAAGGGTTTACGTGCTGTTCTGTGTTCATGCATGGATATGCTGTTTTCAGCAGTTGCGGAGCGGTTCACGTGCACGTGAAGTTCTGCAGGTTCACCCATTCGTGCAATTCCAAACATTCCAAATGCTTTAAGTTATTACACAATCTAAAAACGTGACGCAGTATCACAGAAATGGAGGAGGTGACTGCATTTCACCAGATTTGTAAATTGTGAAATACTTACTGACACTGAAGTGCACTATCATTCTTCATTCAAAATAAAAGCCCCAGCTGAAGTTGAAGTCAATATGACAGAAATACTGTATATTACTATTGTATAAAACAAGCCCTCAGAATTATAATAACAAGTCAAATTATATTATAATAAAAAACATGACTAGACAATAATAAATAATATTCAGCTAGGTTCCAAAATATAAGTGTGTGAAGTTGCACTGTTCATTTACAAAAATGTTTTGTTAAAATATATGTAGGTAAAAATTACATTTTTATTACTGTATTGTTGTATTGGTGCATACAAATTATATTTATTATATTCAAAATTAAGTACCATTTTTTTTTTTTCATGAAACATTTTGAACCTACTTGGCTACAATGGCTGTAAGGATGAATACATTTTTTTTACATTTAAAATCACTTTAATGTTACTTCTGAGCAAATAAACAATTATCAAGATTTGTTTCGAATATCGAACAGCCTGAAAAATATCGAGATATAGTTTTTTGAGCCATATCGTCTCACCCCGGGGGCCCCCGGTTGGACAGTTGCCAGGGGGCCTCGAAAATCGTAACCATAAGAAAAAGAGATAGTGTGAAAGACATTTCAGCAGCCATATTTAAAGGGATAGTTTACCTAAATTAATTTTCTGTTACCATTTACTCACCCTCATGTTGTTACAAACCTGTATAACTTCCTTTCTTAACCTTTTCATATGTGAGTTTCTCCTGTACTGATGGATCTCCCAGAGTGAGTTCTTTAAAGACCGCTGTAATTTAAAATCAAAGGACCTTACCTTACACTACAGCAGATGCACTGCAGGACAGACTATATATTATCAAACATATATTGTGGTTTTTAGATGTTTATAATGATTGATTATGATAGATAAGATCACGAATGCATTTGTCGGCTATGCACGTGCCATATTGTTTACATGCAACATGGGATTCTGAGTTCGTGATAGAAGCACTGAAAGTTCTAAGAACCTAGGTCTTCCACTTTCCCAGCACCGGAAGCGGTTAGAATGAGTGACGGACGGAATGGGAGAAGGCTTCTTTGTTTGATGTCAGAAAACATGGCTGTATCGCTGTATAAAAACAGTCAGCTCCGACGGTAACGGCTTTAAACTTATATTTAGTGATTGTTTTCATGTTTTTAACATATAGAAATAAAGATATTGTGATGTTGAAAAGACTATTTGAGCAGCTGTTTCATTATAACGACCTCTTCAGTTCCTCTTTTGCTGGCAAACAGTAGCACGAATCCATATCACACCAGTTTGATCATATGCTTCCGAGCCCAGCTTAGTGTAATCACACCAGTTTGATCGTATGTGCGAAAGGGTTAGCTGGAACAAAACAGATGTTAAGCAGAATGATTCTTTTTCCATACAACGAAAATGTCTCTCCTTTTGTGTTCCACAGAAGAAAGTCATAAGTGAGTAAATGGTGACATAATAAAAAAAAAATTGTATCCCTTTAATGCTTTGGCACACCAGTCATTGCTTTGTGAGGTTTTTGATTGTGTTGTTTGCTGCATGTGTGTTCAAGGTGACTGACGCTGAATGTGAGCAGTCACAGTATACCGAAGTGGATCTAAAAGGTGAGAGAGAGCCATTAATCCCATAGTTCAGTGCACTGTGGCTAATTGTCATAGGATAATTACGTCCATGGACTGGAATACAATTCAGAGGATATGGAGGATATAAAGATGTGGTTACAGAGGATATTATACATTTATTATGTATGCCTTCTGATGTGTTTCATAGATTTTAGACAGCAACAAGGATCCAAAAACAAATGAAAACATTTAATACATGTGAAAATAACTAAAAACTATGACATTCACACAGTGTGCTGCACATCGTATGTTATCAGTGAAGGTGAAGAAGCTCACATGCAATGAGATATTATAGTTGAAGTCAGAAGTTTACATACACCTTAGCCAAATACATTTAAACTCACAATTCCTGATATTTAGTTGTAGAATACATTCCCTCTCTTAGGTCAGTTAGGATCACTATTTTAAGAATGTGAAATGTTAGAATAATAGTAGAGAGAATGATTTATTTCAGCTTTTATTTCTTTCATCACATTCCCAGTGGGTCAGAAGTTTACATACACTTTGTTAGTATTTGGTAGCATTGCCTTTAAATTGTTTAACTTGGGTCAAATGTTTTGGGTAGCCTTCCACAAGCTTCTCACAATAAGTTGCTGGAATTTTGGCCAATTCCTCCAGACAGAACTGGTGTTACTGAGTTAGGTTTGTAGGCCTCCTTGCTCGCACACACTTTTTCAGTTCTAACCACAAATTTTCTGTCAGATTGAGGTCAGGGCTTTGTGATGGCCACTTCAATACCTTGACTTTGTTATCTTTAAGCCATTTTGCCACAACTTTGGAGGTATGCTTGGGGTCATTGTCCATTTTGAAGACCCATTTGCGAACGAGCTTTAACTTCCTGGCTGATGTCTTGCGATGTTGCTTCAATATATCCACATAATTTTCTTTCCTCACGATGCCATCTATTTTGTGAAGTGCACCAGTCCCTCCTGCAGCAAAGCATCCCCACAACATGATGCTGACACCCCCATGCTTCAGGGTTGGGATGGTGTTCTTCGGCTTGCAAGCCTCACCCTTTTTCCTCGATTTGCACTTTCCGCACCAAACTACGTTAATTTCTAGGAGACAGAATGCGCCCTGAGTGGTATGATGGCTGCATGGTCCCATGGTGTTTATACTTGTGTACTATTGTTTGTACAGATGAACGTGGTACCTTCAGGCATTTTCTTCTGAGGTCTTGGCTGATTTCTTTTGATTTTCCCATGATGTCAAGAAAAGAGGCACTGAGTTGGATGGTAGGCCTTAAAATACATCCACAGGTACACCTCCAATTGACTCCAGTTAGCCTATCAGAAGCTAATAACAATTGTTGGAAAAATTAATTGTGTCATGCACAAGGTAGATGTCTTAAACGACTTGCTAAAACTATAGTTTGCTAATATAAAATCTGTGGAGTGGTTAAAAATTAGTTTTAAAGACTTCAAATTAAGTGTATGTAAACTTCTGACTTCAACTGTGTATATTGGAACAATCACCCATGCTTTCTCCCACCACACACACAGACACATGTTCACACCCATACACACACAGAAACATAGTTTTCTCAGCCCCCTGTCCATCTTCTGGGCCTTATTAGCTTTTGATTAGCGTCACTGATTCATAACAAATGATCAGATATTGAAGGGCTGTGACATTAATGTGAGCTAAATTATAGAGCAAGCTCGCAGCTGTCCTCTGTCAGGCAGTTGACTGAGAGATTTTGCACCTCTCTTTTTTTTTTCTCCAGCTTCATTTCCAGAGTGGTTATATCATTATTAGATTTAAGTTAGCTTGCTCACATTTTATATATATATATATATATATATATATATATATATATATATATATAAAATATATAATTTTAATTGTTTTAAAACATTGCCTTAGTTTTTCTTTACTGTTACTGGATGGCCCCAGAGACTACAAGAGTGCAAACGGAATGAAATCTCAGATGCAGTTTATTTTGCTACTCCAATCCCAATCAATAATTACCAGAAGAAAAAAAGTGGTGCACAATACAGGATACTTTTAATTATAAAGATGCCCGAAATACATATGGGACTCTTATTTTGAAATGTTTGCGCTCCCAGTTGTGAGCTCACTAATGGCTGATTCGCTGAGAAAGTGAATCTGATACAAAATGTTAACCTGAGCTCCGGAGTTCAAACACTCAGTTCTTTTCGGGTGATTCATGAAAAAGATCCGGTTCAAAAGAGCCATTTGTTCACGATTCTCTCGTGTTGGGTTTGTTGTTGCATGCAGTGCAGCGAGCTCGTCAGAAACAGAATGGTTGAAAAGCGGCGCAAGACACACTGGTGGTGACTAGATTTTAAGTTATTGTCGCAATCAATCACAGTTTGGAGTCACAGTTTGGAGCCCTGTAATATGTGTAGTGTACTGTGGTGTGTTGTTTACAAACTGTTTATGTGTTTTGCTGAGATCCCTGAGACAACATATTTTGAAATTTTCCACAGAAAATGAGAGAGAATAAGAGAATGCTCCCTTCAGGTGAATGGTTTCCAATTTGAAGGGGTAGTTTACCCCAAAATGAAAATGTTATCATAATTTACTCTCTCTATAAATGTTGTTTCAAACTTGACTTACTTTCTTCCATGGACCATAAAAGGAGATGTTTGTTAGAATGATGGCCTCAGTCAGCATTTACTTTTATAGTATGGAAAAAAATATGCAATGAAGGTGAAAGATGACTGAGAATAACACACACTGCCTAACATTTCCTTTTGTGCTCCACGAAAGAAAGAAATTAAGAGGGTTTGGAACAACATAGGGATTTGTGAATGATGACAGATTTTTTTTTTTTTTTTTTTAAGTGTTCTTTCACAATCCATGCCCTGTGAGCAAGCAATTATCTTACTGGTGTGGACACAGTCTTTTTAATTTATTCATGTCATGATGAGTGGATTTTGCAGCTTGTGCCACTTTGCATTTCTCACACCATTTCATGCGCCTCTGCAAAGACAAACCCCAAAATGAGGCTTAATGCTCCCTTTCTCTCACTGTCAGCCCCCTTAGTGCCTCATCACAGCCAGTTACCACTGTGTTAAAGCTGCCTCTAAGCTTTTAATATATTTCCCTCTGTTTGCAGCTCTGGCTCTAATGGCTGACCCATGCTGCACTGTAGAGACCAAAGCTCGGAGGAAATCCGCTGCTTCGCTTTTAATGAGCAGATCAGATCAATTGCCTCTGCTTTCCTCTCTGTCAGCATGACAATGTGTCTCAATAGAGATTAGCTTCTCTGCAGTGTCGCCAGTCTTGTTTACCCTGGCTGTCTTTTTTTCTTTCCCATATTTTGTCCACAATTTTTTCACTATTGCATTCAGTGTCTTTGCAGACATATTGAATAGGCCTCCTCTCTCTGGTCTTGCTTCAGATGAGAATGTCAATCGGGACTGTGTTTAGTTAAACATGCTCCTGCCTGAGCTTTTTTCATGCTTGGACTGGAGGAATGTATTCTGATGCCCACCCTGTCGAAAAGACAAACATTGCTGGTATGTTGGTGTCTCTTCCAGGCTTCTTAAAGGGACAGTTCACTTCAAAATGAAAATTACATCATCATTTACTCACCCTCATGTAGGGCTAAGAGATAAATCTATATCAATATTTATATCAATAAAAAATCGATATCGATGATAAACTTTTGATTAATTTTTGATATTTAGCCTATGTTCTGCAACTAGATGATAGGATCAGGTACATCTTGCTAAAAACGCAAGCAGTTCGGCAAAGTTATACACAACTAGCTACCTGAATCACAGTCATGAAGTCAGCCTGTTAGGAAATATTAGCTGGCTAGTGGCTACCTAATCCTTCTGTCTTGGAAACTGGTAATGAGGCTTGGTAGATGCTAGATTGCTATTTGGCTATTAAGATATTGTTGTGTACCCAAACAAGACAACACTGACAATGCAATACAGCTATCGACTGAACACAACAGAAACTCCGACATCAACACCATTACTGTTTATTTATGTACTATTTAGAAGAAGAAAAAAAATGTCATGATCCATAGCGCTGTCACAGTCAAGAAAGTGTTTCTTCCTCTTGTGATGTTTATTGGATTTTTGGAAATCCAGCTTATGGTGCATTATCGCCACCTACTGAGCTGGAGTGTGGATCATCACAAGAAAGTCTTTCAGTGGAGTCAAATGTCAGCTGTGAAATTTTATCAAAGAGGTCACACACATCTTATGTAGGTAGCTTACCTCTGGGGTTTACTTGTAAACAAACAAGTTATGTTTGCATTCATTCTTGAGGTCTAAAAAACATTTGGAATCCATTTATTCCCCCATTAATGGGATGAAATGTATATCATAAAAAATATAGATATTGAACAATATAAAACAAATATTGTGACATTATTTTTAGCCATATTGCCCAGCCCCACCCTCATGTTGTTTCCGAAATCCATATGGCTTTCTTTCTTTCGTGAAACATAAAAAGAGATGGTAAGCAGAAAGACAACCTCAGTCACCAATCACTTTCAAAGCATATTGTTCCATACAATTACATTTAATGTTGACTGAGACTATCATTGTGGTAGAAATATGATGGAAAAAAGTCATATGGGTTTGGAACAAGATGAAGGTCAGAAAATGATGACAAGAGTTTTCTTTTTTGGGTGAACAATACCATTAAAAAGCTTAACCAGCAAGCCTCCCTTGGTCAACCAGCTTTAACAGAAAAAAAAAACATGCTGTTAGACCAGCACCAAATTAACCAGTTTGAACCAGTATGGAAATTCATACTGATCTAAGCTAGTCTTTTCAGCAGGTTAAGCGGTTGAGTGATCGGAATTTACCTGTGATTGATTGTGCTCTCTTTGTTCACCACTTTCCTCCTTTTCTTAATTCTACTGTCCTTCTTCTCTTCTAACTTTCTCCCTTGGTGTAAGCAGAATGAATCAATTAATCATTCAAAGAGGTCAATACTAGTAAGGTTTGGCTGTAAAGGCTGTCTCTGTGGCCCAAGACTTAAAGCTGAAGGGTGTACTAATTTCGGAGCCACTAGCATCACCAAACAGAATTGGAAAAATTTGGTTTTCAAACAGATTTTCTGAGCAGTCAACCTGTCTTCCATTGGTCATCAAACTGTTTTGATAGCACCACAGGTTTTTTACACTGCATTTTTCTGGGGAAAATCTACCTAAAAAAGGTTAATCTCTATATATTAAGATGGGAAAGGAGAGAATACTTTAACACTCAAATAAATTACACACTTCAGCCTGTTTTCCCACTTTTTGTATACATAACACATCTTGTGTGAAGAGTGCATGGATCAGACTCTGTTTTGACATGTTGTAGGCTCTTTAAAGAAAATCACTCAACAATTCTATTTACATTTCATCTATTTCTAAATCCCTGGAATTTCTTTTTATGTTCCCTGGTGCATGCAAAACCCATTTGCTTGTATGTGCGTCCTTTAATCGGATGTATATCTTCCTCAGCAGCTTTGGGAGGTTAAATATAGGCATGCAAGATTCAGCCTCCAACCTGCATCCCACAAATGATTTGTGAGTGTATTTTAGCGGCCTTGGAATTATTAAGCTCTGTGTGTGTTAGGCAGAGGTGGCATAATCATTTTCTTTCATGGCCAAACTTTAAAAAATACATCACACACATATGCAGGGTGACTTTATAAAATTTGCAAATTGCAAACATTCAGATAAACAATCTGTACCTTACCTCATTAAATTAAATTAATAGATTTTTAGTGTGTGTATGTTCTCTGTCTGCAGGGAATAGAATTTAAGTAGACTGAATTCATTTGCAATTACAGAGAAGTCGGTGCACTTCAAGAGTTCAAAAAATTGTGTCCTTTTTTTCAAACCATCAAAGGCATGATAAGTCTCACTTTTTAAGCTGAATTATGATGTCATGGTGTATCTCTTTAGACACAATTGTTGGGACTCTTCAAAGAGAATGTGTGGATTTTTTTTCTGTCTGTCTTCTTTCTTTTGCTGGAAGCCAGTATGTTGTTACAGCAAAGATATCTCACAATTGAAATTGTGTTACATTTTGCTTCTCTTTACATAGTTGCTGTACCATTCCTTGTTCAGTACAGGTTTTCTCAGAAAAAAGTTCACACCTACTTGCATATAATATGTCAAAGTAATTAGATGACATTATAATGACATTCATTCTACAACAGCCATTAACCTTCATTGTGACTGACACCACACTATGTATGGTTAACAGAATCACTCTTGTGTTAATTATTCATCAGTAGTGTAAATTAAAAAAGCTACTTTGCATCAAATTAAAGAGAAAAAATACTTTAATGGATTGGTCATTTATTCACCCTCATGTTCATGTCTTTCTTTCATGGAACACAAAAGTTAGGCCAACCTCAGTCACCATTCACTTTCATTGCATCTTTTTTCTCCATGCAATGAAAATGAATGGTGACTAAGGCAGTCATTCTGCCTGATGTCTCCACTGTGTTCCATGGAAGAAAGTCATACAGGTTTGGAACAACATTAAGGTGAGTAAATGATGGCATCATTTTCAGTTTTGAGTAAAATATCTCTTTAAACTACAACTCAGAATACATGCTTTTGGACAATTAAGGGAGAATGTTTAAAAAAATATTTTGATTAAATCAGCTGTCAAAAGTTTAATTGGATAAAAAAAAAACATGGTTCTATAAAAGGGGCATAGCAAAAGATTTGGTCTTGTCTATGTTTATTTCGCCCAATCTATGTTTTTTTTCCTCTGCGAAAAGACCTGGACAATGACAATGTTGAATCCACAAGGCCAGAAAAAGTTAATAAACAACCAATTTTTTAGGGGAAACAATAGTGACAGGCTTTGATTTGGCTTTTTTGCATTTCAGATGATCAAAGTATGGTTGAAAGAGGCCTGGGCTCAAGAGGGGATTACAGGACATAGTAAGCTATGTAGAAGGTGTTTCAACCATGTTATGAAATCTCTACAAATCATGTCGGGCTGTTGGTAGTGATCTCATTTAAGGCTTTCTCTTGATGCCTGGCTTGGAATGTCACATTAAAAAGTGTGTGTTGAGTTTACAGTCATGTATATACACAAGTACTTATACTGTTTGTGCTCAGTGGACTGTAAAACATAATCTAAAGGTTTTCTTTGTCATTCACAAAAAATTTCTGTGGTTGGTAGATGACAGAATAATTTCATAATGATGCATCTATGCATAGATAGTGTATTTGTGTGTGTGTGTGTGTGTGTGTGTGCGCGCATACTCATTTTTGTGGGACAAAATTATCCCAGAAACAAGCTAAATCTGACAAAACTTGCCTTTGAGGGCATTTTGGGACATCCTCATTTGGACAATTTATAAATGAAGTAAAAAAAAAAAAAATCATTTTATTTATTTTTTTTTAATGAAAATAGTTTACTTTTAGGGTTAGGGTTACTCCATAGTAATTATCATTTGCTTTATATAAAAGACAATAGAAATCTATGGTATTTTTTTCAGGTTTTCCCGCCTCCAGTTAACACAATAAATAATGTCTTAATAAAAGTCTAAAAATGTAGATATGTTTTCATGCAACCTGGTCTCATAACCAGTTGTAATAATAGTACGAGAAGCAGAAATCGTACGAGCTGAATCATAAAAAAAAGTACGATTTTTACTCAGATAAAGAAACATGAATGGACTAGCAAACAAGGTTATTATGATTTTTCCTAAGTTTAATCCCTAACCAACACCTAAAACTGACCATAAAGTTTAACCCCATACCCTAACCCTCACACAAAAAAACACAGTCTCATGACAACTCATAATCGTAAGATATCATACGACATTGCTGGTACGAAAAGGTAATACTTTAGTTCACATAGAGACCAATCAATAAACAAACAGAATTTCAAATTGATACAAAATAGACATCAAATTTAAGCTAGACCCTAGTCTAACAATTTATTTTAATAAAGGAGATGTCCGTGAACAAATTTGGTTACTCATTCCATTTTTATTTGTACAAATGAAAAATGTATGTCAATAACCTGCAATATGCTTCCTTTGTCTCATTCCAAACCCGGATGTTTTCTTTCCTCTGTGGTACACTAAAGTTATTTTCTTATTAAAATCTTGGTTCGGTTTAGAGATATAGGTAAGGATAGTGGATATAAAATCATTAGATCAGTGTCAAAGCAAAAGAAGTCAATGGCAAGTCCCCACCACATTTGAAAAAGAAACGTGTTTGTGTGTGTGTGTGTTAGTGATGGCAGTGTCTCTCGTATTGTCACTGCTATAGTCTGTGAGTCTACTTTATTTACCGGTACTGACCCCCCTTTCCTTCAACAAACAGCTCTTTAATTACCCTGCCCCATCGATTGCCACTATCTGCCTCCTCCCTGTGTCGTGCCGTCTGCTGTAATGAACATTCCTCATCTCCCTCCTGCCCCTGGGGGATCAGAGCAACAAAGAAGAGAGTCAAGACGTTACCTTGCACTGTCAACAGCACGTAACATTTGACTGTCCATAGATGGACTAATGGACGGTATGGCTGGGAATTTGCAGGTTCTCCATGATATGATTGCCTGATACAGTGTGGTTGAAGAGAGAACATTTGTAAATGCAGCCTTGAGGTATTTTGTTTTTTGTATGGATAACACATTTATCACTGATTATGTCAATACTGGACAGAACAACAACAACATGCTTACTGCAAGCTAGAAGGTCACACTCAGGCCATATTTGTTTTTTGTATTTTGCTGTTCACCCAAAATGAAGTTTCTGTCATTATTTACTCACCCTCATATTGTTCCAAGCCCGTATGACATACTTTCTTCTGTGGAACACAAAAGGAGATCTTTGACTAAATGAAAGTCTTAGTCACCTTTTTGAGAAAAGATGCTATGAAAGTGAATGGTGACTGAGACTAACATACTGTCTAACATTTCCTTTTGTGTTCCACAAAAAACTTTAGTCATATTGTTTGAAACAATGTGGGTAATGTAAATAATGACAGAATTCTCAATTCTGGATGATCATCCCCTTAAGAGTAATTGCAAAACTTGATTTTCGGCATCACAATCTTATATTTGTCTTGTTTACACAATATTATTTGAGCATGCTGAGTCTTTACTTACCTCTAGGGATGGGTGATCCTACTTATTTGCTTTTTGATCTGATACCAAGTACTATCATAGACAATATCGCTGATATCAATACCAATACTGATGCTTCTAATAAATAGACATTTTCCAAAGTAAAATGGGTAATTGGTAGCCATTTAATACTAGATTTCAAAGCAATCATTTTTAAACATGTAATAGGCCTAAACTGAAAATCATCAGACTTCTGATTTTATCATTTATTAACAACTATTACAGAGCATGATCAATCTTTTAACAACTTTAAATAACAAATAATAAATGTCACATTTAGCTTCGGCTTTATTTAGTATTAAATAATTCCATTTAACATTTGTGGACCGGCAAGCTTGTGTTAAGATGGGCGGAAGGAGAAATATTGTAGTTCCTATCCTACACAACACATTCAAATCAGTAGATTAAAAAACAGTTCAGATCTATTTTATTTATGCGAGGATAAATCCTCTTGCTACAAGTATCAAAAGTATACTGTAGATACTTCAGTATTGATTCACCCTTCCCTAATTTCCTCATTTGCACCAAGCAGCCCACTGATGAAGCTTCAGTGAAGATGCTCTCCTTTGCTCTCTTTATCTCTCTTTTCAACATTTGTGACATATCTGAGACCCTCTTTCTTTTCTTATTTTTTTTTTTTGGCGAGACGCTTACCCCACCCCAATTGCCTGTGACTTAACTCATAAATTCATCATGTTACTTCACAGAGTGAAATGTGAGTGAGGGAGTAGAATGAAAGGAAAAGAGAAGCTGTCCCGATTTTAATGAGCAGGTCTGATGAAGGAAAGGACCCAATACTCTTTGAAGCAGTGTGGGGCTGAGGCAGGGGACATGCAAGCTCAAGGTGTGTCTGTCTGTGTTCATAACTTTCATCTTCTGAAGCTATACATTAGCTTTGTATGATTGTTTAAGTTGTCCATTGAACATCTTGACATCCATCGTAGCTCACCTTGGAATGTTCAATGTGAGAGAAGTGATGATGTCCGGTTCATGAACAAATCGTTCTGATGAGTCAGATCTTTTCAATGAATCAGTTGATCTGGTTCAGAAGACTTTGAATATAGGGCACAAGTCACATGGACCACATTTATGATACTTTTATGCTGCTTTTGAGTCATTTTTGAAGCTTGAAAGCTTCATTTCCCTATCTGTCACTCACTCGACGCTGTGACACTAGGGGTCACTCTTGGGAGCCCGAGACACCTCTGGTCTTTGATAAAAGGCCAATGAAAATTGGCGAGTGGTATTTGCATGCCACTCCCCCAGACATACGGGTATAAAAGGAGCTGGTATGCAACCACTCATTCAAATTTTCTCTTCGTAGCCGAAGGGTCATGCTCACTGAGCTGAATTCCCACGACTGTTCATTCGCCTCTGCTGGATCTGACGGCGCATTTCAGCGGCTTCTCCCCCCTCTGCACTGGTGCAATGCAGAGAATGCCCCTGGGTGCTTCGGCAAAATAAAAGAGTATATTTCTCTAAAAGAGCGGCACACATGGAATATCTTTTTAAAGACGCGTCTTTCTAAAGATGTTTTTCCGATTGTGTGTTATTCCTGGTTGCGCTCGTTATCTCCCACCTTCTGATGGTCACGATCACTGTCTTTCGTGTCTGGGCACTGCTCACACGGAGACAGCGTTCATGGATGGTCATGTACTCATTGCGAGGACATGTCCATGGCAACGATGTGGTCACGTCTCGCCTTGAAAAGATGCGTACTTCCACGTCTCGATCCTTCCTCGTCTCGATCCTCCTGGTTCAGAGCATCTCTTTTCTCGGTTTGGAGTTGGACTCAGTCTCCTTGACTGTGCGCCTTATGAACAAGCGCGCCCAGTCCTTGCTGGCCTGTTTGAAGGCGTTCAAACAGAAAACAGCGGTTCCACTGAAACTTTTTCAGAGGCTCCTGGGGCATATGGCATCCTCGGTGGTGACCACCCCGCTCGGGTTGATGCATATGAGGCTGCTTCAGCACTGGCTCCAGACTCGAGTCCTGAGATGGGCTTGGCACCACGGGACACATCGCGTGGTCATCACGCTGGTCTGTCACCGTCTTTTCAGCCCTTGGACAAACCTTTAGTTTCTACGGGCAGGTGTTCCTCTAGAACTGGTCTCCAGGTGCGTCATGGTCACGACAGACGCCTCCAAAACAGGCTGGGGCACTGTTTGCAACAGGCATGCAGCCACCGGCTTGTGGACGGACCCGCGACTGCATTGGCACATCAATTGCCTCGAGTTGTTGGCAATTCTGCTCGCACTGCGGAGGTTTCGGCCGTTGATCCAGGGCAAGCACGTGTTAGTTCAGACAACACAGCAACAGTAGCATATGTCAACCGCCAAGGCGGTCTGCGCTCTCGTTGTATGTCACAACTCGCCCGCCGTCTCCTCCTCCTGGAGTCAGTGGCACTTCAAGCCACTGCGAGCCATTCACATCCCGGGCAACCTCAACACTACAGCGGACGTGCTGTCATGACAGGTTACCCTCAGGGGAGAGTGGAGACTCCACCCTCAGGTGGTCCAACTGATTTGGAGTCGATTCAGACAGGCACAGGTGCACCTGTTCGCCTCCCAAAAATCCTCCCCACTGCCACTGGTATGCCCTGACCGAGGCCCCGCTTGGCATAAACGCGCTGGCACACAGCTGGCCCCCTGGCATGCGCAAATATGCGTTTTCCCTCAGTGAGCCTACTTGCACAGACCCTGTGCAAGGTCAGGGAGGACTAGGAGCAGTCATCCTGGTAGAACCCTACTGGCCCGCCCAGGCGTGGTTCTCGGATCTCACGCTCCTCGCGACAGCCCCCCCCCTGGTGAATTGCCCTGAGGAAGGATCTTCTTTCTCAGGGACGGGGCCCCATCTGGCACCTGCGACCAGACCTCTGGAATCTCCATGTCTGGCCCCTGGTCGGGACGCGGAAGACCTAAGCAGTCTAGACATGATCACTCAGGCTAGAGCCCCCTCTACGAGGCGCCTGTATGCCTTTAAGTGGCGTCTGTTCATTAAATGGTGTACTTCCCGTCAGGAAAACCCCCAGAGATGCGCAGTCAGATCATTGCTTTCATTCCTGCAGGAGAGGTTGGAAGGGAGGCTGTCCCCTTCCACCTTGAAGGTGTACGTTGCCGCCATAGCAGCACACCATGACCTGATCATCAGGTTCCTAAGAGGTGCCAGGAGGCTGAATCACCCCAGACCGTGCCTCGTTCCCTCATCGGACCTCTCCATAGTTCTTCAGGGTCTACAGAGAGCCCCCTTGTCAGCAGAGCTTAAGGCACTCTCTTTGAAGACTGCCCTCCTGACTGCGCTCACTTCCATCAAGAGAGTAGGAGACCTGCAAGCATTCTCTGTCAGTGAAACGTGCCTGGAGTTCGGTCCGGGCTACTCTCAGTGATCCTGAGACCCCGACTGGGCTATGTGCCCAAGGTTCCCATGACCCCTTTCAGGGATCAGGTGGTGAACCTGCAAGCGCTGCCCCAGGAGGAGGCAGACCCAGCCCTGTCGTCGCTGTGTCCGGTGCGTGCTTTACGCATCTGTTTGGATCGCACGCAGAGCTTTAGAATCTCTGAGCAGCTCTTTGTCTGACGCCATAACTATGGCATATGTCGCCTAGGACATGCCGCCCCCGGTAGGGCTACAAGCCCATTCTATGTTAGAAACGCATAAATACTCAGTACATATCAAACGATCTGTAATAACAGACAAAGCAATAGTGACCACATAATAAAAACAGTTACTCACACTTGTGTGGTGCGACATTACTGTCAGATCCAATATAGTCGGCACAGCATCGTCTTTTAGTTTCAATCTTTCTGAAAATCCTGCGTCAAATTGTGCCTTGTTTGTAAACGACTCCGTGGTAAAATGAAGTGAACAAAGGACCAAGTTCTTACTGATGCGGTCTGGAACTTCATTAAAAATAAAGTTCTTCCACTCTTTCCTAATATGGAGTGGTGGTGGCATAGTGGACTAAAGCACAGAACTGGTAAGCAAAAGGTTGTTGGTTCAATCCCCATAGCCACCACCAATGTGTCCTTGAGCAAGGCACTTAACTCCAGGTTGCTCCAGGGGGGTTGTCCCTGCAATAAGGGCACTGTAAGTCACTTTGGATAAAAGTGTCTGCCAAATGCATAAATGTAAATGTTGGGATCAGAAGGAAGGCAATGCAAAGACTGTGTTTTTCCACAACTTGGCAATGCACAGCATCTTGTCTTTGGAGCCATCTTTATCGTTTGGTTTCTGCGTAGACCTGCGTTTGCCTCTCTCTTTATTTACCTACTACATGCGTGAATCGGTGGGCAGTGCTAAACAGGCAGTGATGTAGAATCAGGCGTTGATCTTCTTCTGTGGAGGCGGTGTTTAGCCACAATATTACGTAATAAATGGCACATTCCACATCCTGTCGTTTTGGCAGATTGGCTTCAATATAAGCTGTTTTAAGACTAATGGGAAAGTTTTGAGTTCTGAAACTTACAGAATGTTTTTATAGTACAATGACCTCTTATATGTCAAAAGATCAAGGGAATTTTGATTTCTCAGTTCATGACCCCTTTAAAGGCTCTACAGGTGCATCTCAATAAATTAGAATGTCGTGGAAAAGTTCATTTATTTCAGTAATTCAACTCAAATTGTGAAACTTGTGTATTAAATAAATTCAATGCACACAGACTGAAGTAGTTTAAGTCTTTGGTTCTTTTAATTGTGATGATTTTGGCTCACATTTAACAAAAACCCACCAATTCACCATCTCAAAAAATTAGAATACATCATAAGACCAATAAAAAAAAAAACATTTTTAGTGAATTGTTGGCCTTCTGGAAAGTATGTTCATTTACTGTATATGTACTCAATACTTGGTAGGGGCTCCTTTTGCTTTAATTACTGCCTCAATTCGGCGTGGCATGGAGGTGATCAGTTTGTGGCACTGCTGAGGTGGTATGGAAGCCCAGGTTTCTTTGACAGTGGCCTTCAGCTCATCTGCATTTTTTGGTCTCTTGTTTCTCATTTTCCTCTTGACAATACCCCATAGATTCTCTATGGGGTTCAGGTCTGGTGAGTTTGCTTGCCAGTCAAGCACACCAACACCATGGTCATTTAACCAACTTTTGATGCTTTTGGCAGTGTGGGCAGGTGCCAAATCCTGCTGGAAAATGAAATCAGCATCTTTAAAAAGCTGGTCAGCAGAAGGAAGCATGAAGTGCTCCAAAATTTCTTGGTAAACGGGTGCAGTGACTTTGGTTTTCAAAAAACACAATGGACCAACACCAGCAGATGACATTGCACCTCAAATCATCACAGACTGTGGAAACTTAACACTGGACTTCAAGCAACTTGGGCTATGAGCTTCTCCACCCTTCCTCCAGACTCTAGGACCTTGGTTTCCAAATGAAATTCAAAACTTGCTCTCATCTGAAAAGAGGACTTTGGAACACTGGGCAACAGTCCAGTTCTTCTTCTCCTTAGCCCAGGTAAGACGCCTCTGACGTTGTCTGTGGTTCAGGAGTGGCTTAACAAGAGGAATACGACAACTGTAGTGTCTGTGTGTGGTGGCTCTTGATGCCTTGACCCCAGCCTCAGTCCATTCCTTGTGAAGTTCACCCAAATTCTTGAATCGATTTTGCTTGACAATCATAAGGCTGCGGTTCTCTTGGTTGGTCGTGCATCTTTTTCTTCCACACTTTTTCCTTCCACTCAACTTTCTGTTAACATGCTTGGATACAGCACTCTGTGAACAGCTAGCTTCTTTGGCAATTAATGTTTGTGGCTTACCCTCCTTGTGAAGGGTGTCAATGATTGTCTTCTGGACAACTGTCAGATCAGCAGTCTTCCCCATGATTGTGTAGCCTAGTGAACCAAACTGAGAGACCATTTTGAAGGCTCAGGAAACCTTTGCAGGTGTTTTGAGTTGATTAGCTGATTGGCATGTCACCATATTCTAATTTTTTGAGATAGTGAATTGGTGGGTTTTTGTTAAATGTGAGCCAAAATCAACACAATTAAAAGAACCAAAGACTTAAACTACTTCAGTCTGTGTGCATTGAATTTATTTAATACACGAGTTTCACAATTTGAGTTGAATTACTAAAATAAATGAACTTTTCCACGATATTCTAATTTATTGAGATGCACCTGTATATGGTTAGGATTATGGATGTTCATAATATATTCTTACATTATGAACAATCATAAGATAAACATGATAAGTAGGATTATAGGTAGGCTACACCATGACACAGGATCTTCTCAGTGTATTTGCAATAATTAGTATCAACCATGTGATTTCTGGGCAGATATAATGAAGTCATTGATGATTTTGCATTAATGAAAACTTGGAGGAGAGGGTTACAATTTAAATTAGGGATTAGGTGTAATAGCACAGAGTAGCAGCAACTTGAAAGAATTCTGCCATATACTTTATTTATTGACTCTATAATTTAATTGTGCAGTTTAAGTTATGTACTGTATACACTGTATAAAGTCAGTGTTAATAGAATGTGCCATTTATTTATATATATAAGGGGCGGTGGGGGTCCGATCTCACCTAGGGCACCAAGTAAGCCAGAACTGCCACAGTGTCTAGGAGTCAGAGAGCAAACTTCAGGTTTTTCTCACATGACTGTGTAGTGTCTTTCTCTATTTCACTTTCCCTCTATAACAATTCAAGGATGGACAAGGAGGAGGCGGGAACCATCTGAACAGTCAACATAAAGGTTTAATGATATAAATGAACTTAAAACAACATAAAACATAAGACAAACACATGCAACGTGGCCGTGTGCGTCTCTCTCTCTCTCTCTCTCTCTCTCTCTCTCTCTCTCGATCTGGTGTCTCCAGCTCCCCTTTATCCTCACGGCCCGACCACGCCCTTCTCCTTGTCACATTCTCTCTCTAAGAACATGCTTGACATTTACTATTGTTGTTGTGTACTGATGTAAATATATGTAATATAACCTTGTCTTCACAAACCCCTTATAATGTCAGAGTGAGCACAAGGCTTTTCATAACAAACTTGTGAGTGTTTCAGGTGAAACACTAAGCCTGAATCCTAGTGAGCTGCCTTGCTGTCTGTTGCCTACATAGACAACTGCCTTCTAAGGTAGCATCCTAACTGAAATGGAAACACATAAGCGATGCTGTACATAGGCACACCACACAAATATCACCTTAACATTTATTCCAAAAATAGGGACAAATAAATATAGGATTAAACATTGGATTGGATTAATAGGATTGAGATATTTTTCAGTACTTCAGAGATTTTTCCATATTAAATAAAATAGAAGTATGTTCATAGTTCATATTTCTCTCACTTTGTCCGCCTTCTTGGAAAAACCCAGTTTTCAGCTAAATTGTCACAATGAATGGCATTTAAGTCATATTCTGTGTTCAATACAAGTTAAGCTCAGTCGACAGCATTTGTGGCATAATGTTGAGTACCACAAAAAAAAAAAAAAAAATTTTTAGACTCATCCCTCCTTTTCTTAAAAAGAAAGGAAAAATCAATGTCTCAGTGAGGCACTTACAATGGAAGTGAATGGGGCCAGTTTTTGGAGGGTTTAAAGACAGAAATGTGAAGCTTATAATTAGATGATAATGTATAAAGATAATGTATAAAATCACTTACATTAATTCTTCTGTTAAAACTCATGCATTATTTGAGCTGTAAAATTGTTTAAATCGTCATTTTTACAGTTGTTTCAGGGTTTTAGGGTTCGTTGACATACATCGTCATGTCAACGAAGTTGTGAAATGGCTGTAACTTTACACAGGAAAGGTTAGTAAGCGATTTCATCAGACTATCAGAAATCTTGTTATCAGACATATTGTTTATGTCTTGTGGCTATACATTTGAAACAGTGAGTTTTTTTATGTTTAAGGATTGGCCCCATTCACTTTCATTGTAAGTGCCTCACTGTAACGCAGATTTTTGCTTGTTTTAAAGAAAAAGAGCAGCAAGTCAAAATTTATTTTTGTGGTAATCAATATTATGCCACAAACGCTGTCGATTGAGCTCAACTTGTACTGAACCCAGGATATTCCTTTAAGGCGCAGTCACATTTACCTTTGCATGGCAAAATTCTGCAGACGAAGAAGGCGTGGATGGAAATTGAGTATGTGAAGCCAGCAAAAAACTAATTGCCAAGCAGCCTCTTTTTATGTCTACACTTTATTCTCTTAGAGAGTGAAGTTAAAAAGAAACTTGCTGCTAAAATTATATCCTTGTCATTTGTGAATATTCAGCATTGCTGTGAAAGAAGCACCGCCCATACAGAGGTCACTACCAAACCGAGCAACTTCACCTGTCCAAGTTCACCAAACTTGAACTCCACGTGAAATCAACAAGGGGAAATTCTTCGCCACCGGAAGTCAGGGACGGATTATGGTCCTGCGAGGCCCTGGGGCACCTGCTTCCTGGAGGCCCCCACTCCCTCAACTACCTATGCACCATGCATATAACAGAATTTTAAGTAAATCCAGAAATTCCATGAATGCTGCATTTTTGTGTTGCATATACCAGTATTTCTGCATTATGTTATTATCGCAAAAGAACTCGGACTGTCTCATTGAGCTGCATCACTAATTGCACTAAGAGCAGCTCCTGAAGAGCACGTGAAGATTTACTTCTGAAGAGCTACAAAGTGCCTGCCACCTGCGGAGGTTTGCAACAAAGTTACATGAAAATATAAGCAAGTGTTTTGATAGTGAGCGAAAAGTGCTCTGGTTTCACTTTAATTTAATGTTTGTGTAATGGCAAATGTTCTTGGTCATTGTGGGTTCATACTGCAATGATGAGTCAATGGATTTGAGATCCATGTGCAGCTTTTAATAACAATAAACGTAGTAATACTGACAGGCAGGGGTCAAATACCAGCAACAGTAATATCCAAGGCAATCCAAAGAGTAGTCGATAAACAGAGAAGAGGTTAGGGCAGGCAGCAGACAATCATAGTTATATCCACATAAACAAAGCAGTAATAGTAGGCAGGCAGCAATGGGTCAAAACAGGGTAAACAGTCCAGGATCATACACAGGTAATGCCCAGAAATGTCAGCCAGGGCAAAACAAGACTTCGCAATGAGAGAGAGTGAGAGTGAGTCTTAAATAACTGAGATAATGAGAAACAGGTGAGCAGGTAATCAGTGCCAGGTACGGGGATTATGGGAAATGGAGTTCCGAGAATTAAAGTCAATACCTGGGCGATGGAGCCCTCTGGTGGTGAGCGGGAGTAACTACAGAGGCGTGATTCGTAACAGAGCCCCCCCTGTGAGCGGCTCCTGAAGTGAGGAGGCAAGTGACTCCGGGGTCCAAAGAAACCAGGGCAGATCAGGTAGACGACCAGGAAACCAAGGGAGCCGGAGCAGATTAGGCAGACGGCCATGAGACCAGGGATACCAGAGCAGGTCAGGTGGACGGCCAGGAGTACCAGGAGACCAGAGCAGATCAGGCAAACGGCCAGGAGACCCAGAGGACCAGAGAAGATCAGGAGGATGACCAGGAGACCCAGAAGACCAGAGCGGATCAGGCGGACGGCCATGAGACCAAGGGGACCGGAGTAGATCAGGCAGATGGCCAGGAGATCCAGAAGACCAGAGCAGATCAGGTGGATGACCAGGAGACCCAGAGGACCAGAGCAGATCAAGTGGTTGGCCAGAAGACCCAGGAGGCCACCTCAGGGTAGGGACTGGATCAGGAGGCCTTGTTGATTGCCACAGAGCTGAAACAGGGTCAGGAGAGCTGGGTGGTGACCACAGACTAGAGACTGGAGCCGTGGAAGGTGGAGCCATAGGAGACTCGAGGGACGAATCCATGGAAGGCAGAGCCATGGGAAGTTCGAGGAGTGAAGCCATGGAATGCGGAGCCATTGCAGGCTCAAGGGGTGGAACCGTGGCAGGCTGAGCCATGGGAGGCTTGAGGGGTGAAGCCGAAGAAGGCAGAGCCATGGCAGACTCCAGTGGCGAAGCCGTAGAAGGTGGAGCTGTGACAGGCTCGAAGGGCGAAGCCTTAGAATGCAGAGCCATGGAAGACTCAAGGCTAAGAGTCAAGGATAACTGGGAAATGACCTCAGTGGTTGTGAACATGAGCAGTGTCTCGGGAGCGACTTCTGTTGTCGTGGGTATGGACTGAGACCCGGGAATGACCTCTGTGGTTGTGGGCATGGACTGAGACTTGGGGATGACCTCTGTGGTCGTGGGCATGGACAGAGACTCGGGTACGACCTCTGTGGTTGTGGGCATAGGCAGAGACTCGGAGATGACCTATGTGGTCGTGAACACTGGCAGAGACTTTGAAATTACCTCTGTGGTCTTGAACACTGGTAGACGTCTGTGGTCGTGAACACTAGTAGAGACTTGGAAACGACCACTGTGGTCATGAACACTGGCAGAGACTTGGAAATGACCTCTGTGGTCGTAAACACTGATAGAGACTTGGAAACGGAAGCCTTTCCTCTCCTCCTCCTCCTCCAGACGGCCGAAGTAGGCAACGCAGGCTCTGGGGTGGACGAGGCTGGCAATGCTGGCTCTGGGATGGATGAGGCTGGAAAGCTGGCTTGTTGACCATGGCAGGCATGGGCATTGGCTTGTTGGCTGCGGCAGGCATGAGCTTTGTCTCGTTGGCCGTGGCAGGCGTGGGCATTGGCTCGTTGCCCATGGCAGGCGTGGGCGTTGGCTCATTGGCCGTGGCAGGCATGGCCGTTGGCTCATTGGCCGTGGGCATCGGCTCATTGGCTGTGTCAGGCATGGGCGTTGGCTTGTTGGTCGTGGCAGGCGTGGGCGTAAGCTCGTTGGCCGTGGCAGGCATGGGCATCAGCTCATTGGCCGTGGCAGGCATGGGCATCGGCTCGTTGGCCGTGGCAGGTGTAAAAGGGGGTAAAATACCAAACTATTTGTTCTGATGTCGGATTCCAATAGAATGGCCCCTTGAAGGTCTCTGCGTTGTTCTGTCTTTTCTGAGTGCTGAAGTAAAGCTATTAATGTTAATTTACACTTTACAAATTGATTGCGTTATTCATTTTATCTGGCTCCAATTTTATTAATCTGACTCCAATTTAAGTTGACCTCTAATTTAAATTAAAGCTCTAATTAACTTCTGATCATTCTTTTAATTTGATCCTTTTAAGTTATTTATTACTCTAAATCCTCTTCTATTCATTGTCCTTTCGATCTTTGGAGTCTTACACCGGCCGTTATTAAATTACGTAAACCTCCCGAAAAAGATAGCCAGTTCCATTCTTAGTCAGCGGTTGTAGGGTTAACTAATATCGTCTGGTTTGGCTTGTCTCATAACCAGATGATATTGCCACTTAGTCACGTACATACAACTTGCTAAGACGGGCGGTGAGCAGTGACTGAGAGTCTTTATATGGCTTTCTCCTACCCGGTTGTCCTGGGTGGTTTCTCCTATATTAAAGCTCCGGTATGGTCTACCCTGGTCTATTGAAATTCAAATCCTACCCGGTTGTCCTAGGTGGTTGTCCTACCTGGTTGTCCTAGGTGGTTGTCCTACCTGGTCGCCCTGGGTGGTTTCTATCTACAGGTCACAATGATTCCAGAGAAATTCAGAATAAATCAAATAATGACAATTTATTTGTCAGGTAGGATATAAAACATAGTTACAGAAGTTACAAAGCCAATTTCACACAAGATCAGAATAAACAAGCATTATAAGAATCAAGAGACATACCTGACAAAACTACATGCAATGGCAAAGCATGGGAGATCTGGCTTACAGATTCCCCGAGCTTCTTGCCAACTTTCCTTAAATACCCAGATAGAATAAACATTGTGTATCAAATCAAACAGGTGAAACAGGTGAGCAGGTAATCAGTGCCAGGTATGGGGATTATGGGAAATGGAGTCCAGAGAGTTAAAGTCAATACCTGGGTGATGGAGCCATCTGGTGGTGAGCAGGAGGAACTACAGAGGCATGATTCGTAACACATACACACACTGTAAATAACATGCAGTGACACAGAGGAGGAGACTCCCACTTACTCTACTACTGTGGAGATGATAGAATGAAAATATTTTTTTTGTTTGCCCAGTTTGTCTGAAAACAGCAGTGGCTAAATTGATCAAAAAGGAGACATATGAAGTATTTGGAAATTTTGTAATGTTTAAAATTTTGTATATTTCATGTTATTGTGCAAGATTTTTTAAAAGTTTTTAAAGCCTTAAAGGAAATCATATATCCCCATTTTATATGATTCCAAATCAAATATGACTAAATGACTTCTTAAGGTGTATGTGTATTGAGCACACATACACCTTAAGAAGTATGACAATTTGGCAATTTAAATAATTGTCATTTTATAACAATTAATCATCATAATTGTGACAAGCCCTAAAAAACACAAATCGTTAATTATTTGTCTGACAATTAATTAATTTAACTTGAGCTAAATTCCATAATCGTGACAGTCTGTCAGGGTTGCTGGATGATCTGTTTGGTGAGTCTGTTCTGTCTCTGCGTGTTCCCAGCATTCCCTTTTGTTTGTTGTTTTGTTTGCCATGTGTTGGTCATGACACAGGGTTTCCCCGCAGGGGCTGAGGCTTGTGCCAGCACATGGCTTGTTTAGCATCACCTGTTCCTTGTTGGAAGTTAATTTATCCCTTTATATAACTCCCTCTTGTGTGCTGTCTTGTGCTAGATTGTCTTGTGCCTTCAGCAAAAGCAGTTATGCCTATTCCTGTCAGTCAATCGGTCGGTTTGTTTGTTTGCTCTCTTGTTGGTGTTGTCTGTTTTCTGCCATCCCAGGCATTCCTCCCTACACCCAGTCACCAGTTCTCATCGTGTTCCACTCGGGTTTCTCTCAGCCCTCTCGGATTAGTTCCTGTATGATACTTATCCTTTTCCACCAGCCTAGAAACTTCTGTCACTGTCCACTGCTGAGTAAGTGGTTTCCGCCATCCTCACTATCAGCCTGCCAGACTGCCCTCTTAGAGACTTCCAGGTCCTTGTACTCGACGTGGGTACAGTTGTTTCTCCTCAGCCCTCAACCACGGCCCTCCATCTCCACTCTCCAGACCACCCGATCTCTGATCTCATCCTTCACCTTTCCTGTTGCTCTTCGTGGCATTGCTGTGGAATTTGTCCTGATTCCAGCTGTCCTGACTCTCATCAGATGCCCTCAAATAACCAGTCTGCTTCGTGGTTTATCCAGTATTTTCCCTGTGTTTGAGTCTTCAATAAATCTGGTTTATTTTCACAGTTTTGGATTTGTCTCTTCCCTCACCTTCACCAAAAATAAAATTGGAATTATGCAATCATCTGTCACAGTACCTCAGAAAACAGTGTCTCATAATTTTCCTCATGTGCAACTTCAATCCTTCGCTGTCATAGGTCATGAAGAGCTAACAAAACTTATCGAAACATCAAAAGCCATAACATTGATGTTAGATCCTATACCAGCTAAGCTCTTAAAAGAGGTATTCCCTGTAATCTCAGAACCTCTTAATATGATTAACTCCTTGCACTGTTCGGGATGCAGACACACTCACTGTGTTTAAGTCTAGACTAAAAACTCAGCTATTTTGCCAGGCATACACCTCATTTATTCTTCACCACCCAATTAGGCTGCTTTAGTTAGGTCTGCCGGAACCTGAAACATTGATCATGATCTATAACTCTACAAAAAATTGAATGGCATCTACACTAATATTATTCTATTTGTTTCCATGTCTCAACCTCTGGACTCCTATCCTGAGGTCACCAGAATAGGCCAGATCCAAAAGAAGCCAAAAAAAGCCTTAATCAGCCAACTAACAAAGGACAGTGCATCTATATGAACTTCTGCAGTTAATCCAGAATGAACTTCAAAGACATTAGTCATTAATCTTACAGTTCTTACTAAATCTTTGTTTTAACACTGGCCCTTAACACTTACTTAGTTTAATAATTTTAAACCATGACTTGCACTGCAAATAAATAAGTAATATTGGCATTATATTCATGCTGTTTAGCCAGAGGGGAACTGGCGCCCACAGTGAGCCTAGTTTCTCCCAAAGTTATTTTTCTCCATTAACCAACATCTTATGGAGTTTTGTGTTCCTTGCCACAGTCGCCTTTGGCTTGCTCACTAGGTTTCTAAATACAATTATTATTTAATTACTTATTTTTATACACACTTCATAATCATATTTATTCATACTACACAATGATGACTCTAAGTCTTTATTGATATTACTGTTTCATTTTCTGTTAATGCATGATTTTCTGTAAAGCTGCTTTGAAATGATGTGTGTTATAAAAGGCGCTATACAAATAAAAATGACTTGACATGACTCACCTTAACCTTAAAGTCTGGCCAAACATGGACCCAGAGAGTGAGGTGAGTCTGGAAATTGCCTTAGCACAACAAGGAATTCTGCTGGGTTGTCATGATGAGCTCTTCAGGTCAAGCCATGGAGGAGATGGCTGGTCACATCACTGAACTGTCTCACCAGTTACAACAACTTTGTGTTGATCCATCTCCTGCCCCCTCCATCGCAGCAGCAGCGTCCAACACATTACCCATCTGGTCTCTGAGCCTCGCCTGAACCCTCCTGCTTCCTATGATGGTGAGCCTAAATCCTGTCAGTCGTTTCTCTCACAATGCTCCCTTGTGTTTGCTCTTCAGCCCTCTGCTTTCTCATCCGTGGACGGCAGAATTGTCATCACGCTTCTATCAGGACGGGCCTGGGAGTGGGGAACATCAGTGTAGGATAACAAGCAGCCTTGCTGCGCTTCGTTTGGTGAGTTCTTATCTGAAATGTAGAGGGTCTTCAACCATTCCTCTCATGGAAGAAAGGCAGGCCAACAGGTTTCGGATCTCAGCCAAGGAGAAATGTTGGTCTCTGATTACGCCATTGAATTCCAGACTCTTGCAGCCACTTGTGAATGGAATGAGAAGGCATTCTGGAACCGGTTCCTGCATGAGCTCTCATATTGTATTCAAGATGAAATCTATGTGCTTGATTTGCCTCCCCAGTTGGATGACCTTATCGAGTTGGCCATTTGAGTGGACAATTGGCTCGCCCTTCATCAACGTCATCGCTGGGTACGTCACCCTGGGGTGGGGGTAACTTTCCATGTTCCACTGTTGATAATCCCTCCCTGGACTCTATTCCTGAGGCAGAGCCCATGCAGGTCGGTCATCCACCCCTCTTCTCTGGCGGGCGTGGGGTTCTTCTTTGTGGAGAAGAAGGATGGGTCGCTGCATCTCTACATTGATTATCGGGGGATGAACGACATCACTGTTAAAAATAGGTAGCCATTACCTTTGATATCATCGGCTTTCGAGTTGTTGCAGGGGGCGACCATCTTTACAAAGTTTGACCTCCGCAACGCTTACATATGGTTCGTATTAGAGAGGGGGATGAGAGGAAACAGCTTTTAACATGCCCACAGGGCATTATGAGTATAGGGTAATGTCCTTCGGGCTCACTAATGCCCCTGCTGTCTTCCAGGCCCTGGTCAATTACGTGCTGCGTGATATGGTCAATCAGTTTGTGTTTGTGTATCTGGATAATATACTGATCTTCTCCCAGTTTCTTCCGGTGCACATCCAGCATGTCTGCCAGGCGCTGTAGAAGCTGCTGGAGAACCAGCTATTTTTCAAGGTGGAGAAGTGTCAATTCCATGCACAGTCTGTTCCTTTCCTTGGGTTTGTCATTTCCTCTGGAGGACTCTATATGGATCCGTCCAGGTTAAGGACCTTTTCAGGTTGTCTGACCACAGACTCTCGCAAGGCCCTGCAGAGATTCCTTGGGTTTTCCAAATTCTATATGTGATTTATCAAGATTTATAGCCTTGTTGCTGCTCCCCTGGTGAGTCTTACCTCCCCCAAGGTTCTGTTTAGATGGTCATCACTAGCTCAAGCAGCCTTTGATAAATTAAAGTCCCTGGTTACTATGCCACCGATTAAGATTATCCCAGATCCGGTATTGCCTTTTGTGGTGGAAGTAGGGTTGGGGGCAGTTTTATTTCAGCATTCCCCTAAGGATGGAAAGACTCACCCTTGTGCCTATTTTTCCCATCATTTGTTGCAGGCAGGACAGAGCTACAACATTGGAAACAGGGAGCTGCTGGCAGTAAAGATGGCCCTAGATGAGTGGTGCCACTGGTTGGAAGGGGCCAAGGAGTCTTTTGTGGTCTGGACCATCCATAAAAACCTTGAATACATTCGGCCTGCCAAGTGGCTGGACTCTCGGCAGACCCACTGGACACTCTTCTTTAGACAGTTCAATTTTACCATCTCATACCGACCGGGCTCCAAAAATTGTAAGCCTGACACGCTTTCACATATGTTTGTAGATCCCGAATGGCTGGTCGCCCCAGACACCATTGTGCCACAGGACAGGGTGGTGGCTGTGGTGTCATGGGCGATCGAGGCTCAGGTCTTGAGGGCACTGAGGTTGGTTACTGTCCCAAGGGGGTGTCTGGGTGGTCTGTTGTTTGTTCCCGAATTGGTTTGGACTGCTGTCCTCAAGTGGGGGCATGCCTCCAGAGTTGCCTGTCACCCAGGAGTCAGAAGGACAGCAGCGCTTGTTCACCAGCGATTCTGGTGGCCGGGACTGATGAAGGACATCTGCTGGTTTGTGGGGGCCTGTTCAGTCTGTGCTACTAATAAGTCTTCCAGTCATCCTCCTGCCAGCCTCCTTCAACCCCTGCCTATCCCTCCTTACCTTGGTCCCATATTGGTCTTGATTTTGTTTGTGGCCTCCCTCCCTCCAGAAGGAATGCAGTGGTTCTGACTGTAGTTGATCATTTTTCTAAGGCAGCCCACTTTATTCCCCTCCCCAAATTTCCCTCTGCTCAGGAGATGGTTGTCGCTGTCATGGACCATGTTTTCCAGATTCATGGACTGCCGGTTGATGTGGTCTCTGACAGGGATCTGCAGTTTGTCTCCCATTTCTGGAAGTAGTTTTGCCAGCAGCTGGGTGCATCCGTTAGCCTGCTGTCCGTGTTCTATCCCCAGACTAATGGTCAGACTGAGTGGGTGAACCAGGACTTGGGTAGGATACTCCGGTTTCTGGCTTCTCCGAATTTTGCCTCCTGGAGTTAGTAGCTCTCCTGGGCTGAGTATGCTTATAATTCTCTCCCGGTGTCATCCACAGGGCTGCACCCCTTCCAGTGTTGTTTGGGATATCAACTGCCTCTTTTTCCTTCACAGGAGCTGGATGCCTCGATACTCTCTGTTCAGGGATTCATTAGACACTGCCAGTGGACCTGGAGGTGGGCTAGGGGGTAGCTTTTCTAGCTGGGGATCTCACTAAGGTCTAGGCTAATAGTTGTCTGTCCACCCCACCCCTTAAGTTTCCTGCCCATTAACTGGCTCCTCACTTTGTTGGTCCCTATCCCATTGTTAAGGTCTTTAGTCCTGTTTCCATTAAACTCAAGTTCCCCCTCTTCTCAGCAGAGTACACCCTGTCTTTCATGTCTCCCGCATTAAACCTTTCTTATTCTCTCCTCTTGACCCTTCTAACCCTGTCTCCCCACCCCCTCCCTGGCTTGTTGATGGGCTCCCTGCCTTCATGGTTCAGAGGCTGCTGGATGCCAGGAGGAGGGGCTGTAGCTTCCAGTAACTGGTTGACTGGAAGGGTTATGGACCAGAGGGGAGATATTGGGTCCCAGGCCTGGACATTCTTGATCAGTCTCTCATCTATGATTTCCACCATTGTCGGGGGTCTACCCACCTGGGAGCACCGGGTGGTGCTCCTGGGGGAGTGGATACTGTCAGGGTTGCTGGGTTGCCTTCAGCAAAAACAGTTGTGCCTATTGCTGTCGGTCAGCTCATTTGTTTGTTTGCTCTCTTGTTGGTGTTGGTTGTCTGTTTTCTGCCATCCCAGGAATTCCTCCACAGACCCAGTAACCAGTTCTCACCGTGTTCTGCTCGGATTTCTCTCAGCCCTCTCGGATTAGTTCCTGTGTGATACTTACCCTTTTCCACCAGCCTGGAAACTTCTGTCACTGTTCACCTCTGAGTAAGTGGTTGCAGCCATATTTGACTAACAGCCTACCAGACCTCAGCCCTCAGCCACAGCCTTCCATCTCCACTCTCCAGATCATCCAATCTCTGATCTCATCCTTCACCTTTCCCATTGCTCTTTGTGGCATTGCTGTGGATTCTGTTCTGATTTCAGCTCTCCTGACTCCCGTCGGATGCCCTCAAATAACCATTCTGCTTCGTGGTTTATCCAGTAATTTCCCTGTGTTTGAGTCTTCAATAAATTCAAGTCATTTTTATTTGTATAGCACTTTTCACAACACATATCGCTTCAAAGCAGCTTTACATAAAATCATGCATTAACAGAAAATGAAAGTCTTAGAGTCATCATTGTGTAGTTTGATTAAATATGATTATAAATTGTGTATACAAATAAATTATTAAATTATTCAATTATGATTGTATTTAGAACCCAAATGAGCAAGCCAAAGGCGTCTGTGGCAAGGAACACAAAACTCTATAAGATGTTGGTTAATGAAAAAAAAATTACCTTGGGAGAAACCAGGCTCACTGTGGGGGCCAGTTCCCCTCTGGCTAAACAGCATGAATATAATGCCAATATTAATTATTTGTGAGTAGTGAAAGTCATGGTTTAAAATGAGTAAACTTAGTAAGTGTTAAGGGCCAGTGTTTAAACAAAGATTTTGTATGAACTGTAAGATTAATGACTAATGTCTTTGAAATTCATCCTGGATTAACTGCAAAAGTTCACATAGATGCATTGTCCTTTGTTAGTTGGTTGATGAAGGCATTTGTTGGCAATTATTTGATAGTCTATGTATTCCATTTTAAGAGTGTAGTCCATCATTAGACCAAGGTGATGCAGACAGAGATCAGTGAGGTGCATCGCAGTTCAACCGGCAGGTAATTTAGTTGAGTTCTATCCTAAATCCAAGGTTCAGACAGTGGCATATGAAGTATCCCATGACTTATGGTTGGAGTTGTCATCAGTTCATCCTCTGAAGTCCATTGTAATAGACTGAAGTGATGTCTGGCTGGCACCGGCTGCATTTAGTCGTCATCACTCAGAGACAAGTAGCAGTGGAGTCTGACGCCAAGCAGGAATGGAGCTGGATCTGGCCGGCTCTGGTAACGGTTGAGACAGGGAAACAAATAGAATAATATTAGCGTATATGTAGAATACGGCCCAGGTGATCTATATTCTGTAGCAAGGGCAAAAGACATGAGATTATTTATTTGTATCTGACAGTGTCTCATTGAGCATTATTAGTTCAAAAGACTTAAACTTATATCCTGTCATTTGAGTAACACCAAGCACTTGTAAATTTGATCAGAGGTCAGACGCCCGAGCCCCCGAAATGCATTTAACAATAGTGCTGGAGTCTCTATTTCCATGTTCCTTACAATAGAATCTCCTATAACAAGGGCGCTTTCAACATGATTCTCAGTGGGTGCATCACTGAATGGAAATCCTAACAAGAACGGGAAAGTGGTGTTGCTTTGCTGAGCGACTATACCGCCGAGACGTCACCCAAACACCCTGCTGCGGGGGCTCTACAGCTGGAACCAAAGTGTGTGTGTTGCTCACTGTTCTACCCGCATCCAAAACCCTTTCTGACTGACCTCCACTAGCGCTTGGATGCGTGCCTCTAACTCATTAACCTTCTCCATTATCCTGACTAATTCCTTACATTTATTACATGTAAATCCCTCACTGGCGATGGAAGAAGCTATAGTAAACATGTGGCATGCAATACAGGAAGTAATAACATGAGCGGATGCCATGACTTACCACAGTTGTTTGTTGTTGTTGTTATTGAGTGGCAAGCGCTACATGCTTAAGTTGTTTGCTGTTTATGATAAACACATTTTTTTGCATTTTTTGTTGAATTATGTGTCAAGAATAGACTATACCATAGACTGTATATTAATACTAAGATAAATCTGTTGTCAGATGTTGATCCTTTTCTAATCAAACCCAAAACTGTAGAAGTACATTGTAAAAGTTATTTTTTTCTGCAGTATGAAATGCAAATGCAAAAGTAATGTAGTGTGTACTGTTCAAAACTATTTATAAACAAAACTTTTAATAATGTAATCTATGCATAAACACATACATACATTCATACATACATACATACTCACATTTAGTAATTGTCAACCCAAAGAACCCTTAACCCCTTTTGTGCAAAAAGTGTTCTTTTTTTATGGGATTACTTTTGTGCCAGTTATTTTGAACGTAACTTTTCGAAAAACAAATAAAAATATAAACTGAGAATGAATACATTTACACTTAGTCTTCAAATAAACTGCATACTTTGTTAATGAAATTCTCTGCTTGTGTTCACTGATCAGGACTTACGAATGCGCTGCTTGCATTTTCAGTCACGCTTCCAAAGTTTTCGTTTACGCTCCCGGAGTTTTCATTCTCAGTTCCGACATAAAACTCTTTTGTGGGCGGGGCTAACAAAGAGGCGTTCTCATTGGCTTGTGAGATTGTGTGTGACAGCTCTTTGACCTGGAAGTAGAGATGACTTAGAAGGGGCTCTGGTTCAGGTTTTACGTGTAAAAGTGCGAGAATCTGTTAGCGGTTTCATAATTAATTAGTGTTTAGTGATATATTTAGGCGCTTGTTTTTGTACGTTGTCTGTATTTTTTCCCCACGACTATTTTGTCATGATTAACTTTCAGGAGCAGCATGGATAAATGCCGTCATCATGACTACCCCATTGTTAGCGCGTGTGCTGCACTTTTTTTCTGTTAATTCTGAAGAATTGAAACAGATTACGAAAATCTTAATCAAGCATGGAGCTTGTTTTCACAGGTTGTGGATCTTCAATGGTATTGCATTGCATGGGTGTTCACTGCTTCAAATGTGGCTTCTACAAAACCAGCTGAATGATTGATTTTAAAGTTTTAAAGAATTTAACTTGATTAAAATTGTTATAGAAATCAAATCGCTTTATTAGTGCAGTTCCACCAACATTGCATCTCATAGTTACAAGATAATATACAAGGTATACAGAAAACACAACACTCACTGAACAATATGCACACATACCGTATTACATAATGCATATTGTACACGATATACAGACAACAAAACACAATATACAGTACATAATATACACATAGCTTTTTAATGCATTACACCATTTAACATTTAAGTTCACAAGGACACCAACACAGGCTTGTTTCTTTTCATTTATTCGGTTTTCCTATACTGTACATTTCACAGTCAAGTACAGTTTAATTAATCAGGACAAACCATTTATCATTTGAAATGTCTTAACCTCAAGCATCAGTAATAGACCTCTTTTTTACAACTGAAATCAAATAGCTAAAAATTGCAAAATCAAGCTAGAGAAATATCATTCATGTTCATTTTCAGTCATCAATTGACAATCATAATTTATCATCCAGAAAACTCACATGTGTCTGGTCTAGAGATTAAGTTCCATATTCTTTCTCTTAAAGCAGCTGACAGATGAACAGATATTTACTTATATTTTAAGCCAACAAATAGACTATAATGATTTTTCTATATCTTCAAGGGGTCTCAAGTATTTTTATAAGCATAAAGGATGTTAATATAAGAAACGGTAAACAACTGTAGCCTGAATTTGAAATGGAATGTGACTGATGCAAGGGTCCTTCCTAGTGATGTACTGTATCTGTAACATAAGCAGTTTCCTTGCCAAGTATGCATTCTATAGTATGTGGTACTGAGTGCAATATCAGGCATTAACATTTCTTAGTCGGGATATTAGTCAGAGACTTGCATATATAAAGAGTAAGATATAGACTAATAAAATGTAACTGCTTGTGTACTTGTGAATTGTGTTTGTTTGAATCTAGAACTCAAAACAAATTTAGCAGAACATAGTCTGCAAAATATCACAGTATAATATTGTCTGGCGCTCCAGGCCTTTCAAAGGTGATGTCAAGGGATACATTAATCCATGCAGAATAACAAGATTCTAGACTTGGGGTAATTAATCTCTGGTACCACCACTCCATCCTCTGGGTCATCCGAATTTTGTTTGTGAAAAAACTGTTAAATAAAAAGGGAAAGAGATTATAGTGAAAAACTACAAACTGCTTAGAACAATTTTCTAAAACAATTTTCTAGAATGTGGATGTGGCTACTCTCAAAAATGGTTAAAGGTTTTTTAATGGTTTTTTATTCCCCAAAAATTGAGAATGATGTCGTTACTCATAGCCTCATTTTATTTCAAGCCCATATATTTTACCTTTTTTCTTTCATGGAACACAAAACGAAATGTAACTAAAGTCTACAGTATTACTATAATAAAAGTGCACGCAAAACTATTTCGGAAAAAATCCCTCTCTGTCATCTAACAATAACTTTTATTTTATTAGCTTGTCTTAATTACACTGACTTACCTCAAGCTGCCTCGAGTGTCCTGCTGATGACGATTAAGGCATTTGTCCGTGTTGCTCCTCAAATTATCTCGACAAAATAGTCGTAGGAAAAAATACTGATCAGAACACAAATCAAAAGCCTAAATTATCACTAAACACTAATTAATTATGAAGCCGCTAACAGATTCTCGCACTTTTACACGTAAAACCTGAATCAGAGCCCCTTCTAGGTCAACTCTACTTCCAGGTCAAAGAGCTGTCACTCACAATCTCACAAGCCAATGAGAACTCCTCTTTGTTAGCCCCACCTACACAAGAGTTTTGTATCAGAACTGCGAATGAAAAATCCGGAAGCGTAAATGAAAACTTTGGAAGCGTGACTGAAAATGCGAGCAGCGCATTTGTAAGTCCTGATCAGTGAACTCAAGCAGAGAATTTAATTAACAAAGTATGCCATTTATTTGATGACTAAGTGTACATTTTGCCTTTGAATTAATTTTTTTCAGTTTCCATTTGCTTTTATTCATTCTCAGTTTATATTTTTATTTGTTTTTCGAAAAGTTACTTTCAAAACAATTGACACAAAAGTAATCCCATAATTTTCGGTCACACTTTATATTAGGTGGCCTTAACTACTATGTACAGTACTAACATTAAATACATACAAGACTATGTATTTACTGTGTAACTACATGTTGTTCTGCAAAATGCCCACATTTGGTGCTACTGAGGTTGAGGTATGGGTAGGTTTAGGACTAAGGGTAGGGTTAGGGTTAGGATTAGGGGTTAGAGTTAGGTTTTAAGGTAAGGGTTGGGTTAGGGGTAAAGTTAACAGTGTAATTACAAATGTAATTAAATACAAGTACTTTAAATGTAATTACAATGCAACAACATGTATGTACATAATAAGTACATTGTATCAAATGGTTAAGTACATAGTAGTTAAGGCCACCTAATATAAAGTGAGTCCCTTTTTTCTGTAAATCTTTGAAAATGGAAACTTTTTGGCATAAAGTGTTTTTTGGAGCTAAGTAAAGAACCCTAGGGTTCTATATAGAACACCAAAGAACCTTTTTTTGTATATTTTACTCTGTGAGATAGCTGATAACTAACAAATGGCACTCAAACTTTAGCAAAATATCACGAAAATCACAAAGAAATATATTATGTTTGTCATACATGTAAGGAAGCCAAGTGCAGATATGCCAAAACACATAATTGTTTTTCATATATGATAGTATTAAATAAAATCATTTTATTATTATTATTATTTGGGCCTCTGATTATGGACCCAGGGAGAAATAATATGGCTGTCACACATCCAAGCACTGTTTGTCTATTTCTATAAATTTTGCATTTGCAGTAGCTTGTTTTTGAGAGTCGTGCCACTGCAGGCTTCTCAGCCTGAGGCCCCCCGTGGCCCCAGTTAGTCAGAGGCCCCAGGGCACTGGTCCCATTGGCCCAGTTCATAATCCATCCTTGTCGGAAGTCCATCACTTGAAATTCATGATTGCGTGGATTATCACTGAAATAACAGTATTTCACCCATGAAATTTTGCTACATGAAAGTAAATGTGACTGCGCCTTTAGGGATAGATGCAATGTTGCCTTACACGTGTCCTAACCATATGCAAT